>NC_056733.1:1177659542-1177959542 GCF_019279795.1 Protopterus annectens | reverse complement strand
CCATCCCTTAGTAGGCCAATTTCTACTAAACTTTGGAGGCTGCACCTGCGAAAAATCCTTAACAGTTTGCATAGACTTAGCCTTGTCCTCCATTTTCTTTAAAACTGCTTCCACAGGCGAACCAAACAACACATCAGACTGTAAAGGAGCATCCAAAATCCTTGTCTTAACATGCTCAGCTAAATTCTGATCTCTCAACCAGGCGTGCCTACGAAGAACAGAACCAGTGGCAGCCACCCTCGAGGAGGCCTGCACAGCATCAAAACCACACTGCAAGGAATGCTTTCCCACCTGTTCAGACACATGAACTAAATCCTGCAACTCTTTACACTCAATACCTTTAGCCAGAGCATCCACCTTAGACTTCAATTGTGAAAGGAGATAATTCTGATATTTTAACATGTGAAACTGACAATTCAACGCCCTCATGGCTAAAGTGGAAGAAGTATACACTTTCTTTCCCCATCTATCCAAAGCCCTTGCCTCTTTATCAGGAGGAACAGGATTTTTAACAACAGAAGCCTTCACACCTTTAGGCCCCTGAGAGACAGTTTCGGGTCTGCCCTAGGACTCTTAAAAGATACTTATGAGCCTCAGGCACCCTATAGTACCTATCCGGTTTAACTGGGGCAGGAGGCAAAGAATCAGGATTCAGGGAAGCCTCTGCAAAAACATCTTCTACCACATTCAGAACAGGAGGTATAGCTAAAGGCCTATGCTGGGGCAAAAACAAGAATTCCCTAAGCCTCTTCCTGGAATCAGAGAAATCTTGACCTTCCCATTTAAAATGCTCCCTCATGGAATGCAGAGTCTCTGAGAATGAAAAATCCTCAGGAGGCGAAGCTGAAGGAGTAGAATCATCCACATCAGAATCAGAATAAGGAGGATACTCCTGCAAGTCTTCAGCCGAAGACTCAGAAGCCTCCGAACATTGCTCAAAACTCTCAAACTCAGGTTCCACCCTAGGCCTCTTATCAGGAGGGGGCATAGAACCTCTAATCATAGTAATCAAATCCTCTGCCATTTTTAGCATATGCTTCTTAGGCAAAGACCCTGAAACACTCGGAGAAACCCCCACTGAAGCTAAACTAGGCCTGCCTCTTAAAGAAGCCTTGGAAACAGAAGGGGAGGCCCTAACCACCTTAGGAAGAGAGGGAAGAACAGCCACCTGAGAAGCCCCTTCAGCCTGGCCTACTTCCTGAGAGGACACATCCTGTAACAGTAAAGTCTCTCCCTGAGACTCCAAAGAAACTCCTGGCAAAACCTCCGGCTCCACTGAGCCTTCTAAAGAACCGACGTCTGGGACTGTCGGTTCCTCCACTCTAGGCTTTGCTGCTTTATCCTTGCGCTTTTTGGCCGAAGCGGGCGTCGGAGCATCCAACGGCATTTTATAATTACAACGCTTCCCAAAAACTAACCTGGCACAGTCTAACCTTCTCTTAATAGTGCGTTTGTTAAATCTAGCACAAGAGCGGCATCCAACAACGTCGTGCTCAGGCCCTAAACAAGGTATACACAAAGTATGGTAATCCCTATGAGGTATCTGTTTCCCACAAGAAATACAGTTATTCACTTTTTCTGACATCCGGTTAAATACTGAGGCAAGAAAAAACCAAAATATTCCCCAACGGGGTACTTAGCCAACTTTGATTCGGTCTGAAACTCTGACTTCAGAAACTTTCAGAACGCCAACCTGCACTCGCAAAACTGCTTCTGCATCGACCATGCGGCAAAAAAGACTGAGGATATGACGTCGGTCATGCGCATTAGTACCCTGACGTACTGACGTCAGTCTAATGCGCCTTGACCGACGTCAGCCATATACTTTGGTATTCGGGCCGACTGGACAGCGGACTACCCAATAGTTAGGACTGCAGCAATGTGGAATGAAGAACATCTGGTCTTGGGTCCCCACTCCTCTTTGGTACTAAAATGAATCTCAAATAAGTTCCAGATCCTTGCTGGTCTAGGGGTACTGCTTGGGTGACTCTTTTTGCCAGCAGTTTTTCTGTTTCTATGGCTGCTGCTTTCCTCTTACTGTGTGGAATGTCAGGAATCCCTTTGGTCCATTTGGCAGGCTGAAGGGAAAAGGTATGTAATAATCTCTGGGTATTATAATGTGCAGAAGGGTGGCTATGGTAGTGCAGCAGTTAGCATTGTCACCTCACAGCAAGAGATTCTCCGTTTCGATACTCAGCTAGGGTACCTTCTGTGCAGAGTCTGCATGCCCTCCCTGTGGGCACGTGGGTTTCCTCCGGGTGCTCCGGTTTCCTCCCACATTTCAAAGACATGCAATTGGTGGATTGGACACTCTAAATTGGTTGTAGGTCAGAGTGTGTGAGTGAATGTACAAATGAACTACCACAGCAAGGCTAGCCACCTGGCATTGTAAAACCTTGGCTCAAGATGATTGTCATTGTTGAAGTGACACCCTGATGCCATGTGCAAAAATGGGAAAAGGGGTTGAGAATGGATGGATTATACTCTGTAGCCAAGCGTCTTCAGTGATGGCTTCCAGGTTTGTGTGTGCACACAGCAGCAGTCAGGCAACCTTTCAGGTGTGATGAAAGGGCTTCTCAGAGAAGGGACCCATAAAGTCCTGATGTTGCAGGTCCCCAGTGCCACAACGGCAATGTTTGCCATTACAGTTATGCCCTCGGCCGAGGGGGGAATCTGTCTCTGTAGAAGTCCTGGTAAGACCCTTACATCTGGTGGAACCACATCTTCCTACCTCCTCTCTGGTTCCATGAAAAGGTCTACTGAGGGATAGGAAAAAGTATCCCTGTGGCAGACAATGTCTTCCCATCCTGTCCACTCCTGACAAGAGTTTCCTTCACCTTATGTCCAATCAAGGTGGATCTACTGAAGGAGGCATTGTCAAATAATGTCATGAAGGGCTCCACAAAGTCACAAAGGCATGTCATGAAGGGCTCCACAAAGTCACAAAGGCATATCCAGGTGTGCCTTCTTACAGCACAATCCTGAACACACGGCTCTTGAGCTCCTTCTGAAGCATGAGAAATTATCCCCACTGAAGCGTTCAATAGGGACTGGAAGGTGGCCAGTTGCAAATAAAGCATCTTCTTCTTCTCTGCAAACAAGGACCCTGAGGTGGCATTAGAAAACTCCTTGATGAAGTCCCTCTGAAATCTTGTTAAAGTGCGCTAAATAGTTCAGCAAACTGAGGGCAAAGGTTGCTGATGCATAAGAAGACATATGAAGCATCCTCTTCCTGTATGTCCCTGGACCCTAAAGATGGTTCTTTCTTGCCCGATTTGGACAGTGGAACAGCCAAAGAGGATGTAGCCGACACCTAGTTCATGGTAGATGAAAGGTCTACACCAAAGGAAGTCAGAGATGTAAGCCAGTAGTCTGAGGAATGACTGCTTGCCACTGCAGAATCACCCACCATCGGCTGAGGAAAAGACTGAGCTTACAGATTCAGAAAGGGCCCTCTAATAAGTTATTTACTTCTAGAAACTAAAGATATTGGACCAAAAGGAGTGGGGTATGTAACCATCCTGTGACCGAGGGGGATGCTTTGGATGGGGATAAAAATGCTAAAACAAGTTGGTTGGAAGATATGTTGCCCATCAATTTGCACAAACAGCACGCTTATACCTACAGACTCAAACAATGTCCCCAAAACACTAACACCTAAACAGCACACAAAATTATTGCCAAAAACCCTTTTAGAAATGACAATTTCCAAGATGGCTGCACATCAAGTAACAACTTAATTCTAGCTGTCCCTGTGTGACAACAGAAATTCAGGAGAGATGGCCAGCAGACTTTTGTGATTCTGGGTAAATTTCAATAACTGGCCAGTAAGTGCAATGTCTGGATGCCAAGAAAAAAGAAATACAAAGGAAGTGAAAGAAAATAAGCTATAAAAGGTGAGGAAAATCACTAGCTGGGAAAAGTTCTGCAGCTGTACATCCAGTGAGCTACAGGAAAGTACAAGACAACTGCACACAGACCTAGTTAAAATAAATGAAATACTGATGGAGTATATCAACTCAAACAACAAAAGGAAGGATAAAATGAACAAAGTATTAAACTTTTAGTTATGTACTTACCATAACTTCAGATGTTTGGGATCCATCTCGCCTACATTCTGACTGATGGGTTCGGAGCCGATCCCTCGGCTCCGACTCGGCACGCTTATGCTATAGAGCGAGGCCTCTAATTGGCTGAGCTATCTTTATCCCAGGATGCACCACCACTAATCCCCCAGATCTTGTTTGTCCGCATTCATGCACACATGCACAGCTTGTTTATATAACATTGTTAGATGTTTCAAGATGAAACAACAGGATTCGGACCTTCTGATATCCTCTGATCTCCAAGGAAGGGGCAAGGAGGGTGGTTATTAGAATGTAGGCGAGATGGATCCCAAACATCTGAAGTTATGGTAAGTACATAACTAAAAGATGTTATGTGATCCTATCTCGCCTACATTCTGACTGATGGGACAGCGTCCCTAGCACCTAAATCCCAGGTGGCTCATTGGAAAACACTCCTGAGCACTGTGGAACCAAATGAAGCTCGTCCTCTAGATGCCACATCTAATTTGTAGTGAGAAATGAAGGTGTGCGGGGAAGACCATGTAGCTGCAGCACAAATGTCACCAATAGCAAGCTTAGAATGAAATGCTACCGAAGTAGCCATAGCCCTTGTAGAATGAGCCTTGACAGAGATGGAAAGCTCTTTGTTAGAATAAATATAAGCTTGAGTAATACAGTCCCTGATCCATTTGGCAATAGTGACCTTTGTGACCGCGTTGCCCAATTTGTTTTCTGCAAAGGACACAAACAACTGATCTGTCTTCCTTGATTGTTTGATCCTGTCCAAATAAAAACGTAACTGCCTGTGGACATCTAGTGTGTGGAAAATAAACTCCGCTTTATTGGAGTATTTTGGGAAAAAAACTGGGAGCTCTAACGACTGTTGCAAGCATAAAGTAGAACAGACTTTAGGAACAAAAGAAGGATTTGGTCTGAGGGATACCCTGTCTGTAGGAAAAACCAAGTACGGGGGTTTCACTGACAAAGCTTGAAGTTCTGAAACCCTCCTGGCTGAAGTAATTGCCACTAGAAAGGCTGTCTTCCATGATAGAAACTTTAGATCACAGGTAGCTGCCGGTTCAAAGGGAAAAGAAGTCAGGGCATGTAATACTATATCGAGATCCCATTGAGGTGCAGGATGAGAAATCGGAGGTCTTAATAAAGCAGCACCTTTCAAGAAGGTCTTACACAACCTGTTGCTCATTAAAGGTTGGTCTATGGATTCATGAAAATTAGAAATCGCTGCCAATTGTACTTTGATGGTAGAAACAGAAGAGCCTTGATTGAAAAGAGAGGTCAGGAATTTGAGTACTTCTGCCACGGGAGTAGAAATGGGGTCCAGGCCCCGGAGTTGAGCCCAGATAGCAAACCTTTTCCATTTGCTAGAATACAGTTTCTTCAGAGCCGACTTGTGGGCTGAAGACAATATGTGCACCACATCTGGATCCAGTGCATGTCTCCTGACTATGGTCGGAAGAGGAGGAGCCAGGCCGTCAATTTTTATGTGTGTAGGGACTGGTGTAGTAGTCCCGACTGATGAATCAGTAGGTCTGGGACCTGGTCCAGGAACCATGGACCTTCCAGAGCATGTTTCCGAAGATAGGGAAACCACACTTGACGAGGCCAGTACGGAGCAATTAAGATCATCTTGCTGCCTAAGAGAGATGCCTTTTGAATCACTCTGGGGAGGTGAGGAACTGGAGGGAAGGCATAAAGCAGTCCGGTGGGCCAAGGATGGACTAATGCGTCCATAGGGCTCTTCCCCGGAGCCGGGGTTAGGGAGAAAAATTCTTTGCACTTCGCATTCAGAGGAGTCGCGAAGAGGTCACAACACGGAACTCCCCATTCGCTGAAAATCTGCCTTGTAATTGTCATATTCAGAGACCATTCGTGAGGAGAGAGGATGGTTCTGCTCAACCTGTCGGCTATGACATTGGATTTGCCCGGTATGTGGGTAGCCACTAGGAAGCGTTTGGTCGAGACTGCCCATTCCCAAACTCTCATCGCTTCTCTGCAAAGAGGATAGGATCTGGTCCCTCCCTGTTTGTTCAGGTACCAGACAACTGACATGTTGTCTGAGTGAACAGCAATTACGCCCTGAGGGAGGTAATCGTGAAGGGCTCGAAGGGACAGGAGTACTGCCCTCATTTCTAGGATGTTGATGTGGAGAGGGGTCTCTACCGGGTGCCATTTACCTTGGACTGACCTGCCCAGGGAATGGCCCCCCCCGTCTGGGAGGCGTCCGTGGTCAAAGTGGCCGGATGAGGAAGAACAAAGGGTCGTCCCTGGTCCAAATTGGAGGACACTAGCCACCAGCGAAGGTCCCGTTTGCAAGATTCTGTGATCCATATTAGATGATTGAGAGGGAGTTCCTGAAAGGACCACTGAGTTGAAAGAAGCCACTGGAGGATTCTCATGTGCAACCTTGCCAAGGGAACTAGGAGAACTGTGGCAGACATCGATCCCAATAGCTGTAGGACCATTCTGGCTGGGGCTTTGGACCTGGGGAGTAAGGCTCGAACCTGATTTTGAATGGTCTGAATTCTGTCTGCAGGTAGATAGACCCGCATCTGGTTTGAATCTATCTCTACCCCTATGAATCTTATTCTTTGAAATGGCCTTAACACAGACTTTGGCCAATTGAAGGTGATTCCAAGGGAATTGCCCAGTGATATTGTGGCTTGCAGGTTCCGTAGAAGTAGATGCTTGGAGGTGGCAGTTAGGAGCCAGTTGTCTAGGTACGGAAACACCTGGAATCCTAGACTTCTCAGGTGAGCAGTCACTACTGCCAAGCATTTGGTGAACACCCTGGGGGCTGTGGTGAGACCAAAGGGCAGCGCACGGAATTGAAAATGACTGCATCCTAGGCTGAAGCGCAAGTGTCTCCTGGACGTTTGATGTATTTTGATATGGTAATACGCGTCCTTGAGGTCTGTGGAGCACATCCAAACACCTTTCTCCAACAATGGGAGAATGGTTTGTAAAGTGACCATTTGGAACTTGGACTTCTTGACTGAATGGTTTAGGTTGCTTAGGTCCAAAATGGGCATCAAGTCCCCGGTCTTTTTTGGCACCAAAAAGAATCTTGAGTAAGTCCCTAATCCGATCTGGTCTGCGGGGACCGGTTGGATGACTCCTTTTTGCAGCAGCTTTGAAACTTCTAAGGCTGCGGTATCCCGTTGACTGGGTGGCGGGTCCGGGATTCTTTTGGACTGAGGGGGGGGGCAACAGAATGGGATGGAGTAACCTCCGGCGATAATTCGAAGCACCCATCGGTCCTGAGTGATCCCTTCCCAGGCCTTCAGGTGCTTCGAAAAACGACCCCCGACTGGCTCCGGAGCAGCACAGTCGGGCAATCCCTCAGGGACTATGAAAAGCTGAAGAGCCACGAAAGGACTCGCGGTCTCCAGTGTTGCGAGGGCCTCTGCCGCCTCTGGGACGGCGTCTTCCTGATGAATTTCCCCCTCCTCTGCCTCTGGAGGGGGAACCTTCCTGCTGAGAGGGGTAAGACTTCTGAGATCTACGGAACCACATCTTCCCTCCTCTTTTAGCCTTGGGATAAGGCCGAAAGGGAGTGGAAAATTGTGCCCCTACGGCAGTCAGAGTCATACCCTCCTGTTCACAGCGGGTAAGTGTGTCTTTCACCTTGGGCCCAAACAGGGAGGACCCATCAAAGGGGGCATCGGCGAATGAAGACTTGAAGGCCTCCGCGAAATGACACAGGCGGAGCCAGGCTTGTCTCCGTAGAGCAATGCCTGTACCCACCGCTCTACTCGCCCCTTCGGCCGCATACGAAATGAGCCTCATGGACGAGTTCGAAATGGACGACATCGTAGCCAGCTGAGAATCAACCGTCTGGGCCAGCTCCTCAGGCAGGTTACCTAAGAGGGTATCGGATAGCTCCTTAATCAGATCCCTCTGGAATCTCGTAAAGTGCGTCAAGTAGTTCAGAGACCTCAAAGTAAAGGCCGCTGAACTAAGGGTGCGCTTACCGTACCGATCCATGCTCCTAGACTCCTTATTAGGAGGATGGACGGACGTAGAAGCCTCTGCTACATCTTGCTGGGTAGCAGATGCCACCACCATAGCATCCACAGCCACACCTTTCGTAGGAACTCTCTATCTGGGGCCGAAGAAATTTGTTTGGACGAGTGGGCACCGGTTCCACAGAGTCTGGGTGTTCCCACGCCCTTCGACAGATCAAATCCAAGAGCTCGAAGGGCGGAGACACCCAGGAGGCGGAGGGCTGAGCCCCGAAGGCCTTCAGGAACACCGACTCATCAGCAGAGGGAGGTTTGGACTGCCAGCCGCCTCGTTGTTTTAGGGCTTCCAGGATGTCTGCAAAGGAGACATCATCCGAGGACGACTTGGGGGACCCCTCTGCATCATCGAGATCGGTCTCAGATGTCAAAGACTCGTCAGGGGAGTCAACGTGCTTCCTCTTGCACGTTTTCTTCCTGGGAGGTTCTTCCGAAGAGGCTTCAGAAGGACCTCCAGGAGGGGGAGAAACCCCAGCGGGGGTAACCTGAGGCCCAGGGGCTCCGCTGTCTGCGGATAGGGGGACTGCCAATGACCCAGTCTCCAAATGTAGGGAAGGAGCTGGGGAAACTGTGGAGGTAGCCAATGAAGATTTGGCTAGAGCACTCCTCATAGCCCTGAAGGCGGGACCAGAAGGTCCCCCCTCCGTGGCCACGACAGTGGACGGTACTCCCGCCGCCGACGCACCAAGAGGGAGACTTGGGACCGAAAGCATCAATCCCGAAGCCTCCCCCCCAGGGCCGAAGGAAGAAGTCCGTGCACTGAACTCCGACCCGAGAGCCGGAGTCGGAGCAAGGGTCGGGCCTGACCCTAACACCTCCACTGGTTCCACCAACACCTGCTCCAACGGTGCCGAAGCTGTTGGAGGAGGAAGTACAATAGGGGAGTGAACCATCGTCTCCGAAGCCAACTGGGCTGGAGCCAAAACCATCTTTTGGAACACCGGAGACTGGAAGAGTCGAAGGAGCACCCTGTCGATGTCCGAATCAGACATCCTGGATGATCTCGAGGATACCAATCGGGCCCGAACCGATTTCTCCATCGGCTCCGAAGGGCTCGGGGACCGGCTCCGAAAGGACTCAACAATTATCGGCTCCGAGGAAACCTTCAAGGAAATTTCCCTCGGTGCCGATAAGGACTTCGGCTCCGAGGAGGAAGAGTCTGAGCCGATGACCCTTATCGGCTCCAATATCAGTGGAGCCGATGAGGGTGACCCGCCTCTCGATGCCCCAGACCTCGGCTCCGAAAACAGAGGGGTCGAGGCTGGAGGCATCGAGGCAGACCGTTCCAACCTCGGCTCCAAAGTCCGTGGAGCCGATGGAGAAGTCTGCTTAGCTTTCTTAGCCGTCGGTTCCGACTGACTGGTCGGAGCCGGCGCTTTCCTCTTCTTAGAAGGAGACGGAGAGGAAGATAAAGCCTCCTCGAAAGAAGGCTTGATTAATCCTTTGAGGATTAATTTGTTTTTCCTCTCCTGGAGGACTCGGGAGGAAAACGCATGGCATACACTGCACGATTCCTGCAGATGTTTGGCGCCAAGACAATAGACGCACGAGGAGTGGTCCGTTATGGACATTTTGAACCCACACCTCGTGCACTTTTTAAACCCGGAGGGTTTATGTTCTTTAGACATAGTCCTACAAGAAAACAGACCACAACAGCAAACTTAAGGGTTTGACACACAGGAACAATAAGTATGCCACTAACTCAGAATATTAAAACTGAAAAACTTTTTTTTTTTTTTTTTTATACACACAGAAGCGAGAAAGAGAAAGGGGAAACAAGGAGGGTCAAGACCCTCTAACTCAAACGGGTACTTGACCCACACACAACCACTGAGAAGTAGTAACCACAGGGGAAGGCCCCTCTAACTTAAACGGAACCTTCTCTGACAGGAAATTATACTAAAAATTCAATCAAACTGCTAGAAACACACTCATACACAAAGAATAGCCGTTAAAACAGCTTTTGGGTTTAAATGAAGCAAATACTGACAGGAAAAAAGACTATATATATATATAGTACTTAGCCCAGCCAATGTTGAGACCACGTCCAAGCTCTGTAAGCGGCAAACGAGATCTGGGGGATTAGTGGTGGTGC
Organism: Protopterus annectens; assembly: GCF_019279795.1. Lineage (NCBI taxonomy): Eukaryota > Metazoa > Chordata > Ceratodontiformes > Protopteridae > Protopterus > Protopterus annectens. The sequence continues at coordinate 1,177,949,340 of NC_056733.1, read as the reverse complement.
ATCCTGGGATAAAGATAGCTCAGCCAATTAGAGGCCTCGCTCTATAGCATAAGCGTGCCGAGTCGGAGCCGAGGGAGCGTCTCCAAACCCATCAGTCAGAATGTAGGTGAGATAGGATCACATAACATCAGATATTCACATGAGGTGATAAAACTGCAAAAACAGAGGTCAAAATGAAGAAAAGGCTGGCTGAATATGAGACTGCTCAAGAAGAGATGTGTCAAAAAATAATAGAATTAGAGGACAGAGTGTGTAGGGAAAACCTGATATTTAAGCTGAGAGAAGCAGACTATTAATTTTATGCAAGCACAGATAAGCAACTGGACTGGTATTCCACAGCAGGAGTTGTTAGCTGAAAGGACACATTGTGTGTATGCCCCAAACCTGGCTATGAGAAAGCAACCAAGACCTTTAATAGTAAAGATGCAATCCTACTAGTAGAAGGAGTTGATTCTGACAAAACAGTGGCAGAAGGACAAAGTACTAAAAGTGGGAGACAACAGAATGTTTGTGGAGAAGAGGAGAAACATTTATTCCACTATTCAAGGAATGTCAAGAAGCAGGCCTGAAATTCAAACTGCTGTACCCAGCTATCTTCAAAATATTATTCCATGGAGGGACAAAATCATTTTTGATGAAGTAAAAGCTAAGTAGGAAATAGAAAAGTTTGTCCAACAAAAAAGTGAGCTGTGAAACAGGAGATTGTGCTTCTTGTTCTTCTGGCAAAGACCAAAGAGAGAGTCTGTGCCAGTGAACTTTTTTCCAATGTTTAAATGGAAAATGCTGGAGAGAAGGAAGGGAGCTTGAAAGTTGACTAGAAGAATTGAGATTATGCTGGAAATAAAGCAGAGACAGGATTTGGGAGATGGAGATGAACAGGAATAAAACCAGTATCTTGGAAATTGACAACTGTGGGATTACAAAAAATTAGAAGTTATGTACATACCATAACGTTCCATGTTAGTTGTCTTCTCTTGCCTTCTTTCTTGCTGGATGGGTTCGGAGCCGATCCTCGGCTCTGACTCGGCACTTGCTAAGCTTGAGAACTCATTTTACCAGCTCGAGGCAACCCTATATCCCATGATGCAAGGCGTGACTACCTCAGATCTCATTTGGTAGCTAGAAGAAAACCCTGCCAAAAAACACTTCTTCCCCAGGAAGAAGATTACTAAATGTAGGAGAAACTAGGCCAATAGCCACTAACAATAATGACTCTTCCTACTGGGAACTCTTGGAAAGAGTGACAACACCCCCAAAAAAGGAAGGTACAACCTCAAGATCAGTCCAGGCCAGGGGGATGGAGGGAGGGAAGAAAGAAGGCGAGAGAAGACAACTAACATGGAACGTTATGGTATGTACATAACTTCTAAATGTTAATTTGTCAAACTCGCCTTCATTCTTGCTGGATGGGACCGCGTCCCTAGCACCTCTATCCTGGGTGGCTCAATGGAACAGACTCTTGAGAACTGTGGAACCAAACCTAGCCCTGTCCCTGGAGGCCAAGTCCAATTTGTAATGAGAGACAAAGGTGTGAGGAGTGGCCCAAGTGGCTGCTGCACAAATGGTGTCAATAGGTAGCCTATCCTGAAAGGCTGTGGATGTGGACAGGCTCCTGGTAGAATGTGCTTTTGGTTTAGAGGACAGTTGTTTGCCTCTAAGATGATAAACATAAGAAATGATAGAAGACAGCCATCTGGATAAGGTCACTTTAGAGACTGGGAGACCTTTTCTGTTCTCTGCATAAGAAAGGAATAGTTGATCAGATTTTCTGAATTGTTTAGTTCTGTCCAAATAATATCTGAGTTGACGATGGACATCTAAGCAATGAAGTTTTTGTTCAGCTTTGTCTGAATAATTAGGGAAAAAACTGGCAAATCAATAGACTGATTCAGATTCGTCTGGGAAGCAACTTTGGGCAAAAAAGATGGATTAGGTCTTAAAGATACCCTATCTTTGTGAAAAACCAAGTAAGGGGAACGGACACAGAGGGCCTGAAGTTCAGAAACCCTTCTAGCTGAAGTAACAGCCACCAAGAAAATTGTTTTCCAGGAAAGAAACTTTAAAGAGCATGTAGCAGCCGGTTCAAATGGGGGGTAGAATCAAGGATGCCAGCATTAAGTTCAAATCCCATTGCGGAGGAGGATCTCTGATTGGAGGCTTCAGGAGAAATATACCTCTGAGAAAGGCTTTGCAAAGCTTGTGGGACATTATGTTTTGATCCGCTAAACCAACATGAAAATTAGAGATTGCTGCCAATTGGACTTTAACTGTAGAAGAAGAAGACTCTGCTTGAAAAATCTCTGCTAAGAAGTCCAAAACCGAATGCACTGGAGCAGTAAAGGGATCTAAGTCTTTAGACTTCGCCCAGAAAGAAAAACGTTTCCACTTACTAGCATAAATCTTTCTGGTGGAGGACTTTAGAGAAGCTACTATGATATTCCTAACGGGGTTAGAAATCATAGGAAGCCTGGCTAAGGAAGGAAGTGGAGCAACCAAGCAGTGAGGTTGAGAGAACGAACGGCCCGATGCGGTTGACCCGACTGGTGGGTGAGAAGGTCTGGAACTGGGTCCAGATGCCAAGGCTGCGCCAGGAGATGACGATACAGGGACGGAAACCAAATTTGTCGAGGCCAGTAGGGGGCAATGAGGATCAACTTGGCTCTCAATACGGTAGCTTTCTGAATAACTTGTGGTATCAGTGGAAATGGAGGAAAGGCATACAGAAGTCCCCGGGGCCAATCCTGGGTTAGAGAGTCTCTCGGGGAATGGCCTGGTAGAGGAAAGAGGGTGAAGAAGTCCGGGAATTTGCTGTTTTGTGGTGTAGCAAAAAGGTCGCAGGAAGGGAAGCCCCACTTCTGAAAAATCTCGTCCACTACCGATTGCTTGAGAGACCACTCGTGTGGCATGAGAACAGCTCTGCTCAGTCTGTCCGCTAAGAGGTTGGATCTCCCGGGGATATGCGTTGCTATCAGAAACCGATGAGAGGAGATCGCCCATTGCCAAAGTCTGAGAGCTTCTCAACACAGTGGGTAGGACCTGGTCCCGCCCTGCTTGTTGATATACCAGACTACAGACATGTTGTCAGTCTGAACTGCAATAGTCCCTAAGGGAAGAAAGTCGCTGAGGGCTTGCAACGTTAAAAGCACTGCTCTCATCTCTAGGACATTTATGTGCAGATGGTATTCTATGGGTTGCCAAGTCCCATGGACCATCCTGCCCTGATAATGCCCCCCCCCACCCGATCAGAGAGGCATCCAAAGTGACTGTGGCAACAGGAACTGGGGGAACAAACGGTCGGCCTTGATGGAGCAGAGGAGAAGACATCCACCAGGTTAGATGACTCTTGCACAACTGCGTGACTAAAATCTCGTGACTCATGGGGAGCTGCTGGAATGACCACTGAGCGAACAATATCCACTGCAGAAGACGCATGTGGAAGCGGGCTAATGGCAGTAGAACAATGGCCGCAGCCATAAGACCCAGAACCTTCAGGACAAATTTGGCTCTGATCTTCTTGCTGAGTAATATGATCCGAACATACTTCTGAATGTCCAGAATTCTTTGTTTTGTGAGTCTGGCTGACATACTGATAGTGTTTAATTCTGCGCCTATAAAGGTAATAGATTGGCAAGGCAACAGAGAATATTTTTCGAAGTTTATTGAAATCCCCAAATGTTTGCAGGTTTGCAGAGTGTAGTCTCTGGCCTTGAGAAGTTGATGCCTGGTGGTGGCGGAGAGGAGCCAGTCGTCTAGATACGGAAACACCTGGAATCCTTGACGTCTCAGATGAGCTGTAACCACTGCCATACATTTGGTAAACACTCTGGGGGCTGTAGTGAGGCCAAAGGGCAGGGCTCTGAACTGAAAATGACTGGACCCCAGCTGAAAGCGGAGAAACCTTCTGGAGCGCCTGTGAATCTTTATGTGATAGTACGCATCCTGAAGGTCTATTGAGCACATCCAGCTGTCCTTGCCCAAAAAGGGTAAAATGGACTGAAGCGTGACCATCCGGAACCTTGCCTTCTTGACAAACTTGTTTAGTTTGCTGAGGTCTAAGATTGGTCTCCAATCTCCCATCCTTTTGGGGACAAAAAAGAATCTTGAGTAGATGCCGGATCCTACTTGGTCTGCTGGCACTATTTGGACGGCTCTTTTTGCTAGGAGCTTTGATACCTCCTGCTTTGGCAATTCCCTTAGACCGGGTGAGACATCTGGAAGGGGTTGATGAGGAACGGGATACCTCTCAAAAGGGATATTGTAGCCCTCGGATATGATCGACTGTACCCATTTGTCTTGAGAGAGGGAATGCCAGGCTATTGGGTACAGCGACAATCTTCCCCCGACTGCCTCCAAGGGTGGGCAGTCGGGCAACACCTCAGGGATGCTGGAAGGGTTTATCAGGGAGGGTCTCCCTGCTACCCTGATTCTGCGGACCTCCTCTGCCCCTAGGGCGGCGTCTATTATTATTACCCCCTCTGCCTCTGGGGGTAAATTGACCACGTGTGTCCGGCATGACTCCTTGAGATTTACGGAACCACATTTTCCCTCACTTCTGACCCTTTGGATAGGGTCTTGAAGGGGTGGAGAAATGGACTCCTACGGCAGAAAGGGTCTTGCCGTCTTGTTCACACCTGGTCAAAGTATCCTTCACCTGAAGCCCAAACAAAGCTGAACCGTCAAAGGGGGTATTGGTGAAGGACGCCTTAAAGGGGTCTGCAAAATTACAAAGCCGCATCCAGGCTTGACGCCTAAGTGCCACTCCTGTGCTTGCGGCCCTACTCGCACCATCGGCTGCATAAGAAATGAGCCGCATGGAGGAGTTAGTCAACGAATTGAGGATTCCTAGCTGTGAGGCAATCTTTTCCTGAGCCCCAGTCGCCGAAGGATCCTGAACCACTTCACCTAGTTCCTTGAGAATGTCTCTCTGAAGTCTGGTAAAGTGACAAAGGTAGTTCAGCGAACGCATAGCAAAGGTCGCTGAAGAAAACATCCACTTGCCGTACCTATCCATGGTCCTAGAATCCTTATTAGGAGGATGGACAGGCACAGAAGGATCAGCAAGTTCCTTCTTGGTGGCCGCCACCACCATAGCATCAACAGGGACGCCCTTAGAAAGAAACTGTTTGTCTGCAGGAGCTGTAATAAATTTAGAGGGCCTCCTAGGAACTGGTTCCACAGAATCCGGGGCTGCCCACGCCTTCCGAGCCACTACTTGCATGAGTGGGTCGAAAGGCGGAGACACCCAGGAGGTGGAGGGTCGAGACCCAAAAGCCTCCAGGTATACCGACTCATCCTCGGAGGGGTCAATGGAAGGCCAGTTCCCCCTCTGCTTAAGGAGTTCCAGGATGTCTGAAAAGGAGACATCCTCAGAGGGGGACCGTGGGGAACCCTCCGACTCATCTAAGTCGGTATCTGATGTAGTAGACTCAGGGGAGTCTGTGTGCTTCCTCTTACATATCCTCTTACGCGGGGGTTCTGCTGCAGGATCAGGAGAAACCTCGGAAGAGGAAGTTATTCCCAATGGGGAAACCTGGGGCGATGGATCTCTGGGTCCGGGAGCAAGAGACTGGCAAGAGATAGCAACAGGCACCGAAGATGGAGGAGCTAAAGGAATATACCGTTGACCTAGCTCAGGGGCTAGGACACTCCTCATCACCTCGAAGGCTCCTCTCCCAGGGAGGCCAGAAGAATCCCGCTCCAAAGAAACAGGAATCCCCGGCCCCACCGAAAGAGAAGGTTCCGAAACCGATGTCGGTGCTGAGCTCACCAATGCCGAAGCTCCAAGAGGGAGAGCAGGGTCGGACAAGGGTCCGATGCCACTCGCCCCCTCGGAGCCGACAAGGGAGACTCGACGACCGGATCCCTCCAAGGAAGGTCTCATGGAGGAGATTGGAGCCAAAGACGTTGGAGCCGAAAGGGGAAGTATCGGCTCCGGCACACTCACGGTCCCCGTTCCGAGACGCTCCGGCTCCGAACTCTGAAGGAGAGTCGGAGGAGGAAGTTCAGGGGGATGAGAAATAGCAGACGTCTGTTGAGACGGGCTATGGAGCATTTGGGCTAGTGCCTGTGACTTCAACAGTCTGCTTACCACCCTCTCTAAATCGTGGTCTGACAGCCTGGAAGATCTTGAAGATTGGCTCCGATGGCTCCGCTCTGACAAAAGAGGAGATCCCGGAGCCAAACGAATCGACTCCAGGGAAGGAGACCGAGATCTCTTCCTGGATGGAGTCATCGGAGCCGACGACCCCTCGGTTCCAGATGGAGCCGAAGACTTATCGGCTCCAATACTGAATAAAGACACGTCGGCTCTGGCCGGAGCCGACAAAGTACTGGGTATCTGTGTGTCGGAGCCAGACGGCGCCGACACAACAACTTCCAAAGTGGAAAGATCGGCTCCGGCCGGAGCCGATCTCGACTCCGAAGGAGTCGGAGCCACAGCCGAAGGCTTCGAAACTACAGCCTGGGCTTTAGATGGCTTAGAGGGTTTAACCGACCCAGCCTTGGTCGGAGAACCCTCTGGCTTTAACAAGCCACGAAGAATCAATTTGTTTCTTCGTTCCTGCAGGACTCTCTGGCTAAAGGAGTGACAAATGGCACAGGAGTCCTGCAGGTGTAAAGGCCCCAGGCAGTACACACAAGAAGTGCGACCGTCTGTCAGAGACATTTTCTGACAGCACGAGTCACACTTCTTGAAGCCTGAGACCTTCACTTCCTTAGACATAATAATGTCCAAAAAAAATACACAACCACAACAGTCACACAGTTAACCCCCGAAAAACAGACAACACACAACCTGACAGGAATTAACTGAGAGGGAGGGTTAAGGCCTGAAGAGAGGAATAAATCCTAACGTAAAGGGAGGGAATATAGGGTAGGAGATTATCTATTAGTTTAAAAAATACTCAATAAATGAAAAAATAGGAGTTAAGGGAGAAAAAACCCTGACTAATCTTTATAAATAGAAGCTTTACCTGAGCTGGTAAAAAAGGAGACCTCTTCGCGAAGCGGCAAACAAGATCTGGGGTAGTCACGCCTTGCATCATGGGATATAGGGTTGCCTCGAGCTGGTAAAATGAGTTCTCGAACTTAGCAAGTGCCGAGTCGGAGCCGAGGATCGGCTCCGAACCCATCCAGCAAGAATGAAGGCGAGTTTGACAACTTAACATCTATATTTGTGAAATATGATAGAACAAAAAAATCTGGATGTAGGCACTGCAATGTAAAAAAGTGTGGTTAAAAGAACTTGACAAAAGAAAAATGAATGTGCTTTTTCTCATTCATGCTGCGTGGGGGTGACTGGATTGGGGCCCTTGGCTTAATCTATTAACAAGCTTTAAGAGAAAGCAAGTAAAAGAAAAAGAATATTGACTATTATAAGACTTTTTTAGCAAATAAATGTATACTTAGTAGCAATTCTGTATCTGGTCCTTATGTCTCCATGGAGACAATCTGATAAGGAGAAATTGGCTACAATCTGATAGAGAATTGGCTTGGTAAAAAAAGAGATAATGGCTATGAGATAAGATAATGTTATTTGAAAGCATTTAGGTGTTATCCCAGCTGGGAGAGCTATAAAGATGAAACAAAACCAGACAGCACTTAACAGAACCAGAGGCTGCACTATATGTCTTAGCACAGATAACCTAAAAAAAAGGTTAACTTGTCCATGACTGTGGCTGTTAATTTGGGACATTTTTTCCCTATTAGGAATGTAAAACTACAATATTTGAAGATGTATACAGTTTTGTGAGTTAGTATTAAGTTAATATGTTTTAGGGGGTACTGGGGTGTTTTTTTGAAGGCATTCAATAAAACAAAAAGTTTTGTAAGATGTGACATAGGCTCAAATGGATAAGACAAGAAAAAAGAAGTTATGTACTATAACGTTCCATCAGAGTTGTTGTTCTTCACTTGTCTCAACCTGTGGGGTTCCCAAATCCAACTCGGCCGCATATCCAGCATTTGATCCAAGCTCTAAGTTCCTCCCCTACCCATAATGCCCCTGTCACCTTCCTCCCTTCAGATTGAGTTTGCTTGCCCAATCTAGTATTTGCACCCGACCCAAAACACCTTGTGCCATACCAGAAAGTCTATGAGCAAGAAGGAGGATAAGAGGCACCCTGATGGTTACCACCACCTGTAGTCATGAGACTACACAGTTTATACAAGACAGGGGGAAGGAGGGAGGGATGGTTGAAGACAAATGAAGAACAACTCAGATGGAACATTATGGTGAGTACATAACTTATTTATCTGAAGTTGTTGTCCTCATTTGGTCTTCAACCTGTGAGACAGTCCCCAGCTACTAAACACCTGGGAGACCCTCATGGAAGGATATTCCAGAGCACAGCAGAGCCAAAGGATGCCCTGTTCCTGGATATGATACTAAACTTATAATGCGAGATGAAGGTATGAGATGAGGCCCAAGTAGCCACAGAGCATAACGAAACTCTGGACCAAAAGACCGCTGAAGTAGCCATAGATCTGGTGGAATGTGCCTTCACATGACCTGGCAGGGATATACCCCTAGCAAAATATGCCTGAATAATACACTGGGAAATCCAACGGGTGTTAGTGACCTTAGACACTGGTTTCCCTAAAAAGGGTTTAGAGTAGGAAATGAAGAGTTGGACAAACTTACGAAAAACTTTAGTCCTATGCAGGTAGAAATGTAACTGTCTATGCACATCCAATAAATGCAATTTGCATTTTCCTTTGTTTTGAAAATTTGGGAAGAAGACCAGGAGATTAATCACCTGATTAATGTTGGACTCTGAAGCTACCTTAGGAAGAAAAGATGGATTAGTACACGAGGACACCATGTCCTTATTAAAAATCATATAAGGGGCTTTGACAGACAATGCTTGAAGTTCCGAAAATCTCCAGGCAGAAGTAATAGCAACCAAGAAAGCTGTCTTCTAGGACAAAAATTGTAGATCCACTGAGGCTGTGGGCTCAAAGGGGAGGTGGGGTGGTGAAACTAAAGCCTGCAGCACTAATGTAAAATCCCACGGTGGCACTGGGTCCTTCACCAGGGGTCAATGAAGAAAAGTGCCTTTGAGGAAAGCCTTGAAAAGCTTTGAAGATGCTAAGGAAACTATATTATCACCCACATGAAAATTAGAAATTGCAGCAAGTGGGACCTTGACCGTAGAAAAACTGGCACCTTGCTAAAAGAACCCAGTTAAAAATTCCAACAGCATGGAAACCGGGCAGTGAAGGGATCTAGGGCATGCTGCAAAGCCCAGATTGAAAAACGTCTCCATTTGCTGGAGTACACCTTTTTGGTGGAAGACTCATGACTTGCCACCAGGATCCTTTTGATGGGTGAAGACAGGCCGGGAGTCCTGATTATCAGAGGAACTGGAGCAGCCAAGCAGTGAGCTTCAGACTGTCCAGGTCTGGATGGGAAATCCCTGAGGGATGAGAAATGAGATTTGGTACTGGATCCAACTTCCATGGTGGAGCCACCAGATGAGACCACAGAGAGGGAAACCAGACTTGGCGATGACAGAATGGGGCAATGAGGATAACTAGGCCCCCCAGCCTGCAAGCTTTCTAAAGGAATTTAGGTATTAAGGGAAGAGGAGGATAAGCATACAGAAGACCAAGGAGCCAAGCATGAATCAGAGCATCTCTAGGGGCTTCCCCTGGCGGGGGGTTCAGAGTGAAAAACTTGCTGCATTTCGCGTTGGAAGGAGAGGCGAGGAGATTGCAGCAAGGCTGATCCCACTTGTGAAAGATCTATTCCACTACTGAAGGATTCAGAGACCACTTGTAAGGTATCAGAGCAGACCTGCTGAGCCTCTCCACTAGAATGTTGGACCTCCCCAGAATGTGCTTTGCCACCAGAAAATGGCCAGTGGAGATCGCCCACTCCCACACTCTCATGGCTTTGTGACATAGGGGATAAGATCTGGGCCTCCTTGCTTGTTGATGTATCAGACCACAGACATATTGCTCATCTGGATAGCTATCGTTCCTGGGGGAAGATGGGCATGGAGAGCCTTCCTGGGGGAAGATGGGCATGGAGAGCCTGCAACGCTAGAAGCACCGCCCTCATCTCCAGGATGCTGATATGCAATCTGGTCTCATAGGGGGACCACGTGCCTTGGACTGTCCTTTCCGAGCAGTGCCCCCTCAGCAGGAAGGTGTCTGTAGTCACTGTGGCTGTGGGGAAAGGTGAAAGAAAGAGACAACCCTGAACAAGGTCCAAGGAATGAATCCACCATGGAAGAGAGTCCCTGCACACTCGAGATTCAAATAGGCTGAGTCAATGGGAGATCTAACATGGACCATTGCACCACAAGGGTCCACTAAAGAACCTGCATGTAAAAATGCACCATAGGCAAGAGATTGATCTTGGCCACTGTGGACCCTATAACCTGTAATACTATTTCCGCTGTTGGTGACTGAGTTTGAGGAATGCAAAGAACATCTAGCTTCAGAGACGGTATCCTGTCTGAAGTAAGAAAAACTTTGTTTGAATTGTGTCTAGCTGAGCCCCAATGAAGTCTAATACTTGAAATGGGGCCAGAGACTACTGGCTGAGGTTGATGGCAATTCCCAACTGCTGGGCTAGGAGGAAAAATTAATCCCTCGCTTGACAGAGTTGATGCCTGGAAGAGATAGCGAAGAGCCAATCGTCCAGGTAGGGGAAGACCTGTATGCCCTGGAGTCTCAAGTGAGCCAATACTACTGACATCACTTTGGTGAACACCCTGGGGGCTGTGGTGAGACCAAAGGGAAGCACTCTGTACTGGTAATGATTGGCTCTCAGCTGGAAGTGGAGCAACCTCTGAGAGCGCCTGTCCATCTTGATGTGACAGTACGCATCCTGGAGGTTGATTGAGCACATCCAATCATTCTCCTGCATAAAGGGCAGGATAGATTGAAGGGTGACCATCTGGAACTTCCTCTTGGCCACTAACAGGTTCAAGATGGAGAGATCTAGAATGGGTCTTAGGTCCCCTGTCTTCCTTGACACCAAAAAGAACCTGGAATAAATGCATACTCCACAGTGGTCTGGGGGGATGGATTGGATGACGTGCTTTCTTAGCAGCTTTGCAATTTCCAGTACTCCATCCTCCCTGTGTGCAGGTGGAATGTCAGGGAGGTGTTTGGGCAATGAAGGTGACTAGAGAAAAGGGACTGAATAGCCTCTGGATATAATTTGCAACACCCAATGATCTTTCATGATGGACTCCCACACCATTAGGTATAGCGAGAGACAACCCCCCGACTGTCTCCAGAGACAAGCAGCCAGGCAACCCTTCAGGGCTGCTGTGTGGGTCTCTCCGAGAAAGGCTCTCGAGACCCATGATTTTTTGGACGCCCTCTGCCTCCAGGGTAGCATCTACCAAATCCCCCTCTGCCCCTTGGGGAAGGTGAGTCCAGAGCGGCTTGGGGAAAACTCTGAGATTTCTGGAACCACATCTTTCTGGTCCTTCGCTGATTCCTAGAGAAGGATCATTGAGAGGCCGAAAAGCAGATTTCGATGGTAGACAGAGTCTTCCCATCCTTCTCACGCTGAACTAAGGTGTCACATACCGACTTCCCAAAAACGGAGGAACTGTCATATGGGGCATTCTTAAAAGACACCTTAAAGAGTTCTGAAAATGCACAGAGCTGGAGCCAGGCGTGTTGCCTGATGGCAATGCCAGTGCAGTAGCTCTAGTGGCGCCCTCAGTCGCATGGGAGAGAAGACACATAGAGGTGTTAGCAACTGATTTCAGGGTGGTCATACAAATGGAAAACACCTTCTTGTTCTCCGCCAACATGGACCCAGGGGTCAACTCCATCACCAGGTCTCGCTGCAGCCGAATTACATGTGCCATGTAATTCAGCACCCATACAGAGAAGGTCGCTGAAGTGTACACCCACTTCCCAAAATGGTCCATCTTCCTTGACTCTCAGTCAGGGGGGTGGACCATGGAGCTCTCCTGAGCAAGCTCCTTCTTGGCGGCAGCTGCCACCACCATGGCATCAACTGGAAATCCCTTATTCCAATGGGACCTGTCTAAAGGGGGGCTCAAAACCTTGTCTGGGCATTTGGGAATGGGCTCCACTTGGTCTGGTTCCTTCCATGCCCGAGATGTAATAAAATCCACTAAAGGATCCATGGGAAGGGATACCCAGGAAGTACAGGGTCCTGCACCAAATGCCTCCAGGAACACTGATTCATCTGGGGTAGGTTTTTGGGCAGACCACCCCCCATGCTGGCAAAGGAGTTCCATGATGTCGCCAAAGGAGACATCCTTGGACGGTGACTGGGGGGAACCTTCCCCTTCCTCCAAATCGATGTCTTTGGTGAGGGACTCCAGTGGGGACACTTAAGTGCCTCCTTTTGTACATACGTTTGTGAGGGACCTCCTCAGTGGGGGATCTCTGAGGAGGACTCATCAATGTCTCCCTATTCCCAAGAGGGAGCACCCTGGGCAAAGAGACGGCAGGCTGTCTTTGAGATGGCGGAGTGGCCGGATCCATGCCAGAAATAGAGGCAGACAGGACAGAATCCAAAGATGAGATTGTCAAGGGTCTTGAAGGAATCGAGAGTACCCTCTCCACCGTGTCGAAAGCTGAAGGGGAACGGATTTCCTGAGAAAGGACAATAGGATGAGCCATAACCCTCTGACCTGATGGGGGAGTCAGAACCAAACCTCCAGGCACTAAGATACCAAGAGGAAGGCTGTGCTCTGACAAACTCGGAGCTGACACCACCCCCTTTTGAATCCGATTACGAGGCTATGGCTCCAAGAATCAGTCAGAACCGAGTTAGTTGGATCAGACTGCTCAAGGCCATGGCCAGCATTGAGGTTCAAGGTACCATCGAAGCCAGCTCCTCGACGTTGATTGTCCTCGGATCCAAGGGCTCTGAAACCGAGGAGGAGTAATAGGGATGAATACGGACTGCATGCTCCATGCTCCAGAGGGAGAGGGGTCAGGCAAGACTCCCATCTGTATCTGGGTTCAGATGAACTTCTGCATCATCCTATCCATCTCCGCTTTGCTAAGACTGCGGGTGGAGAAGGAAGAGGAGGCCACCGACACTGGTCTAGAGGGGTGGTGAGGGGAGGCCTGAGCCAGCAACTGGGTCTGGAGCTCCTCTGGCTACAGAGAGAACTGAGGTGTATGGAGCCGGGGAGACTCCAGCCTCAGAGCTGACCTAACTTTGGCTGCAGGGCCAGCCAAAGCCAAGCGATCTGGGGATCGCTTCTTGGGCCTAGCCCTTGATTTGGCTGATTTGTCTCCATCCCCGGACCTCTTAGCGGGAGTTTAAATCTCTCAGGCCGGAGCAGAGACCGAGGTAGGAGCCAGGGCAGAAGGGTCCTGAAATCCAGAGGAAGATGAGGGAAGGAGACCCTTGAGGATTAGCTTGTTCCTCCTATCCATCAGTGCCTGGGGATTAAACCCAGCACAAATGGAGCAGGAGGTGGGCACACAAGAGTGTGGCCATCAGCTGGAGAGAGCTTGTAGCCACACTCTGAACATTTTCTGAAGCCTGGTTTAGGGGCATCAGACATTCTCTCAACCTACGCCCCAGCACACGCTAACTCACACAGAGACCACACACACAACAGGAAGAAAGTTAGAGAAAGGGTTTTTTTTTTTTTTTTATACTGACGTAGAAGCACGAGGGGAGGTAGAAAGGCAGAAAGGACTAAAAAGATATGAAAAAAGAAGAATCTAACGGTTAAAGAAAATCACTTACCCAATAATAACAGCAGAGAGCATGGATCATGATGCGGACATGAAGCGTGGCAAACAGGATCTGAAGGGAGGAAGGAGACAGGGGAATTATGGGTAGGGAAGGAGCTTAGAGCTCAGATCAGATGCTGGATATGCGGCCGAGCCAGATCTGGAAACCCCACAGGTTGAAGACAAATGAAGACAACAACTTCAGATCAAATGTATGCAACTTCAACCTGCCAAAACAGACGCCATTTCGGAATGCGAAGAAGGAAGATGAAAATACCTGTCTACAATAAGAGCTCTACGACGAATGGTTCTCGCATTAAAGAGGGCACAGAACCAGTAACGGGGGACGTCGTGGTCTGGGCCTAAACAAGTGACCCAGTACAAATGGAAGTCTCGGTGTGGGATATGCTTTCCACAAGTGAGACAATTCTTAACTTTTTCGGACATCTGTTAGTGCAAGAAAAAGGTATCCCCAATGGGGTACTTTGCTTTAGACATTTTCAGCTGTAATTCGAGCTCTGGTAGAGACCGACCAGCACACTTGCGAACTGCTTTTGCTACGGGCTTCACGGCAAGAAACTCTAATGTAATGGTGTCAGCTGCCTTGCTTTGTAGCACTGACGACCTGACACTGGTCAACAAATGACAGCAGCCGACGCAGAAAAACATTGACTCTGGTATTCGGGCCGGCTGAGGGCTACCACAACAGGGATAACCCACAGGTGATGACTGCAACAATGAAACACGAAGAACATCAGTGTATGCAGGTAACACTAAAGCTGGAACTATACATTTAACAAAAGAGCAGTTATACATAAAAGGTGGGAATAATAACTTTTTAATACAGGGATGTTTTCTGTAATGTCTTTAAATGTTAATGGTCTCAAAAATAAATGCAAAAAAGAAAGAATAGTAAATTATATTAAAAAATACAGAGAGCAAATAGCTATGCTACAGAAGACACACTTGGAAAGAACTGAACATGTGAATTTAATAAAGAAAGGTTTTCAGGATGGTTATTCAGCAAAATACCTGGGACAAAAGAAAAGAGGAGTACTTGTATTAATTGTAAGAGGAGCTCCAACAGTAACAGAAGAGGATAAAAAAGATAATAATGGTATATTTGTAATACTAAGGGGCTGCTGGTAAGGCAGGAGGATTGCAGTGGAATGTAGTTATATTCCACCTAAAACTGCTATAATGGAGCTCAAGAAAATTCTGGGAAAAATAATCTGCTTTCAGCAAGGAATATTACATATAGGTGGGGACTGGAATTTAATTTGCAGCAGTGAAGATGCATCTGGGGGGTCCAGAAGGGAAAGTATAACAAAAGCAGGGTAGACTTTTGAAGAAATTTATGAAAATATTTTGCATGGAAGATGTGACTTCAGAAATAGGAGTTCAGAGTGAATGTATATATTACTCCCCAAGATAGAAAAACTGGGCTAGCCTAGACAGAGGTTACATTTCACAGGAACATGTGCATTTAACTGAATGTATAACTATTTCAATAATGCACCAGTAACAACTAAAATAAAAACACAGGGTAATGAAATACAAATGAGACACTGGCACTTTCCCACCTATCTGTTGAAGAGAGGAATTTAAGGAATGGGTAGTGGAAATTATTCAGGAGCTATTAGAGAAGTTAGAATTTATTTTCTGAAAATATAGCTAGGGAATGGGATAAAAATAAAGTGGAGTTTAAAAATAGGGTGGAAATATGGTTAAGAAGTAAGAATTATTTAGAAGTACTGACAAATGATAAAGTAATGCAGAACCGGGGGAATCTCACAGAAGAAGAAGAGGAGCAACTGCAGAATGCTAAACAGAAAATAAGTGATTACCTCAATAATATGCATGAGTTTAGAAAGATTGCTGTTAAGCAACTGTTTTTCATAATAACTCTATAGAGCACAAAAACTTTTAGCACAATGACTCATTAAGTAGAAAAGGCTGTTGCCAAGCTTAGGGGCCTACAACAAAGAAGATAATAAAGATCCTGATCCTGCAGAGGTATTAAAAATATTTCAGAAATTCTATGAAAGTCTGTATAAAGCACAGGAATATGGAAATCAAGAAAAGGTAAAGGTTTATGGAAGAATTAAATATGTCAAAGTTAGAAGCAGATGAGGCTCAATTACTAACAGGACAGGAGAAGATGAGATAAAAATGGTGGCATATAACCAATCTACAGGAAAGTCCCCAGGAATATATGGTATTCCTGTGAAAGTTTGGAAGCTAGGATGGAAAAAATATATAAATATCTGGAAGGGTTTGTTTAGCAGTACTTTAAGAGGAAGTGAAGTACAATCATCCTGGAAGAAAGTGGTAGTAGCTGTAATACCTAAAGAGGGTAAAGATCCATCAGATCCAGCTTCATACCAGTCCATTTTAACACTAAACCATACTTACAATGTGTTTATGCCTACAATGGCTAAAAAAAATGCAAAAGTGAAGCCAACATTAATAAACATGGATCAATGTGGTGTTGTGGAGGAGAGGCAAACATTTGAGAACATTAACAGAACACTAATGATCTAGAGGGAAGCACAATATAAGAAAAAAGAAGCTATGTACACACCATAATGTTCCATGTTTGCTGTCCATCTCGCTTTAATTCTTTACTGGTTGGGTTCAGAACCGATCCTTTGTTCCAACTCGGCCATTTACAAAAGCTCAATGTCTTCCACTGGCTCGTGGCTGTATCCCTATCCCATCACGCCCTAGGAGAGCTCCTCAGATCTTGTTTGCTGATAACTACAGTTTCCCAACGGACTATTTGACACTTTATAGTACAATAAAAAAAGGTCAGAGAACATTTTATACCAACATGTGACCACTCTGAAGGTGAGATGGACAACAAACACAGAATGTTATGGTGAGTACATAACTTCTTTATGTTATGTTGTACTATCTTGCCTTCATTCTTAACTGGTTGGGACAGCGTCCCCAGCACCATATTTCTTGGGCATCTCACGGGAGAATATTCTTCAGAACAGTGGACCCAAAGGAGCCCGTGTTCCTGGAGGCCAAATCCACTTTGTAATGAGTGATAAAGGTATGAGGGGCTTGTCCATGTTGCAGCAGCGCAAATAGTATCAAATGGTATTCTATCATGAAAAGCAGAAGAAACTGCTCTCGCTCTCGTAGAGTGATCCTTGACTTTACAGGGAAGATCTTTGTTGTTAGAGTTGTATGTAAAGGTACTACAATCTGATAGCCATTTTGAAAGTGTGATCTTATATACAGGAGCACCTTTCTTTGCTTCCGAAAATGAAACAAATAACTGGTCAGATTTATTGAAGTCCTTTGTCCTATGTAAGCAGAAACATAATTGTTTGTGTACATCTAGCTGGTGTAGCATATATTCTGCCTTGTTGTCATAGTTGGGGAAGAACACTGGCAGTTCTATCGACTGATATAAATTAGACAGTGAGCATACTTTTGGTAGGAAGGATAAATTCATTCAGAGGGACACTCTGTCTTTGTAGAAAAGCATGTAGGGGGGCTTAATTGATAATGCTTGTAGCTCTGAAACCCCGCTTGCAGAAGTGATAGCAATCAAAAAAAGAAGTTACGTACTCACCATAATGTTCCACGTGAGTCGTTCATCTTGCCTTCATTCTTACAGATGAGTTTGGAGCCGATCCTTGGCTCCGAGTCAGCCAACTACAAACCTCGAGGTCTTTAGGCAGCTCGAGGCCAGGTCCCTATCCCATGATGCACCTGGAGTTACCTCAGATCTTGTTTGCTGCCTCTAAGAATACCATATGTCATTCTATCCCTCTTTTAAGTAAGGAAACCATACGAAAGACAAAGCAACCATGATAAAACATGAATCTCGGTCCTCGAAAAAGCCTGGAGGGGGTCGGAGGGTGGGAAATAAGAATGAAGGTGAGATGAACAACTCACATGGAACGTTATGGTGAGTACATAATTTCTTTATGTGAAGTTGTTCTATCTCGCTGTTCATTCTTACAGATGGGTAGCATCCCAAGCACCATCTTTCTCAGGTGGCTCACGGGAGTATGTTTCTCAGGACAGTGGAAACAAAGGAAGCCCTGTCGACTTTGTAATGAGTGATAAAAGTATGAGGCTTTGACCAAGTGGCTGCTGCACAAATACTATCTGTTGATAGCCTGGCAGTAAAGGCTGAAGATGTGGAAACAGCTCTGGTTGAATAAGCCTTTATTTTGTGTTGCAGAGGTATACTGGCAGCTGAGTAAGTGAAGGTGATGCAATCAGATAGCCATTTCGATAGAGTGGTTTTTGCCACAGGTCTACCTTTTCTGGAGTCTGAAAAGGAAGCAAAAAGTTGTTCAGAGCTTCTAAATTCTTTGGTTCTATCTAGGTAAAATCGAAGTTGTCTGTAAACACCAAGTTTGTGCAGCATATACTCCAAGTTATTGGTGTGTTTGGGGGAAAAAAACGGTAATTCTATGGTTTGGTTAAGGTTAGCTTCAGTACAAACTTTAGATAAGAATGAAGGATTTGTTCGTAAACTTATCAGAATGAAAAATCAAATATGGGTGTTTTATAGACAAGGCCTGTAGCTCTGAAACTCTTTGGGCAAATGTAACGGCTACTAAAAAGACAGTATTCCAAGACAAAAATTTCAAATCGCATGAAGAAGCTGGTAGGTAAAATAGAAGTTGTCTGTAAACATCAAGTTTGTGCAGCATATACTCCAAGTTATTGGTGTGTTTGGGGGGAAAAAAACAGTAATTCTATGGTTTGGTTAAGGTTAGCTTTGGTACAAACTTTAGGTAAGAATGAAGGATTTGTTCGTAGTGAAACTATCAGAATGAAAAATCAAATACGGGTGTTTTATAGACAAGGCCTGTAGCTCTGAAACTCTTTGGGCAAATGTAATGGCTACTAAAAAGACAGTATTCCAAGACAAAAATTTCAAACAGCATGAAGAAGCTGGCTCAAACAATGGAAGAATGATGCCTGAAAGCATAACATTTAGATTCCAAGGTATATAAGGGGATTTGACGGGTGGTCTAAGGTGGAGAGTACCCTTGAGAAAAGCTTTGGATAGCTTGTGTGACATTACATTAAAGCCTTCAGTACCAAGATGAAAATTAGAGATCGCAGCGAGCTGCACACTAATGGTGGCTGCCGCCGCTCCCTTGTTGAAACGCATAGTCAAAAATTCTAGGATGGAGGTAATAGGGACTAGGTAAGGGCTAATGTTATTCTGAGAAGCCCATATGGAAAATCTCTTCCATTTGCTGAGGTATAATTTCTTAGATGATTTATGAGAAGATATTAAAATATGTTGTGTTTCAGATGAGAGGTCATGGAATCTGGCTATGTTGGGAAATGGAGTAGCCAAGCTGTCAATTTCAGGGACTAAAGGGAGGGATGAAGAGCCCCCAATGAGTGCATCAGAAGGTCTGGAACTGGGTCTAGAATCCAAGGCTCTTCCAATAGATGAAGTCAAAGAAAGGGGAACCAAATCTGATGAGGCCAATGGGGGGCTATAAGAATGATGGTCCTTCCCAGGGCTTTGGCTTTCTGTAACACTTTGGGTATCAGGGGTATTGCTGGGAAGGCATAAAGGAAACCCGGGGGGCAATCATGTACGAGTGCGTCCCTTGGGCATCTCCCAGAGGGGGGATTAGGGCAAAATATCTTCTGCATTTTGTGTTCAAGGGGGATGCAAAGAGATTGCAGCAAGGCTGGCCCCATCTGCCGAATATTCTTTCCACTATTTCTTCTTTGAGGGACCACTCGTGAGGCAAAAAATACTGCCCTGTTCAGTTTGTCTGCTATCACGCTGGATTTCCCCGGGATGTGCTTTGCTATCAGAAAGCACTGGGTGGAGGTAGCCCACTGCCATACTCTTACGGCCTCTCAACAAAGGGGATAGGACCTGGTTCCTCCTTGTTTGTTTTTATACCAGACCACTGACATGCTGGCCGTCTGAATCGGAATTGTCCCCAGAGGGAGAGAGTCCTGAAAGTACTGCAATGCCAAGAGTACTGCTCTCATCTCCAGGACATTGATATGCAGATGTGTCTCTTGTTCAGTCCATGTGCCTTGGGCTGCTCTTCCCTGAAAATGCCCCCCCACCCGATCAGGGAAGCATCCGTGGTCACAGTGGCCGATGGTGAGGGCAGGATAAAAGGATGACCTATCGTTACTTGGAAAGAGGTCAACAACCACCAAAGATCCTTTTTGCAGGAGTTTGTTAGAATGATGAGATGTGACATTGGGAGTTCTTGATATGACCATTGCATCAACAGGAGCCATTGTAGAATCCGCATGTGCAAATGACCCAAGGGAATTGCTATTATTGCAGCGGCCATCGTCCACAACAATTTTAGCACATCTGAGGCTGGTACCTTGTCTCTGGATATGAGGTTCAGAATTTCTTGTCGAAGCACCAATATCCTTTCTGAGGGAAGTTTTAAAGTGGTGGTGGTGGTGTCCAAATCTGCTTTGATAAAAACAATATGTTGTGATGGCAACAAGCAGATTTTTTTAAGTTTATGGTAATCCCCAGTTGATTGCAAAGAATAAGAGTAGTGTCCCTGGATTGCATAAGCTGATGCCTGGTGGTGGTGGTGAGAAGCCAATCTTCCAAGTACGGAAACACCTGGAATCCCAAACGCCTCAACTGAGCCGTGACCACTGCCATACATTTGGTGAACACTCTGGGGGCTGTATTGAGACCAAAGGGCGGGGCTCGAAACTGGTAGTGATTGGCTCTCAGATGGAGGCGCAGATGATCCCTGGATAGTCTGGCCATTTTTATGTGGTAGTACGCATCCTGGAGATCTATCGAGCACATCCAATTGTCTTTCCCTAAAAAGGAAAGTATCGATTGTAGCTTGACCATCCGGAACTTCACCTTCTTGACAAATCTGTTTAGTCTGCTGAGGTCCAAAACAGGTCTCCAGTCCCCTGTTTTTTTGGAACAAAAAAGAATCGAGTAAGTTCCGGATCCTATCTGGTCTGCTGGGACCGGTTGGGTGACTCTTTTTCTTAGAAACCTTTAGACCTCTACGGTTGCTTGTTCCCTGTAACTGGGTGGAACGTCTGAGAATTTTGTTATCAAGGGAGGTGGAGTGTCAAAGGGAATAAAATATCCTCTGGATATTGTGCTTTGTACCCAGTTGTCATTTGTATTTTTAGGCAGGCGTCTGGGTACAAAGATAAGTGACCCCCTGCCTCCAGAGTTGGACAGTCAGGCCTCCTTTCAGGAGCGCCGATAGGACTTCCCAAAGAACTAATCTCTGTTGCCCTGATTCTGCGGACTCCCTCTGCCATAAGGGCAGCATCTTTTATTTATTTTTATTTATTTATTTATTTTACATTTGTTAACCGGGCTAGTCCAACTGGATACATGTCCATTTTCAGTGGAGGCCCGAGGAGAAAAGCTCCGCTAACTACTACATAACAGGTTAAGAATATACAAAATTATACAATAAAAATAAAAAACATTTGCATTAAACCTTTTACAGGCTGTCTAGGTATTAGAGTACAGTTAGAGGCATAGCAGGTGAAAGGGTTTATCATATGCAGCTGGTGGAACGAGTAGGGCAGCGGGTAGAGGAATTGCTCTTAGGAGACACCTCCTCCTCCTCTGCCCCTGGAGAGGGGTTCACCACGTGTCCTGAAAGGAACCTTGGGCTTTTCGGAACCATATTTCCTTTGGGGTAGGGTCTAGAGGGGATGGAAAAATGGACTCCGATGGCAGACAGAGTCTTTCCTTCCTGCACACACCTGGTAAGAGTTTCCTTTACTTTGGGCCATCAAAAGGGGTGTTCACAAAGGATGACTTAAAGGGCTCCACAAAGGAACATAAGTGCATCCAGCAGTGTCTCCTAAGAGCAATTCCTCTACCCGCTGCCCTACTCGTTCCACCAGCTGCATATGATAGACGCATGGAAGAGCTTACTACAGAATTAAGAGTAGCACGCTGGGAAGCAACCTTGTCTGCAATTCCCTCAGCTACCTTACCCTGTAGAGCATCTCCAAGCTCTTTTAGGAGATCTCTTTGCAGGTCTGGTGAAATGTGTGAGGTAGTTCAGTGATCGCATGGCAAAAGTCGCTGAACTGAACAGCCGCTTCCCGTATCTATCCATGATCCTAGAATCGCTGTTAGGAGGATAGACAGATGAAGTTTCCGACATCTCCTTTTTGGTGGCTGCCACCACCATGGCATCAACAGGCACTCCCTTTGTGAGAAAAGTCTTATCCTGAGGAGAACAAATAAATTTATTAGGCCTCCTAGGGACAGGTTCCATGGTGTCCAGAGACTCCTATGCCCTTCGTGAGACCAGCTCCATTAGCTCATCAAAGGGCGGAGACACCCAGGAGGTGGAGGGTTGAGACCCAATGCTTTCAGGAGGACCGACTCATCCTCAGTAGGGTTGGTGGGCTTCCAGCCACCTCTCTGCTTTAGGATTTTCAAGATATCTGCAAATGAGATATCCTCTAAGGGGGACTGTGGGGACCCTTCTGACTCATCCAAGTCGGTGTCTGAGGTGACAGATTCCTGTGGGGAGTCTAAATGCTTCCTCCTGCAAATTCTCTTCCTGGGAACATCATCAGTGGGAGCTTCTGGTGAGGTCTCAGAAGAGCAGGGTCTGCCCAGTGGGGCTTCCAAAGGCTCAGGGTCTCTACACTTCAAAGGGATCTGTGAGGCAGAAGTAGACACAGGCGCTTTAGGGGAGGAGGTAGTTGGTCATGACGTTGTGGATGTCCTGGGGGACATTACTCTCCTCATGGCATCAAAGGCACCCCTGCTCCGATGCGAAGGAACCCCTGGGTCCGAAGAAGCAGATGATTCCCTCAGCACTGGAACAGTGGGCTCCGATTCAGAGGTAGGAGCCGAGCTCATCCACACCGAAACTCCAAGGGGTAAAGTCGGAGCTGAAAGATCGGTCCGACTGTCCTCCCCCAGACCTGACCGACAAGTGTTGGTGCCTAGACCCCTCGATAGGCACCGAGGAAGTCTGAGTAGTCGGCACCGATGACAGTGGAACAGGCATTGGTTCCAAAGGTGCCACAATCATCAACTCCAACTCCAATGTTTCCGAAGGACCGGTTTGGCCTGGAGAAGGAAAAGAAGTAGATAGAGGAACAGCTGTCAGTTCCGAAACCACTTGGGTCAGAACTGATAATAATTTGGCAAACGTCGGTGCTTGTAACAACTTCTGCACCACACGATCCACATCCAAATCAGACAGGCTTATAGAGGACTGAGATGACTGGATCGATGATGTCACTGACTGCAAAACTGGTGACGTCACCACTGCAGATACCGGTTCCAGGACTGGGGACCAGCTCCAAAAGGTTACGATGCTCGGCTCCGAAGGCTGTGGAGCTGATGTTGATAATTTTTTTGATGGTGTCGGATCCAAAATTCTATGCTCCGAGGATGATGATTTCGAAGATTTAGTAGATTTGGGGGATTTAGACATTTTATCATGATCACCCAAAGCTTCTTGAAAAGAGGATTTTAATAGCCCTTTGTCAATCAACTTTTCTTTCTTTCCTGTAGGACATGGTTACTGAAAGAATGGCAGATGGAACAGCTGTCTTATAAGTGCAAGGCACCCAAACAGTAACCACAGTTAATGTGACCATCAGTCACTGACATTTTCTGTCCACACTTTGGACATTTTCTGAACCCAGACTTGGGTTGATTTTCCTTCTCTTGGTCAGCCATATGTCTAATGTAAATATAAATGCACATAAGAAAAAAAACTGTTTAAATTTCCAATAACAATATCTCAAAGAGAAAACTATATTCAAAAACACACAACTATTCAAACAGTAAGTAGCCCCTAAATCAAAACTGGCTCTACAATACTAATTAAAGTTTAACTGTTACAGTTTCTAATAAACACTCTTCTAATGCTTTAAAACTACCAATTTCCTAATAGGACACACTTCTAATCTAATGCTTTAAAACTACTAAAGGCACACCAGAATATGGGAAGAGAGATGATAAAGGCCTAATAAAATGACGGCCAAAAAGAGCTATAGGAAGGCTTAGAAAAAGAAGCCACCAAACTAGTTCTACAAATTGTCTAAAATATTTTAAATGGAAAGGAAACTTAAAGCTATAATAAAAGGTATTTAAAGAGAAAATTTGTTAAGAAGAAAACTCTACTGGCTCGAGCTGTGAAGTATCCCCCGATCTGTTGCAGCGGTAAACTAGATCTGAGGTAACTCAAGGTGCATCATGGGATAGGGACTTGGCCTCGAGCTGTCTGAAGACCTCGATCTTTGTAGTTGGCTGACTTGGAGCCAAGGATCGGCTCCAAACCCATCCGTAAGAATGAACGGCAAGATAGAACAACTTCACATCAATTGTTTTCCATGTCAAGAACTTTAGATCACAGGATGCTGCCAGTTCAAAGGAGGCACGAATCAAAGAGGATAAAACAAAGTTCAGGTCCCATGGTAGTAAAGTGGTCTTAATGTGTGGTTTTAGCAAAACAGTGCCTTTCAGGAAGGCTTTGTATAGTCTATGAGACGTCAGATTTGGAGCTAAAACTCTTGCATGAAAATTTGATATCGCTGCTAACTGGACTCGAATGGCAGCTGCAGCTGCACCTTCATTAAAGAGTTCCATTAGAAATTCAAGAACAGAGCCTACAGGCACAGAAAAGGGATCAATGCGATTACATAATTCCCAGAAAGAAAATCTTTTCCATTTGCTCATATAAACTTTTCTCTATATTTGGAATCGGAGCAGCCAAGCTGTCAATTGGAGGGTCTGAAGAGAGGGGTGAAGCATCCCCAACACATGAGTCAGAAGGTCTGGAACTGGGTGCAGAACCCACTGCTCCTCCTGTAGATGAGGCCACAGGAAGGGGAAAAAAATTAGACGAGGCCAGTATGGGGCGATGAGAATCATATTGCTTCCCAATGAGTTGGCTTTCTGAAGAATTTGGGTATCAAGGGAAAAGGAGGAAGGCATAGAGTAGACCTGAGGGCCAATTGTGTATAAGTGGATCTCTTGGTGACTCCCCCAGGGGGGGGATTAGGGCAAAATAGCTACTGCATTTGGCATTCATGGCTGTGGCAAAAAGATTGCAATAAGGCTGGCCCCATTTGTGGAAAATCATCTCCGCTACTTCTTGTTTTAGGGACCACTTGTGAGGCATTAGAATAACTCTGCTGAGTTTGTCTGCTATCACGATGGATTTCCCCGGATGTGCATTGCTATCAGAAAGTGATGGGAGGAGGTCGCCCACTGCCATACTCTTAGGGGCTCTCGACAAAGGGGGTAAGATCTGGTTCCTTCTTGTTTCTTTATGTACCAAGCAACTTGACATGTTGCCTGTCTGAATTGCAATAGTCCCCAGGGGAAGAGAGTCCTGAAGTGCTTGAAAAGCTAAGAGCACTGCTCTCATCTCTAAGATATTGATACGCAGGTGGGCCTCATGTTCCTGCCAAGTGCTTTGGACTGTCCTGTCTAGATAATGCCCCCCCACTCTATGTGGTCACTGTGGCTACAGGCTGTGGGAGGTCAAAGGGATGACCTGATGTCACAGGAGTGGAGTTATGCTACCAGCGAAGGTCCTTTTTGCAGGAGTCCATTATCAGAATTTGGTGAGACATGGGTATTTCCTGCAAAGACCACTGAGTGAAGAGTAGCCACTGTAGGATTATCATGTGCATGCACACTAATGGAACTAAGTTTATTACTGCTGCCATGGTTCCCAAGACTTTCAGAACTGTTCTTGCTTGCACTCTTTTCTTGGAAAGAAGATTTGAGACCTGATGTAGTAGAACTAAAACTCTCTCTGGAGGAAGTTTTGCCTTCATCTGTGTCGCGTTCAGATCTGTCCCTATAAAAATGATATGTTGAGATGGCAACAAGGCAGATTTTTCGGAATTTATAGTGATTGCTAGGTGAGAACAGAGTTGTAAAGTGGTGTCTCTCGCATTTTGTAGAAGATGCTTGGTGGTGGCAGTCAGGAGCCAGTCTAGATACGGAAACACTCGGAATCCTAGATGTCTCAAGTGAGCCGTGACCACTGCCATACACTTGGTGAACACTCTGGGGGCTGAAGTGAGACCAAAGGGCAGAGCTCGAAACTGGTAGTGACTGGCTCCCAGCTGGAAGCGCGGATGACTTCTGGATGGCCTGTCCATTTTTATGTGGTAGTACGCATCCTGGAGGTCTATAGAGCACATCCAATCGTCTTTCCCCATAAAGGGGAATATTGACTGCAGTGTTACCATCCAGAAAATACAGTTGTGTACACTTACCATAAATGTCGATCTTCAAGTGTATTCACTGTTGCAGTCATCACACTTGGGTTATCCTGCCAGGGGTAGCCCTCAGTCGGCCCGAATACCAGAGGCTTAATATTTCTGCATTGGTTGCTGTCACTCCAGGACTGACATCAGGTCGTTAGTGGTATAAAATCAGGCAGCCGATGCCATTACATCAGTTTTCTTGCCCCAACTGGCAAGAGCCCCCAAATAGGGAGCTAGGTTATGGTGGAAGAACACCACAAGTAGAAAGTAAATACCAAAAATTCACTATAAGGAGAGAGGAAGAGAAAGAGAGAGAGAGAGAGACAAGGGGGATGGAGGGTGGGAAACCAGGACTGCAACAGTGAATATACTGGAACATCTACATTTATGGTAAGTGTACACAACTGTATTATGTTCTTCGTGTTTCACTGTTGCAGTCATCACACTTGGGTTGATTCCCAAAGCTGAAGAAAAGGGTGGAGGCAGTCAAGAAGACTGGGGGCTGGCTAGGATGCCCTGCAAGACTGCGGTGGAAAAGCCTGCCCTGGATTTGGAGAAGATAGGCAGGTGGTAATGCTTGGCCTCCAGGATGTCCCTAATGGACACCCCTCTGAGAAAAGCTGCAGAGGTAGGTCTCTGGTGGAATGGGTCCTAACTCCCTTTGGGGGCAGTTTCCCATGCTGTTTGTAGTAGAAATAGATGCAGTGTGCTATCCATTTGGAGATTGTTTGGATATGGCCTTGCACTCTGCCCCTGCTGTGAAGCTGACAAGCAATCGGTCAGTTTTTCTAAAATATTTAGCCCTATCCAGATAGAATCTGAGCTGTATGTGCACATTTAGAGAGTGCAGAATCCTTTCCCCCTTGTTTTGTGGGTTAGGGAAAAAGATGGGCAAATGAATGGATTGGTTGAGAGTCACACTGTTCACCACTTTAGGCATGAAGGACGGGTTAGTCCTGAGGGAGACCCTGTCAGCATGGAATATGATGAAGAGCTCTACAGCCATGAGTGCTTGTAGCTCTGAAACTCTTTTAGCTGAAGTGATGGCCAGAAGCAAGGCTGTGTTCCAATAGAGGAATTTTAACTCTGCTGAAGCTGCAGGCTCAAAGGGGGGGGGGAGTAGGGAGAGCTTTTCCAACATAAAGTTAAGGTCCCAAACTGGGGTAGGAGCTCTTCTGGGTGGCCTTAAGTTGTTAGCCCCTATTAGGAACTGTTTGATGAGAGGGTGTGAGAAGAGAAGTGGCTCTGTGCTGTAATGAGCAGAGATGGCAGAGGCATGAATTTTTATAGAAGAGATGGACAGACCCATGTGTAGTAGGTCTGCTAGGTAATCCAGGATGAGAGGTAGGGAGGGCTGTGCTGTTTTGGCTCCCTTAGCCTGGATCCAGGTGCAAAACCTTTTCCACTTGTCAGCATAGGATTTTCTAGTGCTGGGGTGTCTGGCCTCATGTATAACATCTAGGACTTGTTTGCTTAGGCTGGCAGCTTGAGGAGAGGTCAGGGAATAAGCCAGGCTGCCAGGTTCAGGGTCTGCAATTGTGGATGCATGAATTCTCCATTCTTCTGGGTCAGGAGTGTTGGGATGTGAGGTAGGTGCCATGGTGGCAGGGGTGACCATTCTGGGACAATCAAGATTGCCCTTGGTTTTTCCTCCCTTATTTTGAGCAGTACCCTTGAAATGAGTGGTAGGGGGAAATGCATAGATCGAGAGGTTTACCCATTGGAAGGATAGAGCATCCACTTTCCAGGCCTTGCTGTGAGGTTCCCTGCTGCAGAATTTGCTGAGCTGATAATTGGAGTGGGAAGCAAAGATGTCAACCTTCGGGGTGCCCCATTTCTGGGTTACAAAGTTGAAGGTTCTGTGGTCTAGCTGCCACTCGTGTGGGTCTAGCAGGTTTCTGCTTAATTTGTCTGCCAGAGAGTTTAGAGAGCCTGGCAGGAATTGTGCTAGCAGGTGTATTTGCATGGCTGAGGCTGTGTGCCAAAGGGTCATGGTGAGCCTGCAGAGAGGATAAGAATGAGTCCCCTCCCTGCTTGTTGATATACCACATCACTGTGGTGTTGTCTGTTTTGATCACTAGAGGCCCCGGGGAGAGTAGGGGGTCTGAAAGCTGTGAGGGCGTGCTGAACAGCTAGCATCTCTTTTTGGTTGCTGTGCAGATGTATTTGATTTGTCTCCAATGGCCCTGAATGCACCTGTCATCCAGGTGTGCACCCCAGGCGTAGTCTGATGCGTCTGTGGTGAGGGTCTGGGCAGCGTGGGGTTGTGAGAAGGAAAGACCCTTGTTGTAGTTGCATGCTGCTGCCCACCAAAGGAAATCTTTCCTTAGACAGGGTATCATAGGTATGATAGTTTCCAGGTCTTGACAGTGTTGACACCAAAGGCTTTTTACTTCGGTACCATCGTAGTTTCCTCATATGCAGTCTGGTATATGGAATGAGTAGAATGCAGGAAGCCATGAACCCTAGAGCTTGCAGGATTTTCCTTGCAGATAACTGGGTTCTGGTGGCTAGTTAAGAGAAGTAGCCTGTCAGGTAGGCTTGTTTTCTGGAGTAAGGAATGCCATTCTGGGATGCTGTGTCCAGGCTTGCTCCCAGGAATACATTTTTTTTGTGTGGGGACTCGTTTTGATTTCTTTTCATTGATAGTATACCCCAGGGAGGTCGGTACATCCTTTACAAAGGTTTAGGTGCTGTAACAGCTTTTCCTGACTGTCTGCCTGAATCAGGCAATCGTCTAAGTAGGGGTAAATTTGAATATTTCTTTGTCTGCAAAATGCAATAGCTGGTGCCAGGCATTTTGTGAAAACTCTGGGAGCAATGGATAAACCAAAGGGAAGCGCAGAGAACTGAAAGTGCATAGATCCTGCCCTGAAACATAGATATTTCCTGCAAGATTCCCTGATTGGGATGTGTAGGTAAGGCCTATTTTAGGTCTAGGGTGGCTAACCAAGCATCCTTGGAAACCATAGTAAGAAGCTGCTGGAGGGTGAGCATTTTGAATTTTAGTATCACCAAAAAGGTGTTTAGAATGGATAGCTTGAGGATTGGGCACCAGGTGCCCTCTTTTCTGGGTACCAGGAAGAGTCTGGAATAGAAACCTTGGCCTATCTGGTCTGCAGGAACATGCTGTATTGCCCTCATGGAGAGCAGGGACAGAACTTGCTTTTTGGCCTCTACCCACTGGTTTGGAGGAAGATCTGGGAACCCTTTTGGGGTTGGCAGAGTGTGGAAATAAAATTTGTATCCATGGGACACTGTTGAGGACCCATCGCTTGTTGGTAATAGAGGCCCAGTTGTTTGCATGGAAGTAGAGTTTTCCTCCTAGGGGCACAAGCAGGTGGGCAGAGGTAAGGGGTGGAGATGTAAAGTCATTGTGAGTTCTTACCATAAAGGAGTGGCTTAGCACTCCTTGTTTTTGAAGAGGAGGAATTCCATTGCTTAGATCTTTGCATTCCCTGGGACTGCTGTCTGGGGGGTCTGCTTACCCTGGGTCAGGGCTGAGTTGGTCTGGAGGGGGCTAGAAAGGACATGTGCTTGGAGGGGTAATGCCTACTGAACCTTGGGGGCTGGACCTGTAAAAAGTCTTTAACTGTCTGCATAGCTTTAGCTTTTTCTTCCATCTTTTTTAAGACCTCTTCTGTTTGGTACCGAACAAATCATCTTTGTTCAATGGTGCGTCCAATAAGTTTGATTTGACATGGTCTGGCAAGGTCTGTTCCTTAAGCCAAGTATACCTTCTAAGGACAGAACCAGTGACTGCTGTCCTACAAGATGCTTCTAGGGCATCAAAGCCACATTGCAAGGTGTGCTTAGTAACTTGGCTTGCAGAATGCATAAGCTCTTGTAATTCTTTATTTTCTGCACAAGCAGGAAAGGAAGATATTTTTTGTTTTAGGAGTTCCATGGTATGCTGCTGCTATTTCAGCATGTGGAACTGACAATTTAGTGCTCTAATAGCAAGAGTTGCAGAGGTGTATACTTTTTTACCCCATCTGTCGAAAGGTCAGAATCCCTTTCTGAGGGGGTGGGAATCTTAGCTGAGGTTGCTTTAATTCCTTTAGGTCCTTGGGAAATGACCTCTGGATCAGCAGTAGGATTTTTGAAAAGGAATTTGTGAGACCTAGGGACTCTGTAGTACCTGTCAGGTTTCCTGGGAGCAGGAGTCAAACTGGATTCCATAAAAACATCATCCACAACATCCAGGACAGGAGGAATGGCTAAAGGTCTGTCCTGTGGTAAATCTAAGAATTCCATGAGTCTCTTTTTTGACTGAGGATAGTCCTGACATTCCCATTGGAAATGCTCCATTAAAGTATGTAGGGTTTCACCAAATGAAAAATCCTCAGGAGGAGAGGCAGAAGGAATGGATTCCTCTGCATCAGAATCCTGATAAGCAGAGAAGGGTTGCATGTCTTCATATTCAGAAACCTCAGAGTCGTCGGACTCCTATTCAGATAAAATTACTGGGGACAAGTCTCTTTTTCTTTTGGTAGGGGTAGCCTGGCTTCCCCTAATAAGCATAATAAGGTCTTACGCCATTTTAAGCATTTGAGATTGAGGCATGGAAGCAGGTGCCTGAGCTTGGGTTGTCAGTTATTTAGGCGTAGTTCGTACCCTGGGCCTTAGAAACTCGGTAGTTTTAGAAAGAACTTAAGATACGAAAGAAGTTGTCGGTTTGTGTCGAGTATCGGTAGTGAGAAGAACATCCTCGGAAGCCGGTGACTGCTCAGCGGCTCCAGTCCCATCTAAGGTAGAGACATCCACAGGATCCACAGGTCTCAAGCATACCAGACTCTCTGAACGGGTCTTGGTAGCAGCCTGCGAATCCACAGAAGCGGGCATCAGGGGCTGTGAAAGTACCTCACTGAGGACCGGAGAACTGACTACTAGCTTAACGGAACCACTGTCTGCAGTTTTGCACCTGTGCAGTCTGTCTCTGTCTTTATCCTTACGTATTTTCAGAAGATCGGTAGTCGGATGGCTTACTGAAGACATATCGGAATACGAGGACTGAGAGCAAAAATATTCAGCTACAATAAGGGCCTGATGACGTATAGTTCTGGCATTGAACAAAGCACAAAAGCGACAGGGAGGGACGTCGTGGTCTGGGCCTAAACAGGTGACGCAGTAAGAATGGAAGTCTCGGTGTGGTATTTGCTTTCCACAGGTGAGACAACTCTTAACTTTTTCTGACATCAGTTAGAGCAAGAAAAAAGGATCTCTAACAGGGTAGTTAGCTTTAGATGACTTCAACTTCAATTTGGAAATGAAAACTCAGGTAGCGGCCAACCGGCACTCGTGTGAACTGCTTCTGCTTCGGGCTCCTCAGCAAGAAAGACTGATGTAATGGCATTGACTGCCTGATTTTATACCACTGACGACCTGATGTCAGTCCTGAGTGACAGCAACCGACGCAGAAATACTAAGCCTCTGGTATTAGGGCAGACTGAGGGCTACCCCTGGCAGGATAACCCAAGTGTGATGACTGTAACAATGAAACATGAAGAACATCTTCATTTTCCTCACTGATTTGTTTAATCTGCTGAGATCCAGTATTGGTCTCCAGTCCACTGTTTTCTTTGGAACTAAATGAGTATGTTCTGGATCCTATTTGGTCTGCGGGGACTGCTTGGATGATGCTTCTGTCTAGCAACTTTTGAATTTATAGAGTTGCCTGTTCCCTTTGACTGGGTGGAATGTCCGGGATGTTTTTTTTGTTTGGGATGGGCAAAGAAAATGGTACAGAGTAGCTTCTGGATATGATGCTTTGTACCCATTTGTCTTTTATTTCTAGCCAGGCTTCTGGGTACAAAGATAAGTGACCCCTAACTACCTCTAGAGATGGACAGGCGGGGCTCCTTCAGGAGCGCTGAAAGGGCCTACCATGGAATGAATCCCTGTCACCCTGGTTTTGCAGACCCCCTCTGCCATGCGGACATCGTCTCCTGTTATCGCTTCCCCCTCTGTCCCAGGGGGAAGAGTCACCACTTGCATCCTGAAAAGCTCTCTGGGATTTTCAGACTCACATCTTTCCTCCCTTTTGACCTTTGGGGTAAGGTTCAGAAGGTAGTGAAAAATGTACTCCTATGGCAGAGAGAGTTTTTCCTTCTTGCTTGCACCCCATGTGTCCTTAACTTTTGGCCCGAAGACAGACGAGCCATCAAAGGGGGCATTAACAAAGGTAGACTTAAAAGGCTCCACAAATTCACACAAGTGCATCCAAGAATGTCTCCTCAGGGAAATTCCTGAAGTCGATGCCCTGCTCACTCCATCTGCTGCAAAAGAAATAAGCCTCATGGAGGAGTTAACCACAGAGTTTAAGGTAGAGAGCTGAGAAGAAACCTTGTCTGAAACCCCTGCTGCTGCTGAACCTTGCAGAGCATCTCCTAGCTCCTTCAGGAGATATTTCTGCAACCTAGTGAAATAAGTCAAATAATTCAGTGATCTGAGTGCAAATGTCACTGAAGAAAACATGTGGTTCCTGTATCTGCCCATCATATGAGACTCCTTGTTCGGTGGATGGACTGACGAGGAAGTCTCTGAAAGTTCCTTTTTGGTGGCTGCTGCCGCCGCCACCATAGCATCTACTGGGACACCTTTTGTGAGAAATTCCCTGTCCGAAGGTGCTGTAATAAACTTATTTGGCCTCCGAGGAACAGGTTCCACAGAATCTGGAGACTCCACTCCTTTAGACTAACTACATTCATGAGTTTGGTGAAAGACAGAGACACCCAAATGGCGTAAGGGGAGACCCAAAAGCCTCCAGGTATACAGACTCCTCTTCAGAAGGGTTGATGAACTTCCAGCCACCTCTCTGCTTTAGGATTTTTAGGATGTCTGCAAAGGAGACATCCTCAGAGGGTGACCATGGGGACCATTCAGACTCATCAAGGTCCATATCCAAAGTGATGGACTCCTCTGCGGAGTCTAAATGCTTCCTCTTCCATAATCTTGTTCAAGGGACCTCTTCGGAACGGTATTCCAGAGAGGTTTTGGAAGAGAGGGCTTCACCCGATGGGGCATCCTGAGGCTTTAGGTCTCCATGTCTGTGTGGATGTGATGGTGTCGAGACATACACTGGTACATTTTGGGGAACATGCCTGTACATGGGAGTGGAGCTGTCAGAGGTGACAACACTCCCATCACCTCAAAAGCCCCCCGCCCATGATCTGAGGATGCTCCTGGCTCAGAAGAACCAGAAGGCATTCCCAGATCAAAGGGGGTTGGCTCCAAGTTCGATGTGGGAGCCTAGCTCACCCATGCAGAGGCCCCAAGAGGCAGGTTCAGATCAGACAACTGTCCAATCCGACTCCCCTCCCCGGACCCAACCGGAGAGCGTCAGCTCTCAGACCCCTTGAGTTCAGATGGAACCGAGGAGGTCAGAGCCGTAGTCGACCCCGAAGATCCTAGTGCAGGTCTCGAGTCCAATGATTCCACTACAACCAGTTTCAGACACTCCGGCTCCGAGGTCCTGGTTTGGATCGGAGGAGGAATCGATGGAGGGGAGGTGGTCTTCGTCAGCTCCGAAGCCCTGTGGGTTGGAGTTGACAAATGTTTGGCCAACACCTGTGTCCTCATGAGTCTCTGCACCACATGGTCCACATCATCATTGGAAAGGCTTCTGGATGACCGAGAGGAGGGAGTAGGAGATCTGACCCATTGGAGCAAGGGAGATATGAGGGTTGAGGAGACCGGTTCCAATTCTGGATTCTAGGGACCGGTTCAATATTTAACACTCTATCAGCTCCGAATATGCAGCAGGAGCCAAGGAGGAAGATTTTTCAGTTTCGACGGTTTTCAAAATCGAAGAAGACTCTTTGGCCAATTTTTTGGTCGGTTCAGACTGCGTGGAAAAAGTGGAAGATCTTTTTCCTGACTTCTCAGTTCTTGAAGATGGGGTTTTTGACAAACTGGAAGAACTCTGACCCTCTTCAAGTGCTTCTGTAAAAGGAGACTTCAATAGCCCTATTAATATTAGTTTATTTTTCCATTCCAGCAATACTCTGCTACTGAATGCATGGCAAATGCTACAAGATTCCTGCAGATGGACTGCACCAAGACAGTAGACACAGACTGTGTGACCATCAGTTAGAGACATTTTCTGATTACATTTCATACACTTTTTAAAATCTGAAGGTTTAGATGCTCTAAGATCCTTTGACATTGTATAATCAAAGTTTGGCAACAACAGAAAAAAATCACTGCTAATACTAAGACAACAGTTTACCTAGCAAAATGAAGGCAGTCCTTAAAAACAAACTGATCTGCCTGTTAAAAGAAAGAAGAGAAAAGGTGAGAGGGCCTTCTAAATTAAACGGACTCAGCGGAAGTACTCTAACTGAAAATGAGCTTACCCTCTACATTTTAAACCAATATATCTATACCTTTACAAAACTTTCTAGGCCCTCTAAAATGGACCAAAGGAAGCTCTCTAGCTGAAAAACGAGCTTATTCTCCTATATATATATATATATATATATATATATATATATATATATATATATATATATATGTAGGCTCTCTAACTTAAACGAGCCTATCTGACAGGAATAGAATGTGAAAGGGATACGGAAGAGGTAAAATGGCCTAAAGAGGAAAAAATGATGGCCAATTACAACAAACAGCACAAAACGAGCACACTAATTTAGAACTAAGCTAAATACTATAAACTTTAGAAAAAATATAATTATTTTGAACTATTAGAAGAAAAAAAGTAAAGTTAGCCAGAGCCAAAATGGAGAATACATGATCCTGTTAGTGGCAAATGAGATCTGAGGAGCTCTCCTAGGGCATGATGGGATAGGAATACAGCCAAGAGCCAGGGGAAGACCTCCAGCTTTTGTAAACCAGCAAGTCGGAACAAAGGGTCAGTTCCAAACCCAACCAGTAAAGAATGAAGGTGAGATAGGACAACATAACATTACTACTGTTATTGATGGGTCTTGATGCACAGAAAGCATTTGACAGAGGAAACTGGGACTTTATGAGCAGAGCAATGGAAGCATTTGCATTCCTTGATAAAATTATATGGCTGATTAGGAGGATAAATGAGAGATCAGAAACGAAAATTAAAGTGGGTGGTGTCCTCTGATAATTTCTGCTTGAGGAGAGGACACAGGCAGGGGTGTTCTCTTTTCTTTTATTATCTGCATTATTTTTAGAGGCAAAGAAAATAAGGGACTCAGAAATTCAAGGATATAATTGCTATGGTAATCAAGAAAATTTGGCTCTATTTGCAGATATTTTATATCTGACAAAACCAGAAAAGGACATTACAGTGCTGTGGAATATTCTGAGACTGTTTCAAATCTCTTCAGGATACAAAATTAATGAAGCTATAACAAAGGCAATAGTGGTAAATTATGGGCCCACACATGAATCGGTTCAGCAATATCCATATTTATGGGGACATGATAAAATGACATATTTATGAGTACAGATTAAAAATTATTTCAGTGTGGCAGCTAAGGAGATGTGGGAAGAGACTAAACAAAAGATAACGCAAAAACTGAGAGAATTGAAGCTCTGATATATAGATATGGATAGTAACATACAAGCAGTTAATATATAGTTCTTTTAGTCTTATACAGTGGTCAGGCAGATTTTTATCAACCAGAGAAGTTGTGGAAAGCAATTAATAAATAGCTGAAAGATTTTATCTGGGAGGGGAAGGTGGCAAGAGTCAAGTGGAATAAGCTGATTCCAAAACAGAACAAGGAGGACTGGAACTACGCGATTTGAAGGGGTATTTCATAGCAACACAGTTAAGGCTCCTATACATAGCACAATCAGAAAAAAAGACGTTATGTACTCACCATAATGTTCCATGTTTGTTGTCCAGTATCTCGCCTTCAGTCTTGCTGGGTGGGTTCGGAGCCGAAACCTGGCTCCAACTCGGCCGTATACCAAAGCTCAAGAGCTTCTACTGGCTCGAGGCTGAGTCCTATCCCATGGTGCTTAGTGGCTGTTTCCCAGATCTCGTTTGAGGGAGAAAGGTTCCTATGATATATTCAATATCCAAAAAGATAATATATGAAACATATTGTCATAAAATTAACAAAAAAGGGCAAGAAGGGAATCAGACCTTATCTGCCAATTTTTTGAGAAATTTCCTCTAGATCCTCCAGGAGGGGGATAGCTGGGAGGGACGCAAGACTGAAGGCAAGATACAGGGCAACAAACATGGAACATTATGGTGAGTATATAACTTCTTTATGTTATGTTGTACCATCTCGCCTTCATTTTTGCTGGTTGGGACAGAGTCCCCAGCACCTTTTTCTTGGGTGGCTCAAGGGAATAAACTCTTCAGGACAGTGGAACCAAAGGATGCCCTGTTCCAGGAGGCCACATCTACTTTGTAATGAATAATAAAGGTATGAGGGTTAACCCATGTAGCGGCAGCACAAATTGAATCCAATGGAAGTCTGGATTGAAAGGCAATGGAGATAGATACCGCTCTAGTTGAATGCCCTTTGATTTTCCCTGGTGGTTCTTTATTGCGGGAATCATAGACATATGTGATGATCTCAGTAAAAAAATTGGACAAGGTAACTTTTGAGATTGCCAAACCTTTTTTATTTTCTGAATAGGAGACAAACAATTGGTCTGACTTTCTGAATTCTTTGGTCCTATGTAAGTAAAAATGCAACTGTCTATACACATCCAGTTGGTGGAGTTTACTCTGCCTTGTTGCCACAGTTATGAAAAAACACTGGTAATTCTATATTGTGGTTTAAATTAGCTTGAGAACAAACTTTCGGTAAGAAGGAAGGATTTGTTCTGAGGGAGACTCTATCTTTGTGGATGATCAAATAAGGTGGAGGGATAGACAAGGCTTGCAACTCTGATACTCTCCTGGCTGAAGTAATTGCTGTCAGGAAAAGTGTTTTCTAAGATAAAAATTTAAATGAACAAGATGATGCTGGTTCGAAAGGAGGCAGGATCAAAGATGATAATACTAGATAGAGTTACCAAGGAGGAGGAGGTTCTCTGAAGGGTGGTCTTAACAGAAAAGTACCCTTGAGGAAAGCTTTGCATAGTCTATGGGACATTAGACTAGATCCCGATTCTCCCACATGATAATTAGAAATAGCAGCTAATTGAACTCAACTAGTGGCTGCCGCGGCTCCTTGATTAAAGATTTCTGTCAAAAATTCCAGAATTGCAGGTATAGATGCTTTAAAGGGATCTACATGTTTTTGTTAGCCCAACAAGAGAACCTCTTCCATTTGTTTGCATAAAGTTTCCTAGTCATCTGCTTGTGCAAGGAGACTAGAATGTGATGAACTGCAGGGGATAATTCCGGAAGCCTGGCTAAGATCAGAAGTGGAGAAGCCAAGCTGTCAGCTTGAGGGTGTGGAGGGCAGGATGGAGCATTCTTGACTGATGTGTTAGAAGATCCGGCACTGGGTCCAGGATCCATGAGTTCTCCTGAACGTGGGGCCAAAGAAAGGGGAACCAAATCTGACGAGGCCAATATGGCGCAATGAGAATTAACCTGCGACTCAACAACTTTGCTTTCTGGATAACCTTTGGAATCAAGGGAAAAGGGGGAAAGGCATAAAGAAGTCCCAGGGTTCAATCGTGAACCAATGCATCCCTCGGTGACTCTCCCGGAGGGGAGGTTAGGGCAAAGTAGCTGCTGCATTTGGTACTGAAGGGAGTGGCAAAAAGGTTGCAGCAAGACTGGCCCCATTTGTGAAAAATTAGATTAGCAACTTCCTGATTGAGGGACCATTCATGAGGCATGAGAATCGCTCTACTTCATCTGTCTGCTATAACGGTGGATTTCCCTGGGATATGCATTGCTGTCAGAAAGCGCTGAGAAGATATCACCCATTAAGTAAAAACAGGCTGGAAAGACCGGTTAAGCAAAAACTGAACTTCTGCACCAGTTCAAAAGTG
This sequence comes from Protopterus annectens, assembly GCF_019279795.1. Taxonomy (NCBI): domain Eukaryota; kingdom Metazoa; phylum Chordata; order Ceratodontiformes; family Protopteridae; genus Protopterus; species Protopterus annectens. The sequence goes on along the minus strand of NC_056733.1, from coordinate 1,177,911,495 downwards.
TTTAAAAGTTTATTCTCCAAATCCACTCGCCCACCGACAGCAATAAAACAAGGATACCAAATAAACGTGAAACGCTGCATGCGTTTTTCGTTCCACTTAGTAGTCGAACTTCTTCAGACAAAAATACTTTGTTACAATGCAGCTTTTAAATGCATACATATGCTCGCAGTTACCATAATTAACTAGCCATTAGTATTTTAAAGTGCTAGTGCTACAACTATAATGTCGTGTATTATAAGTTAATACAAAATTGTTTAAAAACAAATTATAAAAAGGTTCTGGCTAATTACATTCATTCGTTATGCTGTGTTTAACTATATAATAAAATTAATTGTACAAATACATATTTAAGAAATACAACTAAGTACCAACTATCTAATAGGTCCTTTATCTAAATACAATTATTTTAGTAAAAATTGATGTTATATTCCATAGACTGTCCACATTGTAATATATATTAGAAATGTTTAATTACTTACAAACAATTGTATGTGTGTAGCTAGCCTATCTTAAAATTTGACTGTTACTAACCTTTCTTGTACTGAAGACAAGATTAACTAAACAGTTCAATCCAACCTTCAAAGCATAACTTATGTCTTTAATGGAACTCATCTATAAATATTCAATTTACAGAACTGAATAATTCTGGGTGGTGGTATTTAACTTTAAGACTATCTCATAAGGTTTTTAAGTTTTAAAATACATGCTATAGAGCATGTCTCATTAATCCCTGGCTCTCTACATGCAGCTAACCGTAGCTGCCAAGCAAGTTCTTTTTTCTCCAATTCCAATTTTAAAAAGTTTTCATTGGCACAATTATTATCTAAAGGATACCTGTTTATGCCGTCAATAATCATAAAGGAGAAAGAATGACCATGATTGTTACTGACATGTCTAGCTAAGGCATTTTCTTCTTTGGACTTTGTGATTGCGTATAAATGTTCATATATTCGATCATGATCGTCTGTCTGTCTTACCAACATAGAAAGACGGACATTGTGTGCATTGTGCCAAGTAGACTATGCCTTTAGAATTACAGGTAAATGACCCCTTTACATGATAAACTACTGATCTTATTATGAATGAGTTTGATGTTAAAATGTGCTTGCAGTATTTACATAAGCCACATTTCTTAGTTCCCCCTCCTATTCTTGATTTATCAATTTTTGTTTCCAGTAGTTTTTTCATGTTTGTACCCCTCCGGTATGTTATTACAGGATTAAAGTTCAGTATTTTGGAAACATTATTATCCAATGAGAGGTAACACCAGTATTTCCTTACTATTTTACCTATATCAATTGCTTCTAAACAATAAGTAAATGTAAAAGCAATTGAAAAGTTACTATGCTCACCTTTGTTTGTCAAACTGCTCTCCAAAGATGTTTTTTCTGAGGGTTCATGTTCTAAATTAGCTAAAGACATTTGATCTACAATTTCATTAAGACTAGGTTTACTACCATCTCTGCCATCCTTCAGAAGGGGTAAATAAAAACCTGAATATCTTTTTTCCTTAACTTCCTGGAAGATGTTATCCAGGAATGACCTAGGGTAGGCCCTCTTTACAAACATTCTGTATAATAGATCACATTCATCTTCAAATTCACTCTCTAGTGTAGTCATCCTCGCCGCCCTGACCAGTTGTCCTTTTACGACAGCTTTTTTCTGGAATGGGGGATGCATACTAGTAAAGTGAAGAAAACTGTTAGAATAGGTGGCCTTCCTAAAGATTTTTGCTGTAAACCTGCCCCTATCTTTCTTCAATTCCACATCCAAAAAGTTGATAGAATTTTCTTGAAAGTTATAAGTAAACTTCAAGAAGGATGTTGTTGAGTTTAAAAACTCTACAAAATGACCCGCTTCATTTTTATTGCCTTTAAATAAAATGAAGATGTCATCCAAGAATCGTCTGTAACTACAACACATTTCTTTCCAATGACTACTGAAAATAGAGTTATTCTCCCAATGGGCTAAAACCAAGTTCGCAAAGCTAGACCCTACAGGGGAGCCCATTGCCACTCCAATTTCCTGCACAAATAACTTTCCTTCAAATGACACGAAGTTGTTTCTCAAAATGATGTCTAGGAGTTGTTCAATTAATAGGCACTCATTGTTATCAGCCCCTTTTGACCTGATAAAATCCACAACCCATTCAGTCCCAAGCTCATGCGGGATACATGAATATAAATTTACTATGTCAATTGTTAAAAAGTTAATCTTTTCGTCAAATTTAATGGTTTCCATGTGTTGTAAAAAATCCCATGAGTCTTTAAGTATTTGTTGTTCTGCTTTCACATATTCTTTTAAATAGTTGTCCACTAATTTAGCACATGGGTAAGTGACAGACTGTCTTGCATCTACCAATGTCCTAAAAGGTGGATTAGTAACACTTTTATGCAGTTTAGGTATCCCAAAGATCTTTGAGATCCTCGGAGCCAACATAGTTACATAATTATACTGTTCCATTGTTAGTAACTCATCTGTATACAAGTCACTTATGAACATCTTAATTCTACTATGTGCTTGATTCATTTCGTTTCTACTAACTGGCTTATAGGTGTTACTTTCTAGCAATTTCAACATGGTGTTAGAATAATCGTTCTTGTAAAATACCACCAAGCCACCACCTTTGTCAGGCTTCATAAATCTAACAGGCAATTCCCTTAACAGATCTAATAGTGCTTTTTCTTCCAATGACATGTTAAAGTGTGAATTTTTTGAATTTTTTAGTGTTTGCCTAAATTCATTCTCACATAAATATTCAAAAATATTTAGTGTGTTGTTCTGGTGGGGTTATATGTACTAGCAATTCTCAAGTTATTCACAATTTCTGAGGGTTCGCCAAAAAGCAAATTCAAATTTAATTTATGAATAAATAATTTGAAGTCCACAAATGACTCCGCAATATCACATTTTTTAGATGGAACAAAGGTCAGCCCCTTAGCAAATAGCTCCACCAATAAGTGATCTATGTTACATTCAGTAAAGTTGTAAATAGAAAAATCTTCCTCACTGTTGTGCAGTATTTCATATAATTTTATCTCTGTTGATTGTAATTGTTGTTGTTGCTGCGTGTGTTGTACTTCTTTTTGAACCCTTGTGCTTGATTCGTGTTCCAATTTGTCCCCCTCCCCCGTTTGTAGTTTTTTTGTACTACCTGGTGTTCGTGTTGGTTGTTATTTACAATGTAATCCTCATGAATATTTGAACAGCTTTGTTCTTCCTCAAACATGTCACCCTCAGTAACTTCAAATTCAGAGTCTAAGCGTCCCCCTAAATCTGTGTAATTAGAAGGGTTACTAGTAGACTGTTGCCCGCCTTGTTCCCTATGGGGAGGTTGTTTAATAGGGCCCTTAGATTTATTTGGGGCTCTTTGGGGCATCGTTGGTCTAGGATATGCTACACCTTCCTGGTAGGCTTTCAAATCTCTCTGTAGTTTTTTTATTTTGTTATTTTTTAACTTTGACATTTGCTGAACAATACTAGACAAGATTCTGTCATATTCAAATGCATTTCTGTTAAACTCTACATCTTTTTTTATATCTTGTTCTAGTACTATAGTCTCTTTTATTAGTATATCAAGATTAATTTGGTAATGAGTCACCATACACCGGATTACTTCCAAGCCATGCTTATTAAACAGGTTAGTCAAGTCATTAAAAAATTCTGAACCATGTACCAATCCAGCAGGGTATGAGTAATGTCTCAACCCCTTTGGAACTATTTGTTCTTTTAAACATTTGTTTAAGTAGTTCAACTCAAGCTGTAGTTTTTTTGTCCTATACAGTTTAGAGTCAAACATTTTTAATTTGTCCATCAATGAACTGTTGTCTTCAGTCAAGTTAGTAACTTCGTTACTTGCCTGTAAAGTGTCCATGTCCAGTTCGTTATTTAGCCAAGAACCTATGTTAAAATTAATTCCATTATTCGTATCCTGGTTACTCCGGTGGTTTGTGTTTCCATTATTAGCCCCATTCGGGTTTCGCTGTGGTAAAGCCAATCCGTTATTACTGCAAACCGGTTGTACATCCACAATTGATGTGTTGGCGCCCGTTTGTGAAGATCCCAAATTTCCGCTGGAGCTGGTAACACCATCAACCCTCTCCGATAAGCGGTCCAGTCTTGTATTAATTAGTTGAAGCAATTGTGTGAGGTTACCCTGAGAGGCATCACCTCCTTCCGTTGTGTCTTCCATCTCTCCTTTCCGGTTACCAGCCAGTACAAAACGTTGCACCAAAACAGATCAGCAAACCAGGAAGTAAAAACAGGCTGGAAAGACCGGTTAAGCAAAAACGGAACTTCTGCACCAGTTCAAAAGTGTTTAAAAGTTTATTCTCCAAATCCACTCGCCCACCGACAGCAATAAAACAAGGATACCAAATAAACGTGAAACGCTGCATGCGTTTTTCGTTCCACTTAGCAGTCGAACTTCTTCAGACAAAAATACTTTGTTACAATGCAGCTTTTAAATGCATACATATGCTCGCAGTTACCATAATTAACTAGCCATTAGTATTTTAAAGTGCTAGTGCTACAACTATAATGTCGTGTATTATAAGTTAATACAAAATTGTTTAAAAACAAATTATAAAAAGGTTCTGGCTAATTACATTCATTCGTTATGCTGTGTTTAACTATATAATAAAATTAATTGTACAAATACATATTTAAGAAATACAACTAAGTACCAACTATCTAATAGGTCCTTTATCTAAATACAATTATTTTAGTAAAAATTGATGTTATATTCCATAGACTGTCCACATTGTAATATATATTAGAAATGTTTTATTACTTACAAACAATTGTATGTGTGTAGCTAGCCTATCTTAAAATTTGACTGTTACTAACCTTTCTTGTACTGAAGACAAGATTAACTAAACAGTTCCAATCCAACCTTCAAAGCATAACTTATGTCTTTAATGGAACTCATCTATAAATATTCAATTTACAGAACTGAATAGTTCTGAGTGGTGGTATTTAACTTTAAGACTATCTCATAAGGTTTTTAAGTTTTAAAATACATGCTATAGAGCATGTCTCATTAATCCCTGGCTCTCTACATGCAGCTAACCGTAGCTGCCAAGCAAGTTCTTTTTTCACCAATTCCAATTTTAAAAAGTTTTCATTGGCACAATTATTATCTAAAGGATACCTGTTTATGCCGTCAATAATCATAAAGGAGAAAGAATGACCATGATTGTTACTGACATGTCTAGCTAAGGCATTAAGTACAAGAAAGGTTAGTAACAGTCAAATTTTAAGATAGGCTAGCTACACACATACAATTGTAAGTAATAAAACATTTCTAATATATATTACAATGTGGACAGTCTATGGAATATAACATCAATTTTTACTAAAATAATTGTATTTAGATAAAGGACCTATTAGATAGTTGGTACTTAGTTGTATTTCTTAAATATGTATTTGTACAATTAATTTTATTATATAGTTAAACACAGCATAACGAATGAATGTAATTAGCCAGAACCTTTTTATAATTTGTTTTTAAACAATTTTGTATTAACTTATAATACACGACATTATAGTTGTAGCACTAGCACTTTAAAATACTAATGGCTAGTTAATTATGGTAACTGCGAGCATATGTATGCATTTAAAAGCTGCATTGTAACAAAGTATTTTTGTCTGAAGAAGTTCGACTACTAAGTGGAACGAAAAACGCATGCAGCGTTTCACGTTTATTTGGTATCCTTGTTTTATTGCTGTCGGTGGGCGAGTGGATTTGGAGAATAAACTTTTAAACACTTTTGAACTGGTGCAGAAGTTCCGTTTTTGCTTAACCGGTCTTTCCAGCCTGTTTTTACTTCCTGGTTTGCTGATCTGTTTTGGTGCAACGTTTTGTACTGGCTGGTAACCGGAAAGGAGAGATGGAAGACACAACGGAAGGAGGTGATGCCTCTCAGGGTAACCTCACACAATTGCTTCAACTAATTAATACAAGACTGGACCGCTTATCGGAGAGGGTTGATGGTGTTACCAGCTCCAGCGGAAATTTGGGATCTTCACAAACGGGCGCCAACACATCAATTGTGGATGTACAACCGGTTTGCAGTAATAATGGATTGGCTTTACCACAGCAAAACCCGAATGGGGCTAATAATGGAAACACAAACCACCGGAGTAACCAGGATACGAATAACGGAATTAATTTTAACATAGGTTCTTGGCTAAATAACGAACTGGACATGGACACTTTACAGGCAAGTAACGAAGTTACTAACTTGACTGAAGACAACAGTTCATTGATGGACAAATTAAAAATGTTTGACTCTAAACTGTATAGGACAAAAAAACTACAGCTTGAGTTGAACTACTTAAACAAATGTTTAAAAGAACAAATAGTTCCAAAGGGGTTGAGACATTACTCATACCCTGCTGGATTGGTACATGGTTCAGAATTTTTTAATGACTTGACTAACCTGTTTAATAAGCATGGCTTGGAAGTAATCCGGTGTATGGTGACTCATTACCAAATTAATCTTGATATACTAATAAAAGAGACTATAGTACTAGAACAAGATATAAAAAAAGATGTAGAGTTTAACAGAAATGCATTTGAATATGACAGAATCTTGTCCAGTATTGCTCAGCAAATGTCAAAGTTAAAAAATAACAAAATAAAAAAACTACAGAGAGATTTGAAAGCCTACCAGGAAGGTGTAGCATATCCTAGACCAACGATGCCCCAAAGAGCCCCAAATAAATCTAAGGGCCCTATTAAACAACCTCCCCATAGGGAACAAGGCGGGCAACAGTCTACTAGTAACCCTTCTAATTACACAGATTTAGGGGGACGCTTAGACTCTGAATTTGAAGTTACTGAGGGTGACATGTTTGAGGAAGAACAAAGCTGTTCAAATATTCATGAGGATTACATTGTAAATAACAACCAACACGAACACCAGGTAGTACAAAAAAACTACAAACGGGGGAGGGGGACAAATTGGAACACGAATCAAGCACAAGGGTTCAAAAAGAAGTACAACACACGCAGCAACAACAACAATTACAATCAACAGAGATAAAATTATATGAAATACTGCACAACAGTGAGGAAGATTTTTCTATTTACAACTTTACTGAATGTAACATAGATCACTTATTGGTGGAGCTATTTGCTAAGGGGCTGACCTTTGTTCCATCTAAAAAATGTGATATTGCGGAGTTACTTGTGGACTTCAAATTATTTATTCGTAAATTAAATTTGAATTTGCTTTTTGGCGAACCCTCAGAAATTGTGAATAACTTGAGAATTGCTAGTACATATAAACCCCCCCCCCCCAGAACAACACACTAAATATTTTTGAATATTTATGTGAGAATGAATTTAGGCAAACACTAAAAAATTCACACTTTAACATGTCATTGGAAGAAAAAGCACTATTAGATCTGTTAAGGGAATTGCCTGTTAGATTTATGAAGCCTGACAAAGGTGGTGGCTTGGTGGTATTTTACAAGAACGATTATTCTAACACCATGTTGAAATTGCTAGAAAGTAACACCTATAAGCCAGTTAGTAGAAACGAAATGAATCAAGCACATAGTAGAATTAAGATGCTCCTAAGTGACTTGTATACAGATGAATTACTAACAATGGAACAGTATAATTATGTAACTATGTTGGCTCCGAGGATCCCAAAGATCTTTGGGATACCTAAACTGCATAAAAGTGTTACTAATCCACCTTTTAGGACATTGGTAGATGCAAGACAGTCTGTCACTTACCCATGTGCTAAATTAGTGGACAACTATTTAAAAGAATATGTGAAAGCAGAACAACAAATACTTAAAGACTCATGGGATTTTTTACAACACATGGAAACCATTAAATTTGACGAAAAGATTAACTTTTTAACAATTGACATAGTAAATTTATATTCATGTATCCCGCATGAGCTTGGGACTGAATGGGTTGTGGATTTTATCAGGTCAAAAGGGCTGATAACAATGAGTGCCTATTAATTGAACAACTCCTAGACATCATTTTGAGAAACAACTTCGTGTCATTTGAAGGAAAGTTATTTGCGCAGGAAATTGGAGTGGCAATGGGCTCCCCTGTAGGGTCTAGCTTTGCGAACTTGGTTTTAGCCCATTGGGAGAATAACTCTATTTTCAGTAGTCATTGGAAAGAAATATGTTGTAGTTACAGACGATTCTTGGATGACATCTTCATTTTATTTAAAGGCAATAAAAATGAAGCGGGTCATTTTGTAGAGTTTTTAAACTCAACAACATCCTTCTTGAAGTTTACTTATAACTTTCAAGAAAATTCTATCAACTTTTTGGATGTGGAATTGAAGAAAGATAGGGGCAGGTCTACAGCAAAAATCTTTAGGAAGGCCACCTATTCTAACAGTTTTCTTCACTTTACTAGTATGCATCCCCCATTCCAGAAAAAAGCTGTCGTAAAAGGACAACTGGTCAGGGCGGCGAGGATGACTATACTAGAGAGTGAATTTGAAGATGAATGTGATCTATTATACAGAATGTTTGTAAAGAGGGCCTACCCTAGGTCATTCCTGGATAACATCTTCCAGGAAGTTAAGGAAAAAAGATATTCAGGTTTTTATTTACCCCTTCTGAAGGATGGCAGAGATAGTAGTAAACCTAGTCTTAATGAAATTGTAGATCAAATGTCTTTAGCTAATTTAGAACATGAACCCTCAGAAAAAACATCTTTGGAGAGCAGTTTGACAAACAAAGGTGAGCATAGTAACTTTTCAATTGCTTTTACATTTACTTATTGTTTAGAAGCAATTGATATAGGTAAAATAGTAAGGAAATACTGGTGTTACCTCTCATTGGATAATAATGTTTCCAAAATACTGAACTTTAATCCTGTAATAACATACCGGAGGGGTACAAACATGAAAAAACTACTGGAAACAAAAATTGATAAATCAAGAATAGGAGGGGGAACTAAGAAATGTGGCTTATGTAAATACTGCAAGCACATTTTAACATCAAACTCATTCATAATAAGATCAGTAGTTTATCATGTAAAGGGGTCATTTACCTGTAATTCTAAAGGCATAGTCTACTTGGCACAATGCACACAATGTCCGTCTTTCTATGTTGGTAAGACGGACAGACGATTGCGTGATCGAATATATGAACATTTATACGCAATCACAAAGTCCAAAGAAGAAAATGCCTTAGCTAGACATGTCAGTAACAATCATGGTCATTCTTTCTCCTTTATGATTATTGACGGCATAAACAGGTATCCTTTAGATAATAATTGTGCCAATGAAAACTTTTTAAAATTGGAATTGGAGAAAAAAGAACTTGCTTGGCAGCTACGGTTAGCTGCATGTAGAGAGCCAGGGATTAATGAGACATGCTCTATAGCATGTATTTTAAAACTTAAAAACCTTATGAGATAGTCTTAAAGTTAAATACCACCACCCAGAATTATTCAGTTCTGTAAATTGAATATTTATAGATGAGTTCCATTAAAGACATAAGTTATGCTTTGAAGGTTGGATTGGAACTGTTTAGTTAATCTTGTCTTCAGTACAAGAAAGGTTAGTAACAGTCAAATTTTAAGATAGGCTAGCTACACACATACAATTGTTTGTAAGTAATAAAACATTTCTAATATATATTACAATGTGGACAGTCTATGGAATATAACATCAATTTTTACTAAAATAATTGTATTTAGATAAAGGACCTATTAGATAGTTGGTACTTAGTTGTATTTCTTAAATATGTATTTGTACAATTAATTTTATTATATAGTTAAACACAGCATAACGAATGAATGTAATTAGCCAGAACCTTTTTATAATTTGTTTTTAAACAATTTTGTATTAACTTATAATACACGACATTATAGTTGTAGCACTAGCACTTTAAAATACTAATGGCTAGTTAATTATGGTAACTGCGAGCATATGTATGCATTTAAAAGCTGCATTGTAACAAAGTATTTTTGTCTGAAGAAGTTCGACTACTAAGTGGAACGAAAAACGCATGCAGCGTTTCACGTTTATTTGGTATCCTTGTTTTATTGCTGTCGGTGGGCGAGTGGATTTGGAGAATAAACTTTTAAACACTTTTGAACTGGTGCAGAAGTTCCGTTTTTGCTTAACCGGTCTTTCCAGCCTGTTTTTACTTCCTGGTTTGCTGATCTGTTTTGGTGCAAGATATCACCCATTGCCAAACTCTCTGGGCCTCTTGACATAGGGGGCAGGATCTGGTTCCCCCCTGTTTGTTGATGTACCATACCACCGAAATATTGTCTTTCTGAATTGCAATAGTCCCCGTGGGAAGAGAGTTCTGAAATGCTTGCAACAGCAGAAGTACTGCCCTCATTTCTAGGACATTGATATGCAAATGGTACTCGTGATCTTTCCAAACCGCTTGGACCGTCTGTCCCAAATAATGCTCCCCGCCCACTCTATCTAGGACGTGTCCGTGGTTACTGTAGTGACAGGTTGGGGAAGTACAAAACATCTTCCCATTGCTACCTGAGTGGAATGAACCCACCAAAATAGGTCTTTCTTGCAGGAGTGTGTTATGAGGATCTCGTGAGACATGGGTAACTCCTATATGGACCATTGAGCGAAGAGTAGCACTGCAATATTCGCATGTGAAGTTGTGCCATGGGAAGTAGTGTTATCGTCGCTGCCATAGAGCCTAGGACTTTGAGGACAAATCTTGCCTGTACTCTTTTCTTGTTGAGTAAGATAAGCACTTGACTGCGTAACGTCTGGATCCTTTCCTGAGGTAGCTTTGCCAACATGTTTGTATTTAAATCTGCACCAATGAATGTAATACACTGTGATGGCAACAAGGCAGATTTTTCTGCATTTATAGTGATGCCTAGTTTTGAGAAGAGATGGATAGTGTAGTCTCTTGCTTTGATTAGTAGCTGCTTCGTGGTGGCAGTTAGGATCCAGTCGTCTTAAGTATGGAAACACCTGGAATCCCTGATGTCTTAGATGAGCCATGACTACTGCCATGCATTTAGTAAGCACCCTGGAAGTTGTGGTGAGTCCAAAGGGCAGAGCTCTGAACCGGTAATGACTATCTCCCAGCCGGAAGCGTAGAAATCTTCTTGCACGCCTGTCCATCTTTATGTGGTAGTAAGCGTCCTGAAGATCTAACGAGCACATCCAATTGTCTTTTCCCAGAAATGGGAGTATAGACTGCAGTGTTACCATCCGAAACTTTGAATTTTTCACCGACTTGTTTAGTCTGCTGAGATCCAGTATGGGTCTCCAGTCCCCTGTCTTTTTCGGAACTAAAAAGAAACGAATAAATTCCAGATCCTAGTTGGTCTGCGGGGACTGCTTGGATGACACTTTTTTCTAGCAACGTTTGGATTGCTAGTGTTGCTTGATCCCTTTGACTGGGTGGAATGTCTGGGATACACTTTGGCGGTTGAGGTGGACAGTGAAAGAGAATGTTGTATCTCCTGGATATAATGGCCTGTACCCATTTGTCTTGAGTCAAATGTAGCCAGGCTTCTGGGTACAGTGATAGTCTCCCTTGACTGCCTCCAGAGGTGGACAGGCAGGCCTCATTTCAGGAGTGCTGGAAGGGCCTACCAGAGAACGTATCTCTGTTGTCCTGGTTATTTGGACCCCCCTCTGCCATGTGGATGGCATCTTTCATTATTTCCCCCTCTGCCCCTGGGGGAAGGATCACCACGAGTGTCAGATAAGGCTCCTTTGGACTTATGGAACCACATTTTTCTGCTCTTTTGACCTTTAGGATAAGGTCTGGTAGGGGCGGAACAACAGACTCCAACTGCAGACAGTCTTACCATCTTGATGGCTCCTGGTGAGAGTTTCTTTCACTTTTGGCCCGAACAATGACGAGCCATCAAAGGGAGTGTCAATAAAGGAAGATCGGAAGGGTTCGGCAAACTCGCAAAGGCACATCCAGGAATGTCTATGAAGAGCTATTCCTGTGCCTGATGCCCTGCTCGCTCCATCGGCTGCATAAGATATGAGGCACACTGAGGAGTTAGAGATGGAGGTTAAGGTTGCAAGCTGGGAATTAACCTTATCAGATAAGTCCTGGGCTGTAGCACCTTGTAGGGTATCTCCTAGCTCTTTTAAGAGATTCCTCTGAAGTCGCGTGAAATGTGACAAATAATTCAGCGACCGCAAGGTAATGGCTGCTGAGGAGAACATACACTTCCTGTAGCTGTCCATCGTATGATAATCCTTATTCAGTAGATGGACAGATACAGAAGTTTCAGCGAACACCTTCTTTGTGGCCGCTGCCACCACCATTGCATCTACAGGAACCCGTTTTGTTAAATACTGCCTATCTTCCAGGGCTGTAATGAATTTCTTAGGCCTCCTCAGAAAGGGTTCCACTGAGTCCGGAGAGTCACACACCTTTCGACTCACCAAACACAGGAGTGGGTCAAAAGGTGGAGACACCCAAGAGGTGGAGGGGTGAGTGCCAAATGCCTCCAGGTATACCAACTCATCTTCAGAAGAGGAAAGGGACTTCCAGCCACCCTTTTACTTAAGGATCTCCAGGATGTATGAAAAGGAGACATCCTCAGAGGGTGATTGTGGGGACCCTTCTGAATCCTCTAAGTCAGTATCAGAAGTGACAGACTCAGGGGAGTCTATGTGCTTCCTCTTACACTGTCTCTTCCGAGGAACCTCCTTAGGGGAATGCTCCGGGAAGGTAAGGGGAAGAGGAGGGTCTACCCACTGTGGCTTCCTGGAGCACTGGCTCTCTACTCTGTGGGTGACGGAGGGATAATGAAGAGGTGGACATCAGTTCCTTAAGGGGAAGAGAGACTGGAGCCAAACGTGGAGCAGACTCAGTGGGGAGCAAACTCAGCATCACCTTGAAGACACCGCAGTCCTGGGCCGAAAGAGACTCCGGTCCCGAGAGGCCGGGAGATCTTCGCGGCACCGAGGAGGGTGGCTCCGAGGCTGATGTGGGAGCTGAACTCACCTGAGCCGAGGTGCCGAGTGGGAGAGCCGGTTCCGACAAGGGTCCGACTCGACTCTCCCCCTGGAGCCGACCAGGGAGTGTCGGCCCCCAGGTCCCTCGATGGACGACAGCATCGAGGAAACCAAAGCAGACGTCAGAGCCGCGATATCAGTATAATTACTGGCTCCAGTGGTTCCAGCACAATGACTTCCACACTCGCTGGCTCCAAACTCGTTCGAGTCGAAGGAGGAATAGGCATAGTTTGGGGTACCATTGTCAGCTCCACAATCCGATGGGCTGGGCTCGAGAGAATTTTTGCTAGGGCCCAGGTCCAAAGTAACCTCTTCACTACCCACTCCACGTCATCATCCAATAGCCTGGAAGATCTAGAGGAATGACTCGAAGATTTGTGGCTACATGCCACCGACTGTAATAAAGGCGATAGCGGTACTGAGTGAACAGGCTCCAAGAACGGTGACCGACTCCTTTTTTTGGGTCCGCAATGGTTCTGATGAAGCAGATGGAACCGAGGGAGAAAAAGAAGTTATGTCCCACCATAACGTTCCATCTGCATTGTTGATCCTCGTTCAGTCATTACATACGGGTATCGGTTCCGACCTCGGAACCGAGCCAGCCATCTTCCAAGCTCGCATCAGCTACAAACTCTCGAGCTAAACTTTTACCCAGAATTCCCCTCTCCCTGTTACCACAGATCGAGTTTGCAAGTCAAAAGAAAGTAGGGGCTACCTCTGGTCAAATGACCTAAAAGAACCGGATGGTGAGATCCACTAGAAGCCACAGGAGGGTTGTAATGACTGAACGAGGATCAACAATACAGATGGAACGTTACGGTAAGACATAACTTCCTTATCTGATATTGTTAATCCTCGTTCATTTCTTACGTATGGGACAGAGTCCCCAGCTACCTCTATTCCTGGGAGGCTCTCATGGAAGGACATTCCTGAGCACCATAGAATCAAAAGATGCTCTTCCCCTGGAGGCCAAATCCAATTTGTAATGACTGATGAAAGTATGAAGCATAGCCCAAGTTGCAGCTGCACAGATGTCATGTAAAGAAGCTCTGGCATGAAAGGCAGCAGAAGTTGCCACCGACCTTGTCAAATGAGTCTTTATGGTAGTAGGCAATGGAATATTACGTTGTGTATAAATGAAGATCACAAGGTCATTCAACCATCTAGCCAATGTGACCTTAGCAACAGCACATCCTAATCTAGGTCCAGAATAGGCCAAAAATAACTGGTCTGATTTATGAGAGGCCTTAGTTCTTTTCAAGTAGAAGCGAATTTGCCTGTGAATATCTAGGGTATGTAGGCAATACTCTCCTTTGTTTGAATGACTGGGGAAGAAAACTGGCAATTCAATGGTTTGATTAATGGACATTTCAAAGATCATTTTTGGTAGAAAAGAAGGATTGGTTCTCAAAGACACTCTTATCTCTATGAAAAATCAAGTATTGACTCTTGATGCATAAGGCTTGAAGCTCAGAGATATGTCTGGCAGAAGTAATGGCGACCCAAAACAAGGTTTTCCATGACAAATATTTGAGGTCGCAAGAAGAAGCTGGTTCGAAAGTTGGCATTGTCAGAGCTTGTAGAACTAATGACAGGTCCCATGGTTAAACAGGTTCTCTAAAAGGGGGCTTCAGATGATTCACATCTTTTATGAAAGTCTTGCATAATTTGTGTGACATAAGAGAGGAGTCTTGGACACCCTCATGGAAATTAGATATTGCAGCCAAATGAACTCTAATGGCAGAGGCCGAAAGACCCGATTGAAATAGGTCGGCCAGATACTCTAGTATTATTGACACGGGTGTGGAGAAGGGATCTACTTGTTTTTCTTTCAGGTAACAGGTAAATCTTTTCCACTTGCTCAGATAAGTAATTCTAGTGGAAGACTTATGAGATGCAATAAGAATGTCCCGTACTGGTAAAGAAAGATTATTCTGCCTGGCAATCAAGGGAACTGGAGGAGCCAAGCTGTGAACTTCAGGCTGCCCAAGTTGGTATGAATCAGGTTCTGTGGATGTGAGATCAACCCCGGGGTTGGATCGAGAATCCATGGTTGATTTAGCAGGTGAGGCCAAAGGAAGGGGAAGCAAATCTGACGAGGCCAATATGGTGCTATGAGCATCACCTTGCTCTTCAACCGACGGGCTTTCTTCAGAAACTGGGGAATGAGGGGGAAAGGTGGGAATGCATAAAGAGGGCCAATCGTGGACTAGAGTGTCCCTGGGTGACTGTCACAGAGGGGGAATCAGGGTGAAGTAGTTGCTGCATTTGTAGTTTGTCAGGGATGCAAAGAGGTCACAGCAAGGACGGCCCCAGTGGTGGAAGATCTCCACCGCTATCAAGGGATTCGGGGACCACTCATGAGGCTCTAGAATGCACCTGCTGAGTCTGTCTGCTATCACGTTGAAACTCTGAAAACGGTTGGTAGTCATCGCCCATTGCCATATCCTCATGGCCTCTCGACAAAGGTGTAAGATTTGGTTCCATCCTGTTTGTTGATGTACCAGACCACCGCCATGTTGTCTGATTGTATTGCAATCGTCCCAGACAGCAGCAGGGGATGGAATGCTTGCAACGCCAGAAGCACCGCCCTCAGCTCTAGAACATTTATATGCAGTTGGGCCTCCAATTCGGACCAAGTGCCTTGGATTGTCTGTCCCTAACATAGCCCCCCCACGCCATCAGGGAGGCGTCCGTGGTCAATGTAGCCTTGGGCTGCTGGGGGGAGAAGGGGCAACACCATTGTGACGGGTTGTGGGTCATCCACCAATTTAAATCCTGTTTGCACCTGTGAGTTACTCGAATCTTGGCTGAAAGAGGATATTGGAAAGGATACCATTGGGTGAGCAGTAGCCACTGTAGAAGCCTCATGTGAAACCTGGCCAGGGGGACAATGGTGATGGAGGCTGCCATCGAACCAAACAGCTGTAGGACAGAGTGAGCTGTGGATTTCTCCCTTGAAAAGATTGGGATCAGTTGTTGCTTTATCCTTAGAATTCTGTGCTCTGGAATGGATGCTCTGCAATTCTTTGTATCCAAGATGACTCCTATGAATTCTGTGGACCGAGATGGGGTGAGATTGGATTTTTGCCAGTTTATGGTTATGCCTAGCCTTTGTGCAGCGAGGAGAGAGTATGCCAAGGCTTCTAACAATAGATGTCTGGTGGGGACGGAGATGAGACAGTCGTCTAGGTATGGAAACACCTGGAATTCTTGCAGTCGCAAGTGAGCTGTGACGACTGCCATGCACTTTGTGAACACTCTGGGGGCTGTAGAGAGTCTGAAGGGCATTACTCTGAACTGGTAGTGACTGGCTCCTGCACAGAAGCGCAGAAATCTTCTTGATGGCCTGTCTACTTTTATGTGGTAGTACGCATCTTGAAGATCTATCGTGCACATCCAATCGTCTTTTTCCAAAAGCGGGAGGATAGACTGTACTGTGACCATCCGGAATTGTTGTACTCTTGCAAACTTGTTCAATACACTGAAATCCAAAAATTGGTCTCTAGTCCCCGATTTTCTTTGGCACCAAAAATAGTCTTGAGTAGAATCTGGATCCTATCTGGTCTGGAGGGACTATGTGGATGACTCTTTTTCTTAGCAGCTTTGCTAACTCTAGTGCTGCTTCTTCCCTTTGACTGGGTGGAACGTCAGGTAGGTTTTTTGAAGGGACAGGACAAAGATCGAAGGGGATATGATAACCTCTGGTTATAATCCTTTGTACCCAAGAATCAGTGGTGATGGTTAGCCAGGCAGAAGGGTACAAGGAGAATCGACCCCCAACCACCTCCAGAGGAAAGGAGTTGGGCTGCTCTTCAGGAGCACTGGCAGGATTGGCCAGGAAAAGAGTACCTGGAAATAGAAGTTATGTACTTACCATAACGTTCCATGTGGAGTGTTCATCTCGCCTTTGTTCTTACACATGGGTTCGGAGCCGATCCTCGGCTCCGTGCCGGCCTCTTGCAAGCTCTGCATCGAGAAGAAGCTCGAGACAATCTAATACCCACAATCCCCCTCTGCCTTTACCTCAGATCTAGTTTGCAAGCAAACCAATCTACATAACAGCACATTCATGCCATACATCTATACATACATAACAGACACATATAAGTATATGTGTATACCAACTATGTACAGAGAATAAAGACAGTAGCAAAAATGCTTCTGGCCAGGCATCAAAGAACGTTCTTCCTAAGGGTGGGAGGGTGGGACTGTAAGAACAAAGGCGAGATGAACACTCCACATGGAACGTTATGGTAAGTACACAACTTCTATATGTGATAGTGTTCAATCTCGCCGTTTGTTCTTACACATGGGTAGCGTCCTAGCTCCTAAATCCTGAGGAACTCACAGGAGGACGTTCTTGAGCACAGTGGAACCAAAGGTTGCTCTGTCCCTAGAAACCTTATCTACTTTATAATGAGAAATAAATGTATGTGGCTTAGACCAGGTAGCAGCCGCACAAATAGCATCCAGAGGTAGGCGAGCTGCATGAGCCAAAGACGTAGATATTGATCTTGTGGAATGTCCCTTGGGTTTGTTTAGAAGGGGTTGATTTGCAGAATCGTATACATAGATTATACAATCAGTTAACCACTTTGAAAGAGTTCTTTTGGTAACTGCAAGTCCTTTCCTGCTATCAGCAAAAGCCACAAAGAGTTGATCTGTTTTCCTGTGATCTTTTGTTCTATCCAAATAAAACCTTAGCTGTCTGTGAACATCCAATTTGTGCAACATATACTCCATTTTGTTGGAGTGGTTTTGAAGAAAGTGGGTAATTCAATGGACTGATTAATGTTGTTAATAGAACACACTTTAGGGAGGAAGGATGAATTGGTACGAAGAGAAACTCTGTCAGAGTGAAAGATTAGATAAGGGTGCTTGATGGAGAGAGCCTGAAGTTCAGACACTCGTCTAGCAGAAGTAATGGCTACCAGAAAGAGAGTTTTCCAGGACAAAAATTTTAATGGGCAAGAAGAGGCAGGTTCAAAGGGGCAACATTAATTTAGATAGTAACAAGTTTAGACTCCAAGGTGACGTGAGGAGATCTGACCGGAGGTCTAATATGAAAAACTCCTTTTAAGAAGGCTTTACAAAGTCTGTGAGCCATGATAGGAGCTCCACACTCTTCCACATGGAAATTCGAAATGGCAGCCAATTGAACTCTTAGAGTAGCAGGAGAAGCACCCTGATGAAATAAGTCTGTCAAGAACTCTAAAATCTTATTCAAAGGAGCTGTAAAGGGATCAACGTGGTGTGTATTCGCCCAGAATACAAACCGTTTCCATTTGCTAGTATATGTTTTAGTAGTGGAAGCCTTATGCGAAGCCACTAATATATTCTGGACTGCTGGTGACAAGAGATCAGACCTGGCTAAGTTGGGAATTGGAGCAGCCAAGCTGCTAGATGGAGTGACAGGAGCGGGATGGGGAACCCCTGACGAGTGAGTCAACAGATCCGGCTCTGGGTCCAGAATCCAGGGTCCCCGAATGCAGTGAATTTTCAGGAGGGAAACCAAATTTGACGAGGCCAGAATGGAGCAATGAGAATTATCGTCCTGTGAAGGTTCCTGGCTTTCTGGAGAAATTTCGTATCAGAGGAAATGGAGGAAATGCACAGGAGTCCTGGGGCCAATCGTAAACCAGTGCGTCCCTGGGGACTTCCCTGGAGGGGTAATAGGGCAAAGTAGCTCCTGCATTTGGCGTTCATTGGAGACGCAAACAGGTCGCAGGAAGGCTGGCCCCATGTGCGAAAAATCCTTTTCACCACTGACTGTTTCAGAGACCACTCGTGCGGTAGCAGAATTGCTCTGCTCAGCTTGTCGGCTATGACGTTGGATGACCCCGGGATGTGCGTTGCTATTAGAAAGCGACCCGTGGACTCTGCCCACTGCCAAATTCTCATGGCCTCTCTGCATAGTTGATAGGACCTGGTTCCCCCTTGTTTGTTTATGTACCAGACTACTGACATGTTGTCCGTCTGAACTGCAATAGTCCCTAGAGGAAGAAGGGGAGCAAAGTGTTGCAACGCTAGAAACACTGCCCTCAACTCTAGTACATTGATGTGCAGATTGTACTCCAAATTGGTCCATTCGCCTTGGACTGTCTGTCCCTGAAAGATGCCCCCCCCACCCTATCAGGGAAGCGTCCGTGGTCACCGTAACTGTAGGCGTGGGTAGCACAAACGGCCTCCCCTGGGAAAGGTTGCACGTTTGGAGCCACCAGTTTAAGTCTGTTTTGCAAGTCTTTGTTATGAGAATCTCGTGTGTTAGAGGTAGCTGTTGAAATGACCATTGAGCAAACAGTAGCCATTGTAGAACTCTCATGTGCAGCCTTCCCAGGGCAATTGCAATAAGGGAGGCTGACATGAGGCCCAACACCTTCAGAACTAGTTTTGCAGGAGATTTCCTTGACAAGAGTAGAAGACGTATGTGAGTCTGCAGCGATACTATCCTTTCTGGGGGAAGCCTCAGAATTAATTGCCGTGTGTTTAACTCTGCTCCTATGAACAAGATATTTTGTGATGGCTGAAGTAAGGATTTTCCGAAATTTACGGAGATCCCTAGGTGAACACACAGTTGAAGAACATAGTCTCTGGCCTGCAGTAGTTGGCCGGGTGGTGGCTGAAAGGAGCCAGTCGTCCAGATACGGAAACACCTGGAATCCCTGCCGTCTCAAGTGAGACGCTACCACTGCCATGCATTTGGTGAAGACCCTGGGGCTGAGGTCAGACCAAAGGGCAGGGCTCGAAATTGAAAGTGACTGGCTCCCAGCCGAAGCAAATGATCTCTGGATGCCCTGGCCATTTTGATGTGGTAGTATGCATCCTCTAGATCTATTGAGCACATCCACTCGTCCTTCTGTAGAAATGGAAGGATCGACTGAAGCGTGACCATTCGAACTTTTCTTTCTTGACGAAAGTATTGAGGTAACTCAGGTCTAGAATGGGCCTCCAGTCCCCTGTTTTCTTTGGAACTAAAAGAACCTTGAGTAAGTCCCGAATCCTTGCTGGTCCGCTGGGACTGGCTGGATGACTCTTTTGTCTAACAACTTTGAAATGTCTAAAGCTGCTGGCTCTCGCAGATGGGCGTACATCTGGGAGTCTTTTCTTTGGAATGGGATAGGATAGAAAGGGTATGGTGTAACCTCTGGTAACTACGCTTTTACCCAATTGTCTGTAGTTATATCTTGCCAGGCCTGAGGGTAAAGGCTAAGCGACCCCGACTGCCTCCAGAGCAGGACAGTCGGGCCTCCTCTCAGGAGTGCTGGAAAGGTTTACCAGGGAGTGTATCCCTGTCACCTTGATGTTGCGGACCCCTCTGCCGCCTGGGCGGCGTCTTCCACCTCTGCCCCTCCTCTGCCTCTAGAGGGGCATCACCCTGTGCCGGAAAGACCCTTGATTTTGTTTCGAAACCACATTTTCCCACCGCGTTGCCCTTTGGGGTACGGTCTGGTTGGGGTGGAAAACGGACTCCGACAGCAGACAGAGTCTTTCCCTCTTGTTCACACCGGGTAAGGGTCTCCTTTACCTTGGGGCCAAAAGAGTGGCACCGTCAAATGGGGCGTTGTAAAGGAAGACTTGAAGGCTTCCGCAAAGGAGCATAGGCATCCAGGATTGTCTACGAAGAGCAATCGCTGAAGCTGCTGCCCTACTCGAACCTTCGCCGCGAGGAAATCAGCCTCATGGACGAGTTAACAATCGATGTTAGGGTATTAAGTTGCGCTGTCACTTTCTCTGAGACAGCTGCATCTGTAGAACCCTGGAGGGTATCTCCCAACTCTTTGACTAGATCCCTCTGCAGACGTGTAAAATGGGTCAAATAGTTCAGGGACCGCATGGAAAAAGCCGCTGAACTAAAAATGCGCTTCCCATATCTATCCATCGTCCTAGAGTCTTTATTAGGCGGATGGACAGACGAAGAAGACTCCGACATCTCCTTTTTCGTGGCTGCAGCCACCACCATAGCGTCTACTGGAACTCCTTTAGTAAGGTAGGACTTATCCTGAGGTGCTGTGATGTACTTGTTCGGTTTCCTAGGAACAGGTTCCACTGTGTCAGGAGCCTCCCACGCCCTTCGAGCAATAAGTTCCATTAGTTCGTCAGGCGGAGTGACCCAGGAGGAGGAAGGGTGAGCACCAAATGCCTTCAGCAGAACTGACTCATCCTCAGAAGGGGAAGGGACTGCCAGTCACCTCTCTGTTTCAGGATCTCCAAAATGTCTGAAAAGAGACATCTTCTGAAGGTGACTTAGGGGACCCTTCTGACTCATCTAAGTCAGTATCAGATGTTATGGATTCTTGTGGAGAATCCAAGTGTCTCCTCTTACACAGTCTCTTCCTAGGGACTTCCTCGTGGGGAGCATCCGAAGAAGCCTCGAGGAAGAGGGGCACCTCCAGGGGTGGCTGAGACACTGGTGCCCGACGCTTGGATGTGGCCGTGGGTGCAGATGAAGACAAAGGCCCTTTATGGGAGGAGAAACGCTTCCACTGATGTGGTTGTCTGGGTAGACAACACCTTCCTCATCAGGTCGAACGCTCCCGGTCCCGCATCGAAGAATCTCCCGGCTCAAGAAATGGGAAGAATCCCGACACGGGCACGAAGGCATCGACCCGAGGACGGAGCCGAATCGATCCGTCGAGGCCCGAGGGAGAGTCGGAACCGACACGCGTTCGACTCGGCCCCGAACCAAGAACAGACCGTCGGCTCGAGACTCCGGTACCGGGTCTGACGGAGTCGAGGTGAGGGAACAGACCGAGAAAGGCGGTTCTGGACCCGAGGGCTCCACAATCAGCAGATCAGCCTCTTCCGGCTCCAAAGACTGAATCGGTCTCGGAGGAGGAATGGATGGAGATACAGGAAGGCCTTCAAGTTTCGACACCAGCTGGGTGGAAACCGAAATAAGTTTAGAGAGGGCCGAATGCTCCAGCAGCTTCTGCACCACACGATCCACATCGACATCCGAAAGTTTAGAGGAGGAACGGGTCGAAGGAACCGAAGACGGAGCCGACCTCAATATGGCCGAAGGAGGGAGCTCCATCACCGGTTCCAAGACTCGAGGCTCAGGAACCGACACCAGTTGAACACTCGGCCCCGAAGTCTGTGGAACCGGTGATCTAACCTTTGAAGAAGAGCTCGGAGCCGATGACTTGGGCTCCGATGTCTTCGATTCCTTAGAGGACTTCGATGCCTGGTCAGAAGCATCCAAAGCCTCTTGGAAAGCTGGTTTCAAAAGACCCCTGTCCATTAGTTTCCTGCGCCTATCTGTCATGACCCTCCCACTGAAAGAGTGACAAATGGAGCAATCCTCTTGTAAGTGGAGAGGGCCAAGGCAGTAGACACAGGAACTATGGTTGTCAGTGACCGACATTTTTTGGCCACACTGACAACGCTTGAAACCAGACTTTGCCTTCTCAGACATTGAAGGTAATAAACAAGTCTGGAAACAAATACACAGTCAAATCCGGGAAAAATAGTCACAATCAGGTAAATGTCACAATCAGGTAAATGTCAAATCCGGTTAGTCACAATCAGGTAAATTTGACTCAATATAGTAGTATATGGTAAGGGTGTAGGCCCCGGTACAAAAATACCGATAAAAGGGTTAACGGTACCAAAGAACTACGGAACCACAACACAATCACACAAGGTAATACTGACAATATTAAGTTAAATAAAATTCTCAATAAAATACAACAAAAAGTTATATCTTAGCTTAGAAAACCCTCGAGCTAGCTCCCAACGATGCGAATGCAGCAGCGGCAAACTAGATCTGAGGTAAAGGCAGAGGGGGATTGTGGGTATTAGATTGTCTCGAGCTTCTTCTCGATGCAGAGCTTGCAAGAGGCCGGCACGGAGCCGAGGATCGGCTCCGAACCCATGTGTAAGAACAAACGGCGAGATTGAACACTATCACATCCCTGGTTATGTGGAACCCCTCTGCCCCGAAAGGGGAGTCTTCCCTGTGAGTTTCCGCTTCTGCCTCTAGGGGAGAACTCGGCCTGTGTGTCACGGAAAGGACCCTGAGACTTCTTGAACCATATCTTCCCAATATTTTGGCTTCGGGAGAAAGCACGCTGAGGGGAAGAATAACGGACACCTACGGCAGAAAGGGTCTTACCATTCTGTTCACATCTGGCCAGTGTGCTTTTAACTTTGGGTCCAAACGAAGAGGCTTCAATGAGAGCGTTAAGGAAGCCTTAAAGGGTTCTGCGAAATTGCACAAGCGCATCCAGGCTTGTCGTCTCAAGACCACAGCTGAACCAGCTGTTCTAGCTGCTCCTTCTGATGCATGACATATCAGTCGCATGGAGGAGTTAGATATTGACTCAATGGTGGCCAGCTGAGAGGCCACTTTGTCCCGGACCTCATCAGACACGGCACCAGCCAAGGTTTCAGAGAGCTTGGAAATTAGATCCCTTTGAAGCCTGGTAAAGTGTGCCATATATAATTCAGGGACCTGATAGCAAAAGTCACTGATGCAAAGGTGCACTTCCCTATCCTGTCCAGGGCCCGGGATTCTTTGTTGGGTGGATGGACAGTCTGGCTTTCTTCTTCCTCCAGATCCTTTTTGGTTGTGGCCGCCACCACCACAGCATCCACAGGAAGACCTTTGGACCAATGGGGATCCATAGCAGGAGGGGACAAAATCTTATTTGGCCTCCGGGGAATAGCCTTGATGGTGTCAGGAGCCTTCCACGCACGCTGCACGATCAGCCGGACCAGTTCATCGGCAGGTGGAGTAACGAAGGAGGTAGGGGGCCGGGTGCAAAAAGCCTGCAGGAACACAGACTCCTCAGAGGTCGGATTAGAGGGCTGCCAGTCACCTCTCTGTTTAAGGATTTCGAGGATATATCACCAAAGGATACCTCAGAGGGTGACCGAGGGGATCCTCCCTATCATCAAAGTCTGTGTCTTCTGTGAGGGACTCCTCTGTGGAGTCCATGTGCTTCCTCTTGCACAAACTTTTCTGGTGAACTTCCTCAGAGGGGGAAGCTGGGGAAGACAATGGAAAGGGGGTTTCCTGTGGGAATATGTCCTGAGGCCCTTGCGCCAGGTGTCTGCTAGGTGCGATATGTGAACACAGTGGTCCAGAGGAGGGTGGGGAGATAGACAGCACAGTATCGCCAGCAAACGCCAGTGCCTTCTCCATCAGTTGGAAGGCTGGCCCACCTGAAGAGGGGTGAGTGTCCAGGGCAGGGGTCACCCCTCCGCTAAGTGGCTCAGCCTGCCAACCCGGATTCCTCAGATGGCTGTGAAACATCAAATTACGCGTGTCACACCTATCATCCTGGGTTGTAGCAAAACTCTCCAGCCATGAAGGCAACTGCGGTTCCTTAGTGAGATCCATAAAGGGAACTGTAGAGGGGGAAGACTGTGCTATATTAAGGGGCTTCAAAGGCAATGAAGGAGGAGACTAAGAAGGGGTCTTTGGTGATGGGTGATCACCTCCCAAGGAAGGACAGGTCCTGGGGGGGGCAGGATATCTCTGACCAGAAGCATTTGATCCACAAGACATAACACGTCATGTTCAGAAAGGCTTCTAGTGGACCTCACGGACACAGCTGAGGGAGAAACAGGTCTATCCACAGCAGAGACAAGCTCAGTGCCCACCTCACCAGTCCGCACTGAGAACAACAGTGCCGAGAGAGACTGGACTACAGGTGTCTGCACCGAGGAAATCATTGGTGCCAAGGTCATGGTCTGCACTGAGAAAAAGATCGGTGCCGAAGTGGTTGCCGGTACCAAAGCTGGAACCGACAAAATTGGTGTCAATAACTGAGGCATCGGTTCCATGTAAGATGTTGGAGCCGATGTGGTTAAGGTCTGTGCCGACTGAACAGTTGATGCTGATGTAGTACTAGTAGTCTGAACCGAGGAGTCTCTCGGTACCGATACAGTAAGGGCTACAGTAGACGGAGCCAAAATCACTGATGGTGCCAAAGGCCTTGGTGCCAAAGGTCTAGGCACCAAAAGCACTGGGGCTGACAGAGTGAGCTCCGAAGCAGAAATCTTAGGCTTTTTGGTCTTGGTTGGCGGGAGTCCCCAGCCGGGGACAAAGGCAGAGACTTGCCCTTTGTAGGATCATCCGATTTTTTCTTATGGGCTCTAGGAGGGGTTGAAGCCGCCGACCCAGAAATAGCCTCTGAAAAGGGAGATTTAAGAAGTCCCTTCAGTAACAATTTATTTTTCCTCTCAATCAAAGTTCTGTTGGAAAAGTTCTTACAAATATCACAGGGCGGGTCAACAGATAAGTGAGACACACCCAAGCAATAGACACACAGAGAGTGTGCATCTGATGTAGGTAATCTGTGTCCACAAACAAACACCTTTTAAATCCTGGACTACCATTTTTATCTGCCATGATAGAAAAGGAGAAAGAAGAAAGGGTACCAGCAATGGTACGAAAGAATACCCAAAGGTAATGAAGAAATTAGAAGTTATGTACCTACCATAACGTTCCATGTTAGTTGTCTTCTCTCGCCTTCTTTCTTGCTGGATGGGTTCGGAGCCGATCCTCGGCTCCGACTCGGCACTTGCTAAGCTCGAGAGTCACTTTTACCAGCTCGAGGCAGCCCCATATCCCATGATGCAAGGCAGTAATTACCCAGATCTCGTTTGGTACCTAGAGGAAAAAACTGCCTATAAAAACTTTCCACTAAGGAAAGAAAAGCACTAACCTAAAAAGGCTGTAATGAAAACCAGGTAATCAAGGACAAGAATTATCTGGTGTCCAAGGAAGAAAAATCTTCCAGAGAAAAGGGGAGATCAAGGTCTGTCCAGGCTTGGGGGACAGGAGGCAGGGAAGCAAGAAAGAAGGCGAGAGAAGACAACTAACATGGAACGTTATGGTAGGTACATAACTTCTAAATGTTAAGTCGTCAATCTCGCCTTCATTCTTGCTGGATGGGACCGCATCCCTAGCACCTCTGTCCTGGGTGGCTCAATGGAACAGACTCTTGAGAACAGTGGAACCAAAGCTTGCCCTGTCCCTGGAGGCCAAATCCAATTTGTAATGAGAAATGAAGGTATGAGGAGTGGCCCAAGTGGCTGCTGCACAAATAGTATCTAAGGGTAGCCTAGCCTGAAAGGCTGTAGAAGTGGCTAGAGCTCTTGTGGAATGAGCTTTAGGTTTTGAGTTCAGCTGCTTGCCCCTAAGCTGATAAATGTCAGAAATGGTGGAAGATAGCCATCTAGATAAGGTCACTTTAGAAACAGGGAGACCTTTTCTATTTTCAGCATAAGACAGGAAGAGCTGATCGGACTTCCTAAATTGCTTTGTTCTGTCCAAGTAATATCTAAGTTGGCGATGAACATCTAAATAATGCAATTTTTGTTCCGCCCTGTTAGAATAATTTGGAAAAAATACAGGGAGATCAATGGATTGGTTTAAATTTGTCTTAGAAGCAACCTTGGGCAAAAAGGATGGGTTGGTTCTCAAGGATACTCTGTCTTTGTGGAAGACCAAGTAAGGGGTATGAACACAGAGGGCATGAAGTTCAGACACTCTTCTAGCCGAGTTAATAGCCACTAGAAAAAGTGTCTTCCAAGAAAGAAACTTTAATGAACATGAAGCAGCCGGTTCAAAAGGGGGAAGTATCAAGGATGTCAGCACTAAATTTAGATCCCACTGTGGTGGAGGATCTCTAACAGAGGGTTTAAGAAGGAACACTCCTTTGAGAAAGGCTTTACAAAGTTTGTGGGACATAATGTTGTGGTCTGCAAAGCCGACATGGAAGTTCGAGATTGCAGCCAACTGAACTTTGACTGTGGAAGACGAAGAACCTAAGTGAAAAATTTCCGCAAGGAAATCTAAGACCGACTGAATAGGGGCAGTAAAGGGGTCTATGTTCTTAGATTTTGCCCAAAAAGAGAAGCGTTTCCACTTGCTAGAATAAATCCTCCTGGTAGAGGACTTAAGAGAAGCTACTATGATATCTCTAACGGGGTTAGAGATCATAGGAAGCCTAGCTAAGGAAGGAAGTGGAGCAACCAAGCTGTGAGGTTGAGGGAAGGAACTGACTGGTGCAGTTGACCCGACTGGTGGGTCAGAAGATCTGGAACTGGGTCCAGATGCCAAGGCCGCACCAAAAGATGGCGATGAAGGAACGGGAACCAAATTTATCGAGGCCAGTAAGGGGCAATGAGAATCATTTTGGCTCTCAAGACGGTAGCTTTCTGGAGTACTTGTGATATCAAAGGAAAGGGAGGAAAGGCATAAAGAAGTCCCCGGGGTCAATCTTGGGTAAGAGCGTCTCTGGGGGGATGGCCCGGAAGTGGGAAGAGAGAGAAGAAGTCTGGGCATTTGCTGTTTTGGGGTGTAGCAAAAAGATCGCAACATGGGCGGCCCCACTTCTGAAAAATCTCCTCCACAATGGATTGCTTGAGAGACCACTCGTGAGGCATGAGAATAGCTCTACTCAATCTGTCCGCTATTATGTTGGTTTTCCCGGGGATATGCGTTGCTACCAGAAACCGATGAGAGGAGATCGCCCATTGCCAAAGTCTGAGAGCTTCTCGACACAAGGGATAGGACTTGGTTCCGCCCTACTTGTTGATGTACCACACGATGGACATGTTGTCCGTGTGAACTGCAATAGTCCCTAAAGGGAGAAAGTCGTTGAGGGCTTGCAACGTTAAAAGCACTGTTCTCATCTCTAGGACATTTATGTGCAGGTGGTATTCGAACGGTTGCCACGTGCCATGAACCATCCTGCCCTGATAATGTCCCCCCACCCGATCAGGGAGGCATCCAAAGTAACCGTGGCTACCGGGGTCGGGGGAACAAATGGTCTGCCCTGATGAACTAGAGGAGAGGAAATCCACCAGGATAGATGGTTCTTGCAGGTCTGTGTCACCAGAATCTTGTGACGCATGGGAAGCTGCTGGAAGGACCATTGGGTGAATAACATCCATTGTAGGAGACGCATGTAAAAGCGGGCCAGAGGAAGAAGTGTTATGACAGCTGCCATGAGGCCCAACACTTTCAGGACCAACCTGGCTTGCACCCTGTTGCTGGATAGGATGATCCGAACATGGTTTTGGATATCTAGGATTCTCTGACTTGTTAGGTTTGCTGACATCCGAGTAGTGTCTAGATTTGCGCCTATAAAGGTAATAGATTGGCAGGGTGACAAGGAAGACTTTTCGAAGTTGACTGAAATTCCTAAGTGACCGCAGAGACGTTGAGTGTAATCTCTGGCTTGGAGAAGTTGATGCCTGGTGGTGGCTGAGAGGAGCCAGTCATCGAGATACGGAAACACCTGGAATCCTTGACGTCTCAGGTGAGCCGTGACCACTGCCATGCATTTGGTGAACACTCTGGGGGCTGTAGTGAGGCCAAAGGGCAGGGCTCTGAATTGAAAATGACTGGTCCCCAGCCGAAAGCGGAGAAAACTTCTGGAGCGTCTGTGAATCTTTATATGATAGTACGCATCCTGAAGGTCTATGGAGCACATCCAGTTGTCTTTGCCCAGAAAGGGCAAAATCGAGTGAAGTGTGACCATCCGAAATCTTGTCTTTTTGACAGACTTGTTGAACCTGCTGAGGTCTAATATTGGTCTCCAGTCTCCCGTCTTTTTGGGGACCAAAAAGAACCTTGAGTAGATTCCGGATTCTAAATGATCTTTTGGTACTGGCTGGATGGCCCTTTTCTTTAGAAGCTTTGACACCTCTAATTTCGCAATTTCCCTTAGACCGGGTGGAACGTCTGGAAGGGAACCTCTTTGAGGGAAGGGGCTTTCCTCGAAAGGAATCTTGTAACCCTCGGATATGATCGACTGTACCCATTTGTCTTGAGAGGGAAAGCCAGGCTTCTGGGTACAGCGACAATCTTCCCCCGACTGCCTCCAAGGGTGGGCAGTCGGGCAACACCTCAGGGATGCTGGAAGGGCTTGTCAGAGAGAGGCTTTCTGGAGCCCTGGTTCTGCGGACCCCCTCTGCCCCTAGGGCGGCGTCTATTGTTATTACCCCCTCTGCCTCTGGGGGTAAACTGACCACGTGCGTCCGGTGTGACTCCTTGAGATTTTCGGAACCACATCTCCCCCCCCTTCTGACCTTTGGGATAAGGCCTGGAAGGGGTGGAGAAACAGACTCCTACGGCAGAAAGAGTCTTGCCGTCCTGCTCGCACCTGGTCAAAGTGTCCTTCACCTGAGGACCAAACAATGTTGACCCATCAAAGGGAGAGTTTGTGAAGGACGCCTTAAAGGGGTCTGCAAAATTACACAGCCGCATCCAGGACTGACGTCTGAGAGCCACTCCTGTGCCTGCAGCTCTACTCGCCCCATCGGCTGCATAAGAAATGAGCCGCATGGAGGAGTTGGTTATGGAATTAAGGATTCCCAGCTGAGAAGCAATCTTTTCCTGAGCTTCTGCTACTGAAGGATCCTGTACTACTTCACCTAATTCTTTAAGGATGTCCCTTTGAAGTCTGGTGAAGTGACATAAATAATTCAGCGAACGCATAGCAAAGGTCGCTGAGGAAAATATCCGCTTGCCATACCTGTCCATGGTCCTAGACTCCTTGTTAGGAGGATGGACTGGTACGGAAGGATCTGCAAGTTCCTTCTTGGTGGCGGCCGCCACCACCATGGCATCAACCGGGACACCTTTAGTAAGAAACTGCTTTTCAGCGGGGGCCGTAATAAATTTTGAAGGTCTCCTGGGGACTGGTTCCACCGAATCAGGAGATGCCCACGCCTTTCGAGCTATGACCTCCATGAGAGGGTCGAAAGGCAGAGACACCCAGGAGGTGGAGGGTCGAGATCCAAAAGCCTCCATGTATACCGATTCATCCTCGGAGGGGTTAATGGTGGGCCAGCTCCCCCTCTGTCTCAGGAGCTCAAGGATGTCTGAAAAGGAGACATCGTCAGAGGGGGATCTTGGGGACCCCTCCGATTCATCCAAATCGGTATCCGATGTTGTAGACTCAGGGGAGTCTAAGTGCTTCCTCTTGCAGGTCCTCTTATGCGGGGGTTCACCTGAAGGATCAGGAGAAACCTCGGAAGAGGAAGTTCTTCCCTATGGGGAGACCTGGGGCGATGGATCTCTGGGTCCGGGAGCAAGAGAGTGGGAAGAGGTATCTACAGGCACCGTTATGGGAGGAGCTAAAGGAACCGACTGCTGACTGAGCTCAGGGGCTAGCACACTCCTCATCACCTCGAAGGCTCCCCTCCCAGTGAGGGCCGAGAGATCCTGCTCCGAAGAAACGGGGATCCCTGGTCCCACCGAGAGGGAAGGCTCCGAAGCAGATGTCGGGGCCGAGCTCACCAAGGCCAAAGCCCCGAGAGGGAGAGCGGGGTCGGACAAGGGTCCGATGCCACTCGCCCCCCCGGAACCGACCAGGGAAGTCCGACGCCCGGATCCCTCCAAGGAAGGTCAATGAGGAGATAGGAGTCGAGGACGACGGAGCCGAAAGGTGTGGTATCGGCTCCGAAGCCGCAACAGTCACAGTACCAATAATCTCTGGCTCCGAACTCTGTAGGAGAGTCGAAGGAGGAATCTCAGGAGGGTGTAGAATAGCGGTCATCTGTTGAGACGGGCTATGGAGCATTTGGGCTAGTGCCTGTGATTTTAATAGCCTACAAACCACTCTCTCTAAATCATGGTCTGATATCCTGGAAGACCTCGATGATCGGCTCCGATGGCTCTGCTCCGAAAGCAGGGGGGAAGCTGGAGCCGAGTGTATAGATTCCAAAGAAGGAGATCTAGACCTCTTTTTGGACGGAGCCATCGGAGCCGAAGAAACCTTGGCTCCAGGCGGAGCCGATAACTTATCGGCTCCGAGTGGAGGCAAAGATATCTCGGCTCCAGCTGGAGCCGAGACATGCTTCGATGCTAGGGTGTCGGCTCCAGCCGGAGCCGACACAGCTGTCGAAGCCAGGGTATCGAAGCTGAACGGCGCCGATACTGAAGCTTCCACTAAGGAAAGATTGGCTCCGGACGGAGCTGATGTCGACTCTGGCGGAGTCGAAACCTAGACCACCAACTTGGACACCGAAGCCTGGGTCTTGGAAGGCTTGGAGGGCGTCCCGGAACCGACCTTGGCCAGGAAGCTCTCAGGCTTAAGGAGACCCCGGAGGATCAATTTATTTCTACATTCCTGCAGGACTCTCTGGCTAAAGGAATGACAGATAGCACAGGAGTCCTGAAGGTGTAGGGGTCCCAGGCAATAAATACAAGAAGTGTGACCGTCTGTCAGAGACATCTTCTGACAGCACGAGTCACACTTCTTGAAACCTGAGACCCTAGTATCTTTGGACATGTCTAAGTCCTAAATACACACACACTCACACTCAGACAGAAAAACTCTAATAAACAAGTTAGAAGTGTAAGAAAAAGCTGTAATACACAACACAACACCCACACCTAGGAAATCCTGACAGGAACTGTAAGGGAGGGTAAGGCCTAAGGCCCAAAGATCTAAAACCTAAGAATAAGGAGTTGAAGAAAGGGGTATGGAGCTAAGTGAATATAGGATTCACTAAAAATGCTATAAAGAAAGAAATTTAGGGAATTGGATCTAAATATCCTGCTAACAACAATATAAAATCACTTACCAGGAGCTGGTAAAAAAGATGACCTCATTAGCGAAGCGGCAAACGAGATCTGAGTAATTACCGCCTTGCATCATGGGATATGGGGCTGCCTCGAGCTGGTAAAAGTGACTCTCGAGCTTAGCAAGTGCCGAGTCGGAGCCGAGGATCGGCTCCAAACCCATCCAGCAAGAATGAAGGCGAGATTGACAACTTAACATGGAAGGGTTTACCAACGATGGTAAGCAAGAAAATACCTCGCGGTAAAAAGTGCAGAGAAAAGAGAAGGAAACTCAAGGAAATATAGTCGCTAAATGTGATAAGGTAAGACAACAAATTAGAAACTTTTCTGACAGAAAAAGTTAAATTAGACTAGTCTGACAACAAATATCTATACTTAGCTCAAGAGAAGTAGCCTGACACGATCGAATGGCAACACGGCAAATGAAATCTGAGGTAACAGGGAGAGGGGAATTCTGGGTAACAGTTTAACTTGAGAGTTTGTAGCTGATGTGAGCTTGGAAGATGGCCGGCTCGGTTCCGAGGTTGGAACCGATACCTATACTTAAGGAATGAACGAGGATTAACAATATCAGATGTATGTTTTTCAGTCCCGACAACTTTCGGAGTTGAGGAAGTAGCAACTTTGATGCTGCTTATCGGCTCAGACACTGGAACCGATGAAGCAGCCTTTTTAGAAGTATCCGATTTGGAAGACTGATTGCCTTCATCCACTTTCAATAAGCCCCTTAAGATGAGCTTATTCTCTTCTTCTGTAAGACCCTGGCACTAAAACTATGGCAGATGGAGCAGGAATCTTGGAGATGGAGTGGTCTGAGACAGTATACACAACTAGTGTGTCCGTCAGTTATGGAAATTTTTTGTGTGCAAGAATCGCTCTTTTTAAATCCTGATTTGTGTTCCTTAGTTGGTTTTTTAGACATAACTAACTATAAGGAAAAATACTTTTTAGCCATAACAAAAATGATAAGCCTTAACACAATAATGGAAAGAGAAAGATAGTAAGACAGGAAGGTATATATATATATATATTTTTTTTTTAGAGAAGAGGAGGAAAGGGAGGAGGAGAAGTCTCTAAGTTAAACGAATATCTCCTCCATCAGAGGAGACGCCTCTAACTTAAACTGTGACTCCTAAGATGGGAACAGAAGGAACAGAAGGGACAAGAATCCTCTAACTAAAATTGATTCTTAAAGAGACAAGGCCCAAAGAAAAAACAGCCGCAAAGGGAAAAATTACCAAGTTTAAGAGAGAAAATTACCACAAGGCTATTACAATAAAACTAGTAAGTTATAAGAGATAGTAATTAGTAGGTTACTAGTATTAAGATATAAAATATAAAATTTTACAAGCCTGAGCCAGTGAAGATGTTCCTGAAGCTTCAAGAGGCAAACGAGATCTGGGGAACAACCGCTAAGCATCATGGGATAGGACTCAGCCTCAAGCCAGTAGAAGCTCTCAAGCTTTGGTATACGGCTGAGTTGGAGCAGAGTTTCGGCTCCGAAGCCAACCAGCAAGAATGAAGGTGAGATGGGACAACATAACATCTATAATTCAAAGTGGAAAGGGATGATGATGAAGTTCAAGAAACAAGGAGAGACTGGAATTTTGGAGGCAGATCTTTAAAGAGAATAACAATTATCCTTCAGAATATTACATTCATAAAGTAGCAGAACGTATGCTAAGAACTAAGTCAACACAGGAATGGGAGGAGGACATTCTGCTGATAGGGATGACTGCAACTAGGGATACAGACAATAGGCAAGAGAGGGCTAGAATATTTTGGAGAAAACTGGAAATGGAACCAAGGTATTGGGAGCAAATAACTAGAGAGGAAAAGGTAACAGATGCCAAGAATTTATTTGGACTTCAAGTTACAGACTGCCTTCTGTAACAAGGATTGATGTCAGAGTATAGGCAAAGAGAAAGAAATAGGAGGGTCCTAAAAAAAAGAAATTATGTTCTTACCATAACATTATCTGTATTGTCCATTTTCATTCATCCTCAGCATATGGGACTGGGATCTGAATCAGCCGCTATTTTAGCTTGGGGAAGCCTACAAACTATCGAGCCCCTCCCTACCCATAATGCTCTTTGTCCCCATTCCCCTCAGATAATACATACAACTCAATACAACAAAAGCAGAAGAACTAGGAAACCATACAAATTGCCATCACTGGAGTTCAACACCTAAGGAACATAAGGTGTCTAATGTCTCCTCATATACTTGCTTCTTCATAGGAGGGGTGGGGAGTTGAGGATGAAAGAAAATGGACAACACAAATGGAATGTTATGGTAAGAAAATAACTTCTTTACATGATGTCAATTTTCATTCATCCTAAACATATGGAACAGAGTCCCCAACTACCTGAGCTCTGGGTGGGCCCTAAGAAGGATGTTCCTGAAAATGGCCGAACCAAAGGCCATTTATCCCCTTGAGACCAGATCCAATTTGAAGTGATTAATAAAGGTACATGGGTTTGACCAATGAGCAGCTGCACAAATATCATCCATGGAAGCTCTAGATAGGAACACAATAGAAGTTCATAGGTAGGTACTAGGCTATTGGCCCTAGGGCCTATATAAGCCTAGCCAAAAACATACCCTGGCTTTCGCCAGCCAAGAAAATTATTTTCCTGTGCCCATGTTGAGCAGAGCCACAGAGGAGATCCCCGGGGTGAATTTCCTATTTCCATCCAATTATCAAGATTTTTCTTGAAGAGCGTTAATGAGGAGCTTTGTTTGATATACATAGGTAGTTTGTTCCAGAGTATGGAAAGTCTCTGGGACAGGAATCTCTCCCTCCAGCATGTTCTGTTTATTGTGGTGACAAGGTTTTGGTCCCTAAAGTGTGTAGCTCAGAGGGATAGACATTTCTTTAAGTGGGGCATGTCCAACAGCTCTGGGTTTGACATAGCTTTGTATGCTAGGCAG
Source organism: Protopterus annectens (assembly GCF_019279795.1). Lineage (NCBI taxonomy): Eukaryota > Metazoa > Chordata > Ceratodontiformes > Protopteridae > Protopterus > Protopterus annectens. The sequence goes on along the minus strand of NC_056733.1, from coordinate 1,177,877,037 downwards.
AGATCGCCTCTGAGTAGGCGATATGCGACAGAGTAAAGCTGTTGAGACGGACTGCGTAGGACATCTGTTTGAGGCCAGTAATCCTCTTTGTGAGGTATTTCTGTGGCCTTTCCAGTTGTTGTAGATGTCTTGTGAGGTACATACCAAAAGGGGCATTCTACTCTATAATGGGTCTAATGAGTGACGAGTAGAGGGCAAGAATGATATCTTTTTTCTTGGATGAGAAATCTTTTGTGATGAGGTGTGCCACGTAGAAGGATTTCCTGACTACTGTGGCAATGTGATTACCAAAGGCAAGACTATTGTACACCTGTGTCCCAAGGTCTCATCACACTTTCGGTGTTAAGTAGACTACCACCTATGTGGTAGCTCATGGGTACAGAGGTTTTACGAAAGGGGATGACGATGCACTTTTTGGCACTGAGTTTGAGGCCATGGCTTTGACACCAAACATCTGTCTCAGTGAGGCCCTTTTGTAGGATGTCCACACCGTTAGGTTCAAAGATAGGTACTAGGCTATCTGCCAAAAGGCATTTATAAGCCTAGCCGGAACGTGTTGGCTTTCACCACCCCCTTACATTAGTTCCCTGTGCTTCTGTCCAGCAGAGCCATTGAAGTGATCCCTGAGGTAAACTTTCTGTTTCCCATCCACTTGTCAAGGTTTCACTTGAAGAGGGTTAGCAAGGAAGCTCTGCCTAATGTAGATTGGAATCTTGTTCTAGAGCATGGGAAGTCTCTGGGATAGGAATCTCTCTCTCCAGCACGTTCTATTTATTGTTGTGGTGAGGTTTAGATCCCTGGAGCATGTAGCTCAAGGGGATATGGTTTTCTTTAGGTGGAGCATGTCCATCAATTGTGGGTTGGACATGGCCTTGTATGTCAGGCAGAGATCACCTCTGAGTAGGCGGTATGCGACAAGTACAACTGGAGTTTCTTCAGTTGAGCTGCATAGGGCATCTGCTTGAGCTCAATGATCCTCTTGGTGAGGTACTTCTGTGGTCTTTCCAGTTGTTGCAGGTGTCTTGTCTGCTTGAGCTCAGTGATCCTCTTGGTGAGGTACTTCTGTGGTCTTTCCAATTGTTGCAGGTGTCTTATAAGGTACATCCCAAATGGAGCATTGCACTCTATGATGGGTCTGATGAGTGATGCGTAGAGGGGCCCAATGACTTCTTTCGATCTGGATGCAATCCCTTTTGTGATTAGGTGGGCCACATAGAAAGATTTTCTAACCACTTTGGCAATGCAATGTGATTATCAAAGGAGAGGTTACTATCTACTTCATAGGTTCATAGGTTCATAGGTTCATACTAGGCTATCTGCCCGAGGGCATTTACAAGCCTAGCCCATCGTTTTGTGGCTTACGCCACCCCTTTAGTATGGGGAACTATACCCATTATTTTGCTGTGCCTCTGTCGAGCAGTGACACTGAGGTAATCCCTGGGGTATATCTGCGATCTCCCATCCATTGGTCAAGATTTCTCTTGAACAAGGCCAGCGAGGTGCTCTGCCTCACATGTACCGGGATTTTGTTCCACAGCATAGGGAGTCTTTGGGTGATGAATCTATCCCTCCAGCACGTCCTATTAATAGCCGTGTCAAGGTTTAAGTCTCCGCCCTTGTGGCTCTGATGGATCTAGATTTTTGAGGTGAAGCATATTCATCAAATCTGGGTTTGACATGGCCTTGTATGTTAGGCAAAGGTCACCTCTGAGCAAGCGGTAAGCGACTGAATAGAGCTGGAGTTCTTTCAGTCGGGCAGCATAGGACAGATTTTGAGACCCTTTATCCTTTTGGTGAGGAACTTTGTGGCCTCTCCAGCTGCTGCAAGTGTCGGGTCAGATACATTCTGAATGGGGCATTGTACTCAATCATTGGTCTGATGAGTGATGAGTAAAGGGAGACTATGACCTCCCTTGATCTAGATGAGAATCCCTTCATGATAAGGTGGGCAATGTAGAAGGTCTTCCTAACTACTTTAGCTACATGGGTGTCGAATGACAGACTACTATCAACCTGGGTCCCCAGGTCCCTGATAACTTCTTCTGTGCTCAGTGGATTGCCACCTATTTGGTAGCTAGGGGTAACCTTGTTTTTCCCGAAGGGTATGACTATGCATTTTGGCATTTAACTTTAGGCCGTGGCTCTGGCACCAGTTATCCGTTTCTGTGAGACCCTTCTGAAGGATATCTGTGTCAGATGTGTTTTCTACTATGGCCCAGTTTGCAGTCATCTGCAAACTTTGTCAGCCATAACCCTCCTGTGTTTGCTTGTACTTGAAAAGTAGATGCCAAACAAGAGTGGGCCCAGGACTGAGCCCTGTGGGACACCACTTGTGACAGGCTTTGAGTCTGACATGGCGCCAGCAGCTCTGACCCTGTGGGTTCTGTCACTCAGCCAGTTTGCAACCCATCTTGTGATGTATGGGTTGACATTTAAGCTGATGAGTTTTTCAATGATACCCGAATGGGGTATTGTATCGAAGGCCTTAGCCAGATCGAGGTAGGCTGTATGGACTGCCTTTCCCTCATCAATGGCTTTGGTGACTGTTTCGAAAAAGTCAACCAAGTTTAAAAGGCATGATCTGCCATTGACAAAGCCAAACTGGGTTGGATCCAAAGTCTGCAAATTCCCTATGTCTTTATTTATGAGGTCCATTATGATCCTCTCCATGGCTTTGCAGATAAGGCTTGTCAAGCTAATGGGCGGTAATTTCCAGGGTCGGTGGAGGCACCGCCTTTGTGAAGTGGTACCACAGTTGCAGTGCGCCACTCCTGGAGTGCGTATCCAGAGGTAAGACTTTGATTAAACAGCTGTCCTAGCTGTGGGTTTAATTCCTCATTGAGTTCATGGAGCACACAGCCGGGACACCATCAGGTCCCATGGATGCTGTGTTTTTGCTTTGGAGAGAGCAGTTCTCACTTGGGCTGGAGATGTTTGGGGGCTGCAATCGTTTGGTATAGATATCTCTCCTTTTGGGGAGGGGAGAAGTTTGCACTGAACCTGTCAGCCAGTATGTTGGCAATGTCTGTAGGATCAGTAATCTTCACATCATTTTGAACTAGCTCTGAGCATATCTGGGAGTTTCCTCCCAGGTTTCTAACATAGCTAAAGAAGGCCTTATGATTGTCTTTTGAGTCTTTAGCTATTTTTCTCTCGAAATTTGCTTTGGATGATTTTATGAGAGCTCTTAGTTTTTACTTATAGTGATCAAGGGTGTCTTACCTTTTAAGGATTTTGCTCTATCTTGTAGTAGCTTCCTCCTTTTGTTGTAGAGTTTGTTTATGGCTGGGGTCCACCAGACTGGACGCTTGCCTTTGGTACAAAGAGTCTTTGTTTTGCTTGGGATTGCCTTATCCATGCAGTCCTGCAGGTGCTGGTAGAAGGCATTTGTAAGTGATTCAGCGGCTTGAGTACTGTTTTCCACGGCTCGGGGCCTTAAAGGAGACCACACTAGTCTTTAGAAGTATGAAGTCGGCTTTGAGAAGTTCTTTACTGTGGTCTTTTTATTTCAGGTGGGGGTGGGATGAGGACCTCCAGCGAGATTAGTTTGTGGTCTGATCTCACCAGTGAGGGTACACCTCCGGTGTTGAACATTGTGCTCCCATGTTCGTGATGATGAGATCAAGTATGTTATCTCCTCTTGTGGGGATGGTGACTAGTTGTTCCATGGCATTTGAGTTAATGAATTCCAGGAACTTTTGGGCTAGGGTGTTTGGGCTTGAGTAGTGTTCCCAGTCTATATTAGGGTAATTGAAGTCACCTAGTATGATGGTGTTTGGTGATACATTTATCCCTCTAGTGTTTTCAGGAAGGCCATGTGAGGTTCCTGAGTTTGTGAGGGTGACCTGTAACATGCTACAATTTGCAGAGCAGTCTTGCCTATGGTTAATTGCACCTGGATGGTCTCCGATGCATCGTCGTTGCCACCAGTCTTGAGGTGTGGGTGTCCTTGATGAATATGGATACCCCCTCCTTTCTTGGTATTGTCCAGATTTTGGGGCGGAACGCATGATATGAGGTAAAACCTGATAGCTGGGGTGCTCTCAGGAGCCTTGAACCAGGTTTCTGTCACAGCACAGACATCGATGTTCTCCATACTGAGAAGGGCCTCGAGTCGTGCATTTTGAGATTTAGACTTCTGGCATTGAGCAGCATTACCCTTAGTTTTTTCCTTTTTGTGTTCTAGGGTGGTAGGTTTAGAATTTGAGCCTTGCCTAAAAAGGCACTATGGGGTGGCAAGAGCCTTTGCCAATATCCGAATCCCAGGGTGACAGGTGCAAGCCGTCCCTTGCGAAGCAGCGTGGCTTGTCCAGCATGTCATCCCAGGCAGACAGACACTGGATCCCCTTTGAATGACACCAGTGTTTAAGCCAATTGTTAAAGCTGATCATCTTATCTCTGTATTGTGGCATCATTCTTGGTGAAGGTAGGATACTGCTCAAGGTCAGGGTCATACCTGTCTGGGCTACATAATCAGAGAGCTCCTCAATGTCTCTTTTCATGTAGTCCAAGGAGGTACGTCTCAGGTCGTTTACACCAGCGTGGACAATGACTGAATCATATTTGTACCTGCTGTTGAGAGACCTGAGTGCTTGCGTTATGTGGCGGATTCTAGCGCCCGACAGGCAGCTTACTGTGACCTTCTCCTTACTCAGTCTGGTGAGCGGGACGCCAGTGTGTCTGACTATGGAGTCACCAATGACTAGTGTGTCTGGCATTGTGTTTGGCCTTAAGGGCTGTGACTGTTTGACACTCTGACTGTGAGGTCTATGTGTTGCAGGTGTTGTGTTCTGAGGTGGTGGTTGTTTGGGTGTCTGCTTTGGTGGCCTCTGCTGTTTAGGTAGATTTTTGATCAGAGCCTCCAGTATGTCTTTGTGTGTTTATGTGTATGATTTGAGGTTGTAATGGTAATATGTGAGACTGGGTCTATAGTGTGTGTGGTAACCTTCTCCTCCTGACTGGTCTTGCCAGTCCTATGTTGAGAGAGCTCAGCCTCCAGTTTGGCCGTATAGTTGCATCTCTCGCATGTATTTGTGTTTTGTGGGAGGAGGAGAGGGTTGTCTGTGTACATGAGGCAATTGTAACATTGCCTCAATATTCCCAGGTTCACCAGCTGAGCAGGAGAGGACACTAGCAACTGATCCCTCGACATGCTAGAAGGAATAGACAAAAAACTTTAAAAAGATTCCGGGGGACGTGGGTGACCGAGAAATGGGGGGTTGCCTTTTTGGGGTACTATCTATGACAAGAGTGCCGTATCAAGGTAATAAGTACTGTAGGAGCAAGTGCTACGTTTAACAGATAGAGAATAGTCTACTTGGAGTCAAGTAGAGATGATCTTTTTAATTATAGGATACGCTGATTAGATCAGTAGTATAGTTCGAGGAAGGTAGTTTTAAGGGAAAATTTGAAGAGTGGACTTTAGGTAGCCCGAATAGTTTAAACCTGCTTAACCTGCCCTAGTGTGCAACGGTAGCAACTCCGCGCTAAATCGGGCTAAATCGCGCTAAAGCGTGCTTTATAGCAGGGGGCTGGAAAAGACAGGAAATGACTCAAATTGGCCAACAAACCACAAGTCACTGCCCTAAACCACTCCTCTGAGAACAAATGAAGGAGTTATGGAAATGACCCCTAGTGGCCAATAAAACTACAGTTTCAAGTCAGTAACCACCTCTCCGGGGGGCAGGGAAGCTGCTCAATGTTAGTCACTGCCACTGATAAACACAGAGACCCTCCTTCAGCCCAAGCAAAAATGGCCTCACAGAAACTTTCAAACAGTTCAGGAACAGCAAGCCTGTAACTGAACTTTTAACTCTCAGAAAAGTGGGAAAAAGCAAGATTTTTATTTGTTTTGTTTTTACAGAGATAGCAGAGGTTCACAAGTAATATCAAGTTATAACAGTGCAGTAAATGACCCCACACAAGAGTGCTAGGTCAAGGACAGAAAATATGCAAGTTTTAAGAAAAAACGATTTAAAATTAAGTGCAAACAGGAAATTCAGCAAACAGCTTTTGGTTGTGCTCTAAATACAGCTACTAATACAGAAATCAAGTTTAACAAGCCAGAAAATGCTCAAGCTAGGCAGCTATGCAAAAACTTAGCAAATAAACAGAGAAAAATACTTAAAATCTCAAAAGTGGCTCCTTCTTCTCTCAGCGTTTTTCCTCTTGGAGGGTGCTTCACCAACAGCCAACAAGCCTGAAAAGACGCTCAAACCACGAGGCAACTAGGTTTTAAGAGAGGAAGATGAAGGAGTTATGGAAATGACCCCTAGTGGCCAATAAAACTACAGTTTCAAGTCAGTAACCACCTCTCCGGGGGGCAGGGAAGCTGCTCAATGTTAGTCACTGCCACTGATAAACACAGAGACCCTCCTTCAGCCCAAGCAAAAATGGCCTCACAGAAACTTTCAAACAGTTCAGGAACAGCAAGCCTGTAACTGAACTTTTTTAACTTTCAGAAAAGTGGGAAAAAAGCAAGATTTTTTATTTGTTTTTGTTTTTTACAGAGATAGCAGAGGTTCACAAGTAATATCAAGTTATAACAGTGCAGTAAATGACCCCACACAAGAGTGCTAGGTCAAGGACAGAAAATATGCAAGTTTTAAGAAAAAAACGATTTAAAATTAAGTGCAAACAGGAAATTCAGCAAACAGCTTGGGTCTCCAGATCCCTTATTACGTCTTCCGTACTTAGGGGGCTACCACCTGTGTGGTAGTTTGTGGGTACTTTGATTTTTCCAAAGGGGATGACTATGCACTTTTTGGCATTTAGCTTGAGGCCATGGTTTTGACACCAGGTATCTGTCTCAATGAGACCCTTTTGGAGGATGTCTGTGTCAGCTGGACAGTCAATTATACCACTAGTTTGCAGTCGTCTGTGAACTTGGTCAGCCATAGTCCTCCTGTGCTTGCCTGTACCTCTGAGAAGTATATGCCAAACAAGAGGGGTCCTAGGACTGAGCCCTGGGGAATGCCACTTGTAACTGGTTTAGAGTCAGACCTAGCTCCAGCAACTCTTACCATGTGGGCTCTGTCCGTGAGCCAGTTGGCAACCCGTCTCATGACATAGGGGTTTATGTTCAGGCTGGTGAGCTTGTCTATAATACCTGAGTGGGGAATGATGTCAAAGGCCTTTGCGAGGTGTAGGTAGGCTGTGTGGACCATCTTTCCCTCATCTATAACCTTAGTAACTGTCTCAAAAACGTCCACCAGGTTTAGGAGGCATGATCTGCCCTTAACAAAGCCAAACGGGGTAGGGTCCAGTGTTTGAAGGTTCCCAGTGTCTCTGTTAATGAGATCCAGGATGATGTCCTCCATAGCTTTGCAGACCAAGCTAGTCAGGCTTATAAGGGCAATAGTTCCCGGGGTCTGTTGTGGCTCCACCTTTGTGGAGCAGAATAACCATTGCTGTGCGCCACTCTGTGGGCATGTAGCCTGTGGAGAGGCTGAGTTTAAACAGTGTGTTTAGGTGAGGGGTTAGTTCATCTTTGAGCTCGTGTAGGACGCAGCCTGGTCCCACTGATGCTGTGTTTTTGGCTTTGGAGAGGGCTGTTTTAACCTGAGTGTCTGTGATTTCAAGGGCACTACATTCTTCTGGTACAGTTATGGGCCCTTTTGTTGGTGAGAGGGGGGTGAAGTTTGCACTGAACCTGTCTGCCAGGATGTTGGCTATATCAGTCAGCTCAGTGTATTTTGTGCTATTCTGCACTAACTCCGAGCAGATCTGAGAGTTGCCACTTAGATTCTTGACATAGCTAAAGAATGCCTTGTGGTTATCGTTGGGAGTCCATGGCAATTTTTCTTTCAAAGCTAGCCTTGGATGATTTTATGAGGGAACGTAGTTTCTTGCTGATACTGATCAGGGATGTCTTCCCTTCTTGGGATTTTACTCTTTTCTGTACTAGTTTCCTCCTTCTATTGTATAGCTTGTTTATGGAAAGGGTCCACCAGACTGGTTTCCTTTTCTTGGAGGAGTTAGTCTTGGTTTTGTTTGGGATAGCATGATCCACACATTCTTGTAGGTGCCCGTAGAGTGCATTAGTAAAGGATTTTGTAGCTTGGACAGCATTATCCTTTAGCATGGGGGCTTTGAAACTTCCCACCTCGGTCTTAAGTAACATGAAGTTTGCTTTTGAAAAGTTTTTCACAGTGGTTTCTTTGACCGGGAGTGGTGGCGGAATGTGGATATCCAGAGTGATTAGTTTATGGTCAGATCTAACCAGCTAGGGGTTGACCGCCGGTGTGGAGCACCGTTCGCCCATGTTGGTGATGACCAGGTCTAATATGTTGTCACCTCTGGTGGGGGTGTTGACCAGTTGATTCAGGGCGTTTGAGTTTATAAATTCTAGGATATGTTGGGCAAGGGAGAGTTTGTACTTGAGTAGTTCTCCCAGTTAGTTTGGGTAATTGAAATCACCCAATATCAGGGTGTTTGGTAGGACCTTTATGTTTCTCAGTGTTTCCAGGAATGCGGAGTTGGGGTACTAGGACATGGTGGGTGATCTGTAGCAAGCTATAATTTGAATAGCAGTTTTGCCCATTGTTAGTTGCACATGGATGATCTCTGACGCATCGTGCTGTGCCACTAACCTGGAGGTGTGGGTATCCTTGATGAATATGGATACTCCCCCGCCTTTTGTATGTCGGTCTGGGTTTTGTGGCCGAAATGTATGGTATGAGTTGTAGCCTGGTAGTACCGGGGTGCTCTCTGGAGCATTAAAGCCAGGTTTCTGTTACTGCACATATATCAATTTTCTCCATACTGAGGAGTGCCTCGAGTGTGTGCATTTTGAGGTTTAGACTTCCGGCATTGAGTAGCATTACCCTCAGTTTTTTGTTACTTGTGCTATTTATGGCGGTGGGTTTGTCTTTTGAGCCTTGCCTAAAAAAGGCACTATGGGAGTGGCAAGAGCCTTGGCCAGTATTCAAAAGCCTAAGGGTGACAGGTGCAAGCCGTCTCTAGCGAAGCAGCACGGCTTGTCAAGCATGTCATCCCAGGCTGACAGACACTGGATCCCCTTTGAATGACACCAGAAGCTTAGCCAATTGTTGAAATTGATAATTTTTGCTCTATACCGTGGTATCATTCTTGGTGAGGGCAGGATGCTATTCAGGATCATACTGGCCTGGGCTACGTGATCAGAGAGCTCCTCCATGTCTCTTTTCATGTAGTCCAGGGAGGTACGGCTCAGGTCGTTCACACCAACATGGACAATGACAGAGTCATATTTGTACTTATTCTGGAGTGACCTGAGTGCTTGTGTTATGTGGCGGATCCTGGCACCCGACAGGCAGCTAACAGTAACCTTCTACTTGTTCAGCCTAGTGAGTGGGACGTCAGTGTGCCTGACTATAGAGTCACCTATTACTACTGTATTGGGTATGTTATTTTGCCTTAAGGGCTGTGATTGCATGGCACACTGGTTTTGTGAAGTATGTGTTTCATGGTTTGTGTTGGGGGTGGAGGTTGCTTGGATCTCTGCTTTGGAGGTCTCTGTTGCTTTTGCAGATTTTTATTTAGAGCCTCCGAGAATATTTTCGTGTATTTATGTGTGTTTTTTGCCAGTGCTGGTTTCATAGGTCTATGTGAGACTGGCGGTGTGATGCAAGTAATTCCATTCTCCTCTTGACTGCCTGGTCCAGTCTTGGGTTGAGAGAGCTTAGCCTCCAGTTTGGCTGTATAATTGCATCTCTCGCATGTATTAGTGCTTGGTGGAAGGAGGAGAGAGTTGTCTGTGTACATGAGGCAATTGTAACATTGCCTCAAAATGCCTAGATTCACCAGTTGGACCGGAGAGTACACTTGAAACTGCCCTTTGGACATGCTTGGATAGGTACAATGAACTGTTTTACTGATTGGCTGGTAAGGTCGAACAGAGAGCCTTGTCCTTCGCTACAGTATAGGGGGGTCTAGTGCTAAGGTTTATTAGTGCTTGCTATGAGTTTTGAGAAAGTGCCGGGATGAGAAGTGAATGGTTTGAGTGCTTAAATTAAAAGTTTGTCTAGTTCCAAGGGAAAAATTGAAGAGTACACTTTGTGGAGCCGGGAATAGTTATACCCTAGCTAACCAGCGCTGCCCAGTGCGCAAAATCGCGCAAATGCGGGTTTTATAGCAGGGAAAAGAAAGAGATAGAAATTAGCCTAAAATAGCCAATAAACTACTAATTTTTGGGCTAAAACCACTCCTCCAGGGACAGATAGGCTTCTCAAAGCTCCCTCTCTCACAGTGAATAGAGAAAAGTACAGTTTTGTACCTACCATAAATGTAGATGTTCGAAGATCCACATTGCTGCAGTCCTAACACTTGGGTAGTCCGCTGTCCCTCGATTGGCCCGAATATCAGAGTATAAGGCTGACGTCGGTCAAGGCGCATTTGACTGACATCAGAACGTCAGGGTACAAATGCGCATGACCGACGTCATATCCTCAGTCTTTTCTTGCCCCAGATGTCAGAAGACCCTAAAAAGAAAGGTCCAAACCCAAAGACAACAACTAAACAACCAACCAGCCTAATACCAAAAATATGTACAATATATACAACATATATACAATATGCACAATATACCTCAGATGGATAACTCAACCCACACAACCACCTCACACTACAGAGGGGAAGGAGGGAGGGAAAATTGGACTGCAGCAATGTGGATCTTCGAACATCTACATTTATGGTAGGTACAAAACTGTACTATGTTCTTCATCTCACATTGCTGCAGTCCTAACACTTGGGTAGAATCCCAAAGCAGAGGTAATGGAAGGATGGCCAAATCATATAGAAGCAGGAGCTGCCAAAATGCCCTGCAACACGGCAGTGGCAAAACCAGCCCTGGATTTAGAGTACAGTGGAAGGTGGTAATGCCTAGAAAAGGTATGCACTGAACTCCAAGTGGCAGCCTCCAAAATATCCTTAGTTGCCACCCCCCTCAAAAAAGCTGTTGAAGTGGCAGTAGCCCTAGTGGAATGAGGCCTAATCCCAGCTGGAATCTCTTTGCCATGATGGGAATAACAGAAAGCAATGCAAAATCCAATCCACTTAGAAATAGTTTGTTTTGACACGGGCTTGCCCTGAGAGCACAAAGCAAAAGAAACTAATAACTGCTGAGATTGTCTGAACCCTTTAGTTCTGTCCAAATAATATCGCAACTGCCTGTGTACATCTAAAGTGTGCAAAATCTTTTCCCCTTTATTTTGGGGATTTGCATAAAAATTGGCAAATGAATAGTTTGGTTTAAAGCCACACTAGAAACCACTTTAGGCATAAAGGAAGGATTAGTACGCAAAGATACCCTGTCCTTATGAAAAATTAAGAAAGGCTCAACTGCCATAAGGGCCTGCAATTCAGAAACCCTTCTTGCAGAGGTAATGGCCAACAAAAAAGCAGTCTTCCATGACAAATATTTCAACTCAGCAGTCGCTGCAGGCTCAAAAGGTTGTAGAGTGAGTTTCTCCAACACAAAATTGAGATCCCAAGCAGGAGTAGGAGCTCTTCGTGGGGGTCTTATATTCTTTGCCCTCTAAGAAATTGCTTGAACAAAGGATGAGAAAACAATGGTGGGTCACAGTCATAGTGAGCTGAAATTGCTGCAGCATGAATCTTAATAGAAGAGAAGGACAAACCTTTGTCCAATAACTCAGTAAGATATTGAAGAGCCACACTTAAATCAGGCTCAGAAACATCCAAATCCTTAGCTGCACTCCAAAACAAATATCTCTTCCATTTATCTGCGTACACTTTCCTTGTACTAGGCCTTCTAGCTTCCAAAATCACATTCAAAACTTGTTGTGGAAGTTGAGACCCTCTATGGTTTAAAACAGAATATGCCAGGCTGTTAGGTGAAGAGAGTGAAGCTTGACATTGAGCAGATGGCTGTCCTCCTGAGACAACAGATGTGGAATCAAAGGCAAAGGCCATGGAGGCTTCCGTACTAGACTTCTCAGTAATGGGTACCAGTGCTGTCGAGGCCAATCTGGAGCTATCAAAATCATCCTTGGCTTGTCCTGTCTGACCTTCAGAAGTACCTTTGGGAGGAGAGGCAGAGGTGGAAAGGCATACACATGAAGATTTATCCAACTGAAAGAAAGAGCATCCACTTTCCAAGCTGTGGGATGAAACCTCTTCGTGCAAAACTTTGGCAGCTGGTGGTTTAGTGGAGAAGCGAACAGATCTATGTCTGGAGTTCCCCAGGACACTGTCAATTTCTGAAATACATGAAGATCCAGTTTCCACTCGTGGGGATCCATGATTTGTCTGCTTAACACATCTGCTAAGGAGTTCTGTGCTCCCGGCAGAAACCTTGCCTGAAGACTTAGTTGTAAACTGAGAGCAGTCTCCCACAAAATCATTGCTTGCCTGCATAGAGGATAAGAATGTGTTCCCCCTTGCTTGTTGATGTACCACATGACAGTTGTGTTGTCTGTTAGAATCAACACCTGCCCTGGAAGAAGTAAATCCTTGAAAGCTATTAATGCAAACTGGACTGCTAACATCTCCTTCATGTTGATATGTAGATGTTGTAGTCTGGCAGGCCACTTGTCTTGTATCCACCTTCCATTTAGATGAGCTCCCCAAGCTATGTCTGAAGCATCTGTCGTTAAAATCTGACTTGCCTCTGGCCGGGTCACAGAGAGTCCCTTGTTTAGGTAACATTCCTGAGCCCACCATAAAAATTCCTTTTGAATGCAAGGTATTATTTGAATGACAGTGTCCAGATCCTGGCAGTGCTGTGTCCATACATTTTTGAGATACCATTGTAGCTTCCTCATATGCAGTTTGGCATTGGGAAGCACCAGAATACAAGATGCCATGAACCCTAAGGCTTGAAGGACTGTCCTTGCAGTCAGCCCGGACTGATGAGATAGCTGATGGAAGTAAAGGGTTAGACTCTTTTGTTTGTCCGGGGTTAAAAAGGCCATCTGGGATGCTGTATTCAGTCTCACACCCAGAAAGCACATGTCCTGAGAGGGTACTAGACTGGACTTTATTTCGTTCACAGAATACCCCAGGCATCTTAGCACTGCTATCACATATTCCAAATGATGAAGAAGCGCTTCCCTTCCTTGAGCCAGAATCAGGCAGTCGTCCAAATAAGGATAGATCTGTATTCCTTTTAGCCTGAAGAAAGCTATCACTGGAGCCAGAACTTTCGTGAACACTCTGGGCGCAGTAGATAAGCCAAAGGGCAATGCAGAGAACTGATAGTGAGAAGTCCCAGCTCGAAAACGCAGATACTTCCTGCAACTTAGTCTGATAGGAACATGAAGGTAAGCCTCCTTGAGATCCAAAGTTACCATCCAGTGATCCTTGCCCAGCAGAGGTAAAAGTTGTTGTAACGTCAACATTTTGAACTTGGGAATGTCCAGATAAGTGTTGAGGATAGATAAATCCAAAATTGGTCTCCACGTGTTCCCCTTTTTTGGTACAAGGAACAGGCAAGAATAAAATCCTAGGCCTCTTTCTGGCATAGGAACCGGCTCTATGGCCCCTATTTGGAGTAACAGAGAAATTTGCTTGTGAGCCTCTATTCTTTGTTGAGGAGGAATGTCTGGCATGCCTTTGAAAGGAGGCAAGGTATGGAAATAAAACCTGTACCCGTGATGTATGATATCCAACACCCATTTGTCTTGGGTAATCAAACTCCAATTTTCTTTGAAAAGTGCCTTCCTCCCAAAGGTGCTGCCAGGCGAGAAGGTTCTGGCAGCTGAAAAGGTAGGTCATTGGGTCTGTTTACGAAAGGACTGACCCCTGCCCTCACCCGAAGACTGTGCAGGAGAACCCCCAGTTCTAGGCCTGAAAGAGCCCTGACCTCTGCCCCTGCCACGTCTAGATCTACCCCTAGACTGGGAATCATAAGAAGGATACGTCCACCCCTTAGTAGGCCAATTTCTACTAAACTTTGGAGGCTGAACCTGCAAAAAATCTTTAACAGTCTGCATAGACTTAGCCTTGTCTTCCATTTTCTTTAAAACTGCCTCAACAGGAGAGCCAAACAAGACATCAGATTGCAAAGGGGCATCCAAAATCCTAGTTTTAACATGGTCAGATAAATTTTGATCCCTCAGCCAGGCATGCCTGCGAAGAACTGACCCAGTGGCAGCCACCCTAGAGGAGGCCTGTACAGCATCAAAACCACATTGCAAAGAATGCTTACCCACCTGTTCAGAAACATGCACTAAATCTTGTAACTCTTTACAATCAATACCTTCCGCCAGAGCATCAACCTTAGATTTCAACTGTGAAAGCAGATAATTTTGATATTTTAACATATGAAACTGGCAATTCAAAGCTCTCATGGCTAGGGTGGAAGAAGTATAAACTTTCTTTCCCCATCTATCCAAGGCCCTGGCCTCTTTATCTGCAGGAACCGGATTCTTGACAACAGAAGCCTTAACACCCTTAGGCCCCTGGCTAACAGTTTCTGGGTCTGCCCTAGGACTCTTAAAAGATACTTATGAGCTTCAGGCACCCTGTAATACCTATCTGGTTTAACAGGAGCAGGAGGCAAAGAATCAGGATTAAGAGAAGCCTCTGCAAACACATCTTCCACCACAGTCAAAACAGGAGGTATAGCCAAAGGCCTATGCTGGGGTAAAAATAAAAATTCCCTAAGCCTTTTCCTGGAGTCAGAGAAATCCTGACCTTCCCATTTAAAGTGCTCTCTCATGGAGTGAAGGGTCTCTGAAAAAGAAAAATCCTCAGGAGGAGAAGCAGAAGGAGTAGAATCATCAACATCAGAATCAGAATAATGAGAATACTCCTGCCAGTCTTCAGCCGAAGACTCAGACACATCCGAAGCCTGCTCATAATCCCCCAACACTGGCTCCATCCTAGGCCTCTTATCAGGAGGGGGCATAGAGCCTCTAATTAAAGTAATTAAATCTTCTGCCATTTTAAGCATGTGCTTCTTAGGCACAGAACCTGAAGAACTAGGAGTGACACCCACAGCAGCTAAACTAGACCTGCCTCTAGGAGAAGCCTTGGAAGCAGAAAGAGAGGGCCTAGACACCTTAGGAAGGGAGGGGAGTAAAGTAATCTGAGAAGCCCCTGTAGCCTGACTTGCCTCCTGGGAGGCCACATCCTGTAAAATCAAAGTTTCTCCCTGGGACTCCAGAGAGGCCTCCGTCGGAACCACCGGTTCCCCTGACGCCTCTAAAGAACTGGCGTCCGGTTCGGACGACTCCTCTAACCTAGCTTTAACTGCCTTGTCCTTGCGCTTCTTTGAGGAAGCCGGCGCCGGAGCATCCGACGGCATATTGTAATTGCACCGCTTCCCAAAGACCAACCTGGCACAATCCAACCTTCGCTTTATAGTGCATTTATTAAACCTAGCACAAAAGCGACACCCAACAACGTCGTGCTCAGGTCCCAAACAAGGTATACACAAATTATGGTAGTCCCTATGCGGAATCTGTTTCCCACAAGAAATACAGTTATTCACTTTTTCTGACATCCGGTAAACCACTGAGGCAAGAAAAACCAAAATATTCCCCAACGGGTACTTAACCAACTCTGACTTCGGTCTGAAACTCCGAATTCGAAAAATTTCAGAACGCCGAACGGCACTTGCAACACTGCTTCTGCATCGGACCATGCGGCAAAAAAGACTGAGGATATGACGTCGGTCATGCGCATTTGTACCCTGACGTTCTGATGTCAGTCAAATGCGCCTTGACCGACGTCAGCCTTATACTCTGATATTCGGGCCGATCGAGGGACAGCGGACTACCCAAGTGTTAGGACTGCAGCAATGTGAGATGAAGAACATCTTCCTTCTATCCAAGTAAGGTATGGGCAAACACAGAAACTTGTAACACAGCCCTGAATTCAGCACTAACCTGAAAACTGGACTATACTAGCTTAGAAAGGAGGGAAAACAAGTATATATTTTTTGTTTTTTTCAGAAAATAAAGCAGATACAATCAAAAAAACACTTTAAATGCACATAAATGCCTATCACACTTGAGTGTGTAGTCTACAACAGTTAAACAGGTAATTTAAACTCAAAAACGATTTTGTTAAAGTGCAGGTATGTAGCTAAAACAAGCTTTTTAAATCACAGAAACTCTAGAAAATCGGCATTTTAGGTGGAATTAGCTAAAGGTAGCAAGAAAATGCAGAAAAATTATACTTAATCACTCCAAAGTCTCCCTTTTGTCTCTCTGCTGCTGTAGAACTCTGCAGGGCACCAGGCAGGAGCTTGCTGAGCTGTAATCTAGCGCAAAAATCTCGCAAATGCGGGTTTTACAGCAGGGATATTAAAGAGAGAAATTAGCCCAAAATGGCCAATAAACTACTAATTTCTGGGCTGAAACCACTCCTCCAGGGACAGATACGCTGCTCCAAAGCTCCCTCTCTCACAGTGAACAGAGAAACTTCCTTCTATCCAAGTAAGGAATGGGCAAACACAGAAACTTGTAACAGCCCTGAATTCAGCACTAAACTGAAAACTGGACTATACTAGCTTAGAAAGGCGGGAAAATAAGTATATATTTTTTTTTCAGAAAATAAAGCAGATACAATCAAATAACACTTTAAATGCACAGAAATGGCTATCACACTTGAGTGTGTAGCCTACAACAGTTAAACAGGCAATTATTATTTTACATTTGTTAACCGGGGGTGTCTAACTGAGCCGAAAAGGCCCTTTCTCAGCAGAGGCCTGGGGAGAAAAGCTTCATATAGAAAAATTACAGATACATTTAGATGTTTAGACATGATCAGTACACACATAAATTACAATAGACATGTTTTTACAGTGGTATGCAGCACAACAGTTACACTGAAGAGAACAAACAAGAAAATGAGAAGTTAGTTGTCTTCTCTCGCCTTCTTTCTTGCTGGATGGGTTCGGAGCCGATCCTCGGCTCCGACTCGGCCACTTACTAAAGCTTGAGAACTTATTTTACCGGCTCGAGGCAACCCTATATCCCATGATGCTAGGCGATAACTCCCCAGATCTCGTTTGGAAGCTGAAAAACCTAGCATAGGCCAATAAAACAAAATCCTCCAACTGGAAGGAGGAGGAAGAGGGATAAAACCCCCCAAAGATAATTATCTGCACTATACATATCCTAGGACACCTAGATGGTGAACAAGGGAATAAAAGGACCCTTCAAGGAAGGGAAGATCTTCTCGGTCTGTCCAGGCTAGGGGGATGGTGGGTGGGACACAAGAAAGAAGGTGAGAGAAGACAACTAACATGGAACGTTATGGTAGGTACATAACTTCTCAATGTTAAGTTGTCAATCTCGCCTTCATTCATGCTGGATGGGACTGCGTCCCTAGCACCTTCATCCTGGGTGGCTCATTGGAACAGACTCTTAAGAATGGTGGAACCAAATGTTGCTCTGTCCCTGGAGGCCATGTCCAATTTGTAATGCGAAACAAAGGTATGAGGAGAGGCCCATGTGGCTGCCGCACAGATAGTGTCTACTGGTAGTCTGGCTTGAAAAGCTGTAGATGTAGCTAGTGCTCTAGTTGAATGGGCTTTTGGCTTAGAAGTTAATTCCCTGCCTCTGAGTTGATAAATAGATGTAATCACAGAAGACAGCCACCTAGATAGGGTTACCTTGGAAACAGGAAGGCCTTTCTTATTTTCTGCACGATAAAACAGTTGATCAGACTTCCTTATTTGTTTGGTTCTATCCAAATAGTATCGGAGCTGGCGGTGAACATCTAGATAATGTAGCTTTTGCTCCGCTCTATTAGTATAGTTTGGGAAAAAAACTGGGAGATCAATTGATTGATTTAAATTTGTCTGCGAAGCCACCTTGGGTAAGAAGGATGGATTAGTCCTTAGAGAAACTCTGTCTTTATGGAAGATTAAGTAGGGAGGACGAATGCAGAGGGCGTGAAGCTCTGATACTCTCCTAGAAGAAGTAATGGCGACTAGGAAGAGTGTCTTCCAAGAAAGAAATTTCAATGAACAGGAGACCGCAGGTTCAAAGGGGGGGAGAATCAAGGATGTTAAGACTAAATTAAGATCCCACTGAGGTGGAGGGTCTTTGATCGGAGGCTTAAGTAAATATACACCTTTAAGGAAGGCTTTGCAAGGCTTACTGGACATGATGTTGTGGTCCGATAAGCCTGTATGAAAATTCGATATGGCTGCCAACTGAACCTTTACTGTAGAGGCAGAAGACCCTGAATGAAAAATTTCGGCTAGGAAGTCTAAGACCGAATGAATTGGGGCAGTAAAGGGATCTATATTCCTTGCCTTTGCCCAGAAGGAGAAACGTTTCCATTTATTAGTGTAAATCCTTCTGGTGGAAGATTTAAGGGAAGCTACTATGATATCCCGGACGGGATTAGAAATCATAGGAAGCCTGGCTAAGGACAGAAGTGAAGCAACCAAGCAGTGAGGTTGAGAGAATGTAGGGATTGGTGCAGCTGCCCCGACTGATGGGTGAACAGATCTGGAGCTGGGTCCAGATGCCAAGGCTGTACCAAAAGATAATGATGTAGGAACGGAAACCATATCTGTCGAGGCCAATAAGGGGCAATGAGAATCAACTTGGCTCTCAAGGCGGTTGCTTTCTGAATTACTTGTGGGATTAGAGGAAAGGGTGGAAAGGCATAGAGAAGTCCCCGAGGCCAATCTTGGACTAGAGCGTCTCTGAGGGGATGGCCTGGAAGGGGGAAGAGGGTGAAGAAGTCGGGGCATTTTCTGTTTTGGGGTTTAGCAAAAGGATCGCAGCAAGTAAGGCCCCACTTCTGAAAAATCTCTTCCTCTACCGATTGTTTGAGAGACCACTCGTGTGGCATGAGTATAGCTCTGCTCAACCTGTCCGCTATGATGTTGGACTTCCCAGGGATATGCGTTGCTATCAGAAACCACTGAGAAGAGATCACCCATTGCCAAAGTCTGAGAGCCTCTCGACACAGGGGATAGGACTTGGTTCCGCCTTGCTTGTTGATATACCACACTACAGACATATTGTCCGTTTGGATTGCAATAGTTCCTAGGGGAAGAGAGTCATGGAGGGCTTGCAATGTTAAAAGCACTGCTCTCATCTCTAGGACATTTATGTGCAGGTAGCGTTCGAAAGGTTGCCAAGTGCCATGGACCATCCTCTCCTGAAAATGCCCCCCCCCCCACCCGATCAGGGAGGCGTCCGATGTCACCGTAGTGACCGGGGGAGGAGGAACAAAGGGTCTGCCTTGATGGACTTGATGGGACAATATCCACCAGGACAGATGACTTTTGCAAGTTGGAGCTATCATGATCTTGTGGTGCATGGGGAGTTGCTGAAAAGACCATTGGGTGAAAAGCATCCATTGTAGAAGACGCATGTAAAACCGTGCAAGGGGAAGAAGTGTTATGGCGGCCGCCATAAGACCCAATACTTTCAGGACATACCTGGCCTGAATTTTGTCGCTCTGAAGAAGAACATGGACGTGGTTTTGAATATCTAAGACCCTTTGATCTGTTAACTTTGCTGAAAGTCGTACGGTGTTCAAGTTGGCGCCTATAAAGGTAATAGACTGAAAAGGCAACAAGGCAGACTTTTCGAAATTTATAGAGATTCCTAGCCCTCTGCAAATGTGAATGGTGTAAGCTCTGGCTTTGAGAAGTTGATGCCTGGTGGTGGCAGTGAGGAGCCAGTCGTCTAGATATGGAAACACCTGGAATCCTTGCCGTCTCAAGTGAGCCGTAACCGCTGCCATACATTTGGTGAACACTCTGGGGGCTGTAGTGAGACCAAAGGGCAGGGCTCTGAACTGGTAGTGACTGGCCCCCAGCCAAAAGCGGAGAAACCTTCTGGAGCACCTGTGAACTTTGATGTGATAGTACGCATCCTGAAGGTCCACGGAGCACATCCAATTGTCCTTGCCCAGAAAGGGCAGAATGGACTGTAGCGTGACCATCCGGAATCTTGTTCTCTTTACAAACTTGTTTAGTTTGCTGAGATCTAATATTGGTCTCCAGTCCCCTGTCATTTTCGGTACCAAAAAGAACCTTGAGTAGATTCCAGATCCTAGTTGGTCTGCTGGGACTGGCTGGATGGCTCTTTTTGCTAGCAGTTTTGATATTTCTGATACTGCTAGTTCCCTTACACTGGGTGGAACGTCTGGAAGGGTTCCCTTTTGAATTGGGGTTTGGATAAAGGGAATTTTGTAACCCTCGGATATGATCGACTGTACCCATTTGTCTTGAGTAAGGGAAAGCCAGGCTACTGGGTACAGCGACAATCTTCCCCCAACTGCCTCCGAAGGTGGACAATCGGGCAACATCTCAGGGATGCTGGAAGGGTTTGTCAGAGAGAGGCTCCCTGCTACCCTGGTTCTGCGGACCCCCTCTGCCCCAGAGCGGCATCTGTTGTTGTTACCCCCTCTGCCTCTGGGGGTAAACTGACCTCTTGCGTCAGGCGTGACTCCTTGAGATTTGCGGAACCACATTTTCCCACCCTTCTGACCCTTAGGGTATGGTCTTGAAGGGGTGGAGAAACGGACTCCTACGGCAGAGTCTTGCCATCTTGTTCGCATCTGGTCAAGGTGTCTTTCACTTGAGGTCCGAACAAAGCCGAACCATCAAAAGGGGAATTTGTGAAGGACGCCTTGAAAGGGTCCGCAAAATTACACAGCCTCATCCAGGCGTGACGCCTTAAGGCCACTCCTGTGCCCGCGGCCCTACTCGCTCCATCGGCTGCATATGAAATTAGACGCATGGAGGAGTTAACAATCGAGTTCAGGGTTCCAAGCTGTGAGTTTATTTTATCCTGGGACCCAGCAGCTGATGGATCCTGCAAGACTTCTCCCAACTCTTTGAGAATATCTCTCTGAAGGCGGGTGAAGTGACACAAATAATTCAGCGACCGCATGGCAAAGGTCGCTAAAGAAAACATCCACTTACTGTACCTATCCATGGTCCTAGAATCCTTATTAGGAGGATGGATAGGTACTGAAGGATCAGCTAAGTTCCTTCTTGGTGGCTGCAGCCACCACCATGGCATCCGCAGGTACACCTTTTGTTAGGAATTGCTTGTCAACTGGTGCTGTGATGAATTTAGATGGCCTCCGAGGGGTGGGTTCCACCGAATCTGGGGCCGACCACGCCTTCCGAGCCACTACTTCCATAAGGTGGTCGAAAGGCGGAGACACCCAGGAGGTGGAGGGTCGAGAACCAAACACCTCCAGGTACACCGACTCGTCCTCGGAAGAATTAAGGGAAGACCAGTTCCCCCTCTGCTTTAGGATTTCTAGGATGTCTGAGAAAGAGACATCCTCAGAGGGGACTTTGGGGATCCCTCCAACTCATCCAAGTTGGTGTCAGATGTCTGTCAGAGACATTTTCTGACAGCACGAGTCACACTTCTTAAAGCCTGAGACCTTAGTTTCCTTTGGTTCCTTCGACATAACAGTGTCGAGGGTTCACAAAGGTAGAAGAAAAAACACACACACACACTCTCAAAAAACTATAAAATAACAATACAAATGTTAATAGGGATACTGACACACCCAAACACTCCACAGGATCCCTAAGAAAAATTTAGGAAAGGGGCAGGCTTAAGGCCTAACCTAAGAGTGGAGGGGGAGGGATAAAAAGGGAAGGAATAAAACGGTAAAAGAGTTAAAGGTAGTGCTAACTATTGAAAAAAAGGACAACTGGTTGAAAAATTAACTCAAAAGGGTGACTGAACTCTATATGTATAAAGACTTACCAGGAGCCGGTAAAAATACGCACCTCGCAAGCGAAAGCGGCAAACGAAATCTGGGGAGTTATCGCCTAGCATCATGGGATATAGGGTTGCCTCGAGCCGGTAAAATAAGCTCTCGAGCTTTAGTAAGTGGCCGAGTCGGAGCCGAGTATCGGCTCCGAACCCATCCAGCAAGAATGAAGGCGAGATTGACAACTTAACATTCTTAATTTAAAATTAAAGGTAAATAATAGATCTGTGGTGTACAGCTGAAATTTGGAACATGTGTAGAATACATACATAGTACACAGGTACAGTACATACATTGTAGATTAGCCAGTGTTTGTGAGTAAGAGTGAAAACTATTATCAAGTACTCTAGGTTTAGTATGTGTACCTTATCCGCTTTCACCAGCCTGGGGAGCAATCATGTCACTGCCAACTTTGCTTGAAATGTTACCTAATGAGGTTTTTAAAGGAGGCTTTGGATGATGTGTTTTGTATGCTAGTGGGGAGAGAGTTCCATTTTTTAGCCACTGAACTACTATATAGTGTGTCTCTAACGCTATTGTAGCTGTTGGTGACTTCTAGTAGTAGTTTGTTTGATGATCTAAGAGACCTTTTGGCTGAGTGATGTTGTACTAGGTTTTTGAGGGCAGGACACTTATTGGGGAGGTAATAGATATAATGACAGAGGCAGAGCCGACTGTAGGTTAGGAGGTTGGGCAGTTCAAGCCAGTGGAGCTGTCTCAAAGCAGTAGAGTGATGAGTTCTATATGAGCAATTTGCAGCAAAGCGGGCAATTTTGTTATAGCAGGCTTCCATTTTGCTTAGTTGAGTTTTGTTGAGATTAGTCAGAATGGGAGATGCACAGAGTAGGGTAGATAGAAGTTGGGCGCTAGCAATGGCTGATCTTGTGTTGTTGGTAAGAAATGGTTTGATATGGTAGAGTGATCCCAGTTTGGCATGTACTTTTTTAATAGTTAAGTTGAGATGACTATCAAATTTTAGGTGGGAGTCTATGGTTATTCCCAATAGCTTAGCTTGTGCCACTGGAGCGAATGGAGTAGCATCTGTGGAGTAGATAGTGAATTGACTGTTATCAGTGTTTTTGTTAGAACTGGTTATAATCATAAGCTGAGTTTTCTTTGGATTGAGGAGAAGTTGGGCTTTGGTAAGGTAGTTTTCAACGTCAGAGAATGCTAGTTGAGTTGTTTGCATGAGGGTGGGAATGTTTTGTGCAGCACAGATTAAGGTAGTATCATCTGCATAGTGAATGATAGATGCATGCTGTGTGGAGGTATGGAGGTCATTTGTGAAGATTGTGAATAGCAGTGGTCCTAAGACAGAAGGGCAGCTGAGGAGAGAGAGAATTTTCCCATTTCACAGCTTGGTACCTGTCAGTTAAGTAGCTTTGGAACCATGTAAGAGTGGAATTTGATATGTGATATTGGTTTAGTTTGTTTAGCAGGATTTGGTGCGAGACTGTGCCAAATGCTTTGGACATATGCAAAAAAAAGAGTCAACACCTGCAGGCCTTCATTTTTGAGACAGTTTACTGTGTCTGTGAAGCAGAGGAGGGCTGTAGTGGTACCATGGGCAGGTCTGAAACCATGTTGAGTAGGTGACAGGACATTGCTGTCTAGGATATATTTTAGCACCTCGGTATGGATGCATTTTTCTAGGATTTTGGCCAGAAGGGAGAGTAAAGCAATGGGTCTGTAGTTATTAAGTTCAGTGGAGGTCCCGCCTTTATCTATGGGTGTAACATAGAATATTTTCCAGAGTTTTGAGCACATAGTTTTCAACAACTGATCTGTTTATGGGAGTGGAGATTGGGATAGCAATAGCATCTGCTGTGAGTTTCAAGAAATAGCTGGGGCGTAGGTCGGCTGCTGTTGATAAGGTTTTTAGTTTGGAGAGCATACTTTTGATTGAAGTGGTAGAAACTGTTTTAAGGGTAAAGCTTGTATTAGTGTTATTTGTGTTGGGGGGATAGTGAGGTAGGAACACTCCTGTGAAACAAAGGATAGAATTGAGTTCACAAAGTGGGAGTTGAACTGCGTTTCGATGGGAACTTTAGTGTCAGGGGTGGTTGGCTTGGGGGTAGCCTTTTAGGTGGGTTTTAGTAGCTGGTTTACATTTTTCCAGAATTTTTGGGGGTTGTGTTGCTATTTAGTTTGTAATGTCATGTAGTAGGATTTTTTTTGTCCAGCCTAATGCATTTTTTGCATGGTTGCTCAGTTCTTGGTACTTAGTTAGGCTTTGTGTTTCTTTGTTTTTTTTATAGTAAAGCTAGGCAGTGTCTCTGGACTTTGGTTTCTTTACTGACCCAGGGGTTTGAAGAGGTTCTAACCTTGATTTTGCGCAATGGAGCGATAGTGTCTAGGTGTAGAAATGTTTTATTGAAATATGCTACAGCCTGGGCAAGTGGGAAGGTTTTTAGGGGGGTCCAGTCACAGTTACAGAGTAAAGTATTGAGGACCTCAGGAGAGAATTTTTTTGTGTTTCTAGTGGATTTATAGTTAGTGGTTTTGCATATGCTTGTTCTACTACGTATAAGGTATATTATGTTGTGGTCACTTAAGGTGTCTGGGAGACTGCCTGTGTGGGGGTACAATGTGTGGTTGTTAGTTAGGACCCAGTCAAGGATGGATTCCCTTTTAGATTTTTTTATCACATCTAGATGGAATTTGGACTAGCTGCTGGTAGCTATGGAGATTTATTAGGTTACTTGGTGGTTCTGATATACAGGTGAACCAATCTACGTCGAATTCCCCCAGAATAAGAGTTTCTTGTGAGTATGTGGAAGAACACCAGGATAAGAAGTCTTCAAGGCTAGCAAGTGTATTACCAGGTGGAATACAGATCACAATTGTGGTGATGACCTTTTTAGGGTGAAGTTAAAGTTGTGAGATAAGTATGTCCCAATTACTAGGGGAGGGGTAGGAGTTTGGTAATTGACGTACAGTTAAGTTGGACTTGTACAGTAAGGCAGTTCCACCCCCTTTACAAAGTGGTCTGTCTTGTCTAATGATATTATAGCCGGTAGGGAGAACATCTGAGTTAGCTATGTTTTTATTTAGCCAGGTTTCTGTTCAAGCAACTATGTCTGGGGAGTAGTGTGCTATTGTCGCCTGGAGTTCACGTATTTTATTTTTGATACTTCTAATATTAATATTTAGCATTAATAGATGGTTGGTTTTGCTGCTGTTGTTGATTTGCCCAGGGATGAAGATTGTGGGGGTGTTATGTTCTGACATTTGTGTTGGAGCAGTTTGTGTTGGACAGGATGGATTTAGGCCTGGGTTGGGGTGGATATCCCCACTTACGGTGAGCCTGGTGTTAAAATGGTGATACAGATGTTGGAGTTTGGTGATGAGTGTGAGAAAGTATTGCGTTTTTTTGGAGTAGGAATGAGAGCATGTGTTTATTTCTGAATTGGTCTGTTATGTAGTTCTTGAACAATTGTGGGCAGATATTATTATAATCTGCAATGTCTGTATATGAGAGTGCATAATATAGTGTTGTGCTACTAAGTTTAGGGATACTGTTAAAGTGATAACTTGTGGAGTTATAAAGAATTATGAGAAGACAGACTAGACTTAGTTGTGTGATAGTCATGGTTATAAAGTTTAGGTTGGTTCTAGGTGGTCTGGATAGGAATTATAGGGTTGCACTATATGTGGATGGTTCTAGGTGGTCTGGATAGGAATTATAGGGTTGCACTATATGTAGATGGGGAAGTAGTGTGGGGTGATGTAAATAATGCCTAGTAGGAATGAGAGTGGTTGGGAGTATGTTGTGGTGGAGCAAGTTGGTGTGCTGTAATGTGATCTGACTTGAGGAGCTGTGACTGGTGGAGGTGATGTGAGGTTGAGCTGTGGGTGTAGCTGTGACTACTATAAATGTAGAGGTAGCGGGGATGGGAGGGGATCAGAGAGAGCCCAAGTGTTAGCAAGGGTGAACGGAGCGGGGCAGAGCCCACCAAGACATGAGTAATGGGCAGCAAAAAGTGTTACTTTACAAATCTGAACACTTTAAAAAATTCCTGAGGTCTAATGGTTTACCAGCAAGCAGAATTCAATTGCTGTAGAGCACTTGTGTCCTGGTGGGAGACTAGTAATTTAAAGATGGCTCCATGTTCAGCAGGATTCTAATATAGACTTAGTATTGGGGGAGGAAGATAGCACAAGGAGTGTAAACCAGGTGGAATGCAAAGAAACCAGCGAAACCAGACAAGCAATCAGTGGAAATCTATCAGTGAAGGCCTCAGAGGGGGTAAGTAATAATTCAAACTCTACCTGTAAAGTGAAGGAGAGAAGAGACAGCAAAGTTTATTAAGGTTGGGAGTGTGTCTTCACAGTGACTTGCTTATTAGTAGCCAGTTTGTGCACAGATTAGAGTAGGGAGATACATTAGCAATGAAGGGGAATGTATAGAGATGCAAATAAACAGGTGGGCCTCAATTGATACAAACTAAGGCAGAAAGCACTGAGATCTCTGCACTAGCTGGGGGGGGGGGGGCACAAAGCTACAACTGTCAGTTTTATTAGCATGCTGAGAACTACTAAGAAATACTGCTAATGTTATAGCTTCACTCTCATAAAACATACAAGTAGAATGCCTGGGTGGACTGACCCTGCTCTTGAGGCTCAAAATGTATATCCTTGTTTAGTTTTGCAGTACAGATTCTTCTTATACTGTATGGATGGGGTGGTAGCCGCAGACTGCAGAGATGCTTGAGTGTGCTCTGAAAAGAGAGAAAAAAAGAGAGGATGAAGCTAGTAGAATGAGACAAAGATAGATTAAAGCAAGTAATGAGGAGATAGGAGGGTGTACAAGATACAAGTCTGAGGATAGTGTGGATAAAGCAGGAGAATAGGTGTTACTGCTACAGTTTGGAGTGCTTCAACAGTCACCACGTCACAGTGCCATAACTTAGTTTGGAAACAGGTTAATAAATCATGCACAATACATTTATCAGCCAATTATCTTGTGTATACAAGAAAAAGGAAAATGAACACTTAACAGCACAGCTGAATCAGTAGCAGAGACAACTGTAGTGCTAAATCAGTAAATACTGTTTCTAACTCCAACAATAAGTCAATTAGATTTACATTACAGTTATAACAGCAGTTTTAGTACATCATAGTTGCACAGAGACAACATAGCTGTAATGGTAGTGTCAGCAAAACACAATTGCTGAATGCCAGAATCAACCAGTTAAATAAACAAATAAGTAGATGAGTAGTCAGGAATCAAAAAAATAATACTAGTTGTATAGATCCAAATACAGCAAAAAGTGTTACTTTAGAAATCTGAACACTTTAAACAAATTCCTGAGGTCTAATGGCTTACCAGCAAGCAGAATTCAATTGCTGAAGAGCACTTGTGTCCTGGTGGGAGACTAGTAATTTAAAGATGGCTCCATGGTCAGCAGGATTCTAATATAGACTTAGTATTGGGGGAGGGAGATAGCACAAGGGGTTTGCAGTCATCTGTGAACTTTGTTAGCCAAAGACCTTCTGTGTTAGCCTGTACTTCAGAAAAGTAGATACCAAACAGGAGAGGACCCAGGACTGAACCTTGTGGTACTCCACTTGTCACTGGTCTGAAGTCAGATTTGGAGTCTGCTACTTTCGCAGTGTGGGTTCTCTCAGTAAGCCAGTTGTCAACCCATCTTGTGACAGGGATTTATACCTAGTTTAGTGAGTTTATCTATAATTCCAGAGTGGGGGATGGTGTCAAAAGCCTTGGCGAGATCTAGATAGGCTGTGTGAACCCCCTTACCCTCGTCTACAGCTTTAGTGACTGCTTCAAAGAAGTCTATCAGGTTTAGGAGACATGATCAGCCTTTTACAAACCCGAACTGGGTGGGGTCCAGAATTTGGAGATTACCAATGTCTTTGTTTATAAGTTCCATGATGATACGTTCCATGGCCTTGCAGACCAGGCTCGTTAGGCTAATGGGGCAGTAGTTCCTGGGGTCCGTGGTGGCTCCCCCTTTGTGGAGTGGGATAACCATCGCTGTGCGCCATTCAGTGGGCACAAAGCCTGATGTGAGGCTAAGATTGAACATAGTGCTTAGTTGGGGTGCCAGTTCATTCTGCAGTTTGTGTAGAACGCAGCCTGGGATGTTGTCAGGTCCCATGGACGCTGTGTTCTTGGCTTTGGAGAGTGTGGTTTTTACCTGTGCAGCCATGATTACAGGAACTTTGCATTCTTCTGGTACAGAGATGGGCCCTTTAGTGGGTGAGAGGGGAGGTAAAGTTAGCATTGAACCTATCTGCCAGGATGTTGGCAATATCAGTTGGTTCTGTATATTTAGTGCCATTGTGCTGTAACTCAGAGCAGATCTGAGTGTTGCCACTGAGATTCTTGACATGGCTATAGAATGCTTTGTGGTTGTCTTTAGAATCAGTGGTGATTTTGTTTTTGTAACTAGCTTTGCAGGATTTTATGAGGGATCTCGGCTTCTTACTGAGGCTGACCAGGGAGTTCCTCCAATCATGGGATTTTACTATTTTTTGCAACAATTTCTTTCTTCTGTTGTAGACTTTGCTTATGGCAGGGGACCACCAGATTGGCGTGGCTTCCTTTATTTGGAGTATAGCATCTTGGTTTTGTTATGTATAGCACGATCCATGCACTTGTGTAAGTGCTTATAAAGTGCATTTGTGTAGGATTCAGCAGTCGTACCTCTATTGTCCATCTGCTTGGGTGTCGTGAAGTTTGCCACTTCTGTCTTAAGAAGTGTGGAGCTGTCTTTGGAGAAATTTTTTACAGTGGTTTCCCTAATAGGGGGTGAGGGCGGGATGTGGATGTCTAGGGTGATTAGCTTAATGTCGGATCTGACCAACAAGGAATTGACCTCTGGTGTGGAACACCAGTCGCCTATGTTTGTTATGACCAGGTCTAGGATATTGCTGCCCCAGGTGGGGGTGTGGATAAGTTGATCCAAGGCACTGGAATTTATGAATTCCAGAAAACGTTGAGCAAAAGACTTGGTACATGAGTAGTTTTCCCAGTTAATGGTGGGCTAGTTGAAATCACCCATTAGGGTGTTGGGTTGTACCCTAATATTTTCCATTGTATCAAAAAATGAGGAGTGGGAATCCTGGGGCATGGTGGGTGATCTGGATTCTAATTCTATCCTTTGGTTCAAGTCTTACCTTAGCAACCGAAAACAAGCTGTTTTGTGGCAAAATCACTTGTCTTCATATCTCCCTGTTTTACTAGGAGTTCCTCAAGGCTCTATTCTAGGACCCCTTCTCTTCTCTCTGTTCATAAATGATCTTCATGTAGCTATTCCTCAATCCACCTGCATACAGTATGCTGATGATTCTGCTATCATCTGTTCTGCAAAGTCTCTTCCTGAGCTGAAATCTCTAAGCCAAACTGTCTTCTCCATAGTAGAAACATGGTTCAAAAACCGGTGCTTACTCTTGAATGCCAAAAAAAACAAATTACTTCTGATTACTCCCAACAACAAGACCCCTCCCATACACTTCTCCATCCTAGCTAGTAATGGAACCCTTATATCACCTGATCTGACCTGTAAGTTATTAGGAGTTACAATAGACAATAAACTCACTTTTGACAATCATATTAATAACACCATTAAGTCCGTTAACAGAAAATTAGGCTCCTTGTATAGGATAAGACCCTTCCTCACCCCAAAAGCAAGAACTACTGTTGCCCACTCTCATTTACTCTCTACCCTCCTCTATGCTTCTCCCATTTACACCAATTTAAAGCAAAACAATCTCAACAAACTTACCAAAGCCTACAACAGTATTGCAAGGTTTGTAACTGGTAAGCCCTACAGAACCCATCACTGCATTAACCTACATCAGCTAGACTGGCTTGAACTGCAAAATGCGCTGCTATTCTCTCAACTAACAACTGCTCACAAAATCTTCTACCTTCCTAACAACACACCTACACTAAACAATCTTATAACACCCTATAATAATCTTCATTCCCTACGCCTCTAATAAACTCCTAGCTTATATACCCAAATCTAACAACTTAGCTGGTGACTCCTTGTTCTCCACCACCACAGGTAAGCAATGGAACATGCTGCCACCCAACCTAACCTCTATTTCCTCTTTTCCCCTCTTCAAACTTAATCTTAAAAATCACCTAAAACTTCAATGGTTATGCCCTTGCTGTAACCCTGACTAATATTCTACTATTAGCCTGTAACCTATCTTCTCTCTCTTCCTTTACATTACTACTCTGCCAACAAATGTTATGTAAATGTTATCTTCCACATTTTTAACCCGATGGTTTACTTTAAAATGTTACGTTAATTCCTTCCTAATGTATGTGGCATTGCCTCTTATTGCTTTTTTTTTTCTATATTATTATTAAGTATGCGGAGCTTTTCTCCCCGGGCCTCTACTGAAAATGGAAATATCTCCAGCTAGACTACCCCGGTCAACAAATGTAAAATAAATAAAATAAAAAAAAAAATAAAAATAAAAGTTACAATTTGGATTTTGGTCTTGCCCAGAGTTAGTTGCACTTGGATAATCTTGGATGCATTATGCTAAGCAACTAGCCTGGAGGTGTGGATATCCTTAATGAATATGGACACGCCTTCACCTTTAGTGTTTCGGTCCAAGTTAGGTGGCCGAAAGGTGTGGTATGAATTATAGCCTGGTAATACAGGGGTGCTCTCTGGAGCCTTGAACCAGGTCTCTGTCACTGCACAGATGTAGATGTTCTCCATTTTAAGGCATGCCTCGAGTGAATGCATTTTGAGGTTTAGACTTCTAGTATTCAGTAGCATTACCCTCAGATTTTGCTTGCTTGTACCTGTTAAGGTGGTGAATTTGTCATTTGAACCTTGCCTAAAAAAGGGACTATAGGGGTGGTAAGAGCCTTAGCCAGTATCCGAAATCCCAAGGGCGACAGGTGCAGGCCATCTCTGGCAAAGCATCGTGGTCTGTTGATAATGTCATCCCAGGCAGACAGATACTGGATCCCCTTAAAATGATACCAGAAGCTTAGCCAATTGTTGAAGTCAATCATTTTGTCCTTGTACTGTGGTATCATTCTGGGTGATGGCAGGATACTACTCAGGGCTAGGGTCATACCTGCCTGGGCTGCAAGATCAGAGAGCTCCTCCATGTCTCTTTTCATGTAGTCCAGGGAGGTACGTCTCAGGTCATTCACACCAATATGGACAATGACAGAGTCATATTTGCACTTGTTGTGGAGTGACCTGAGTGTGTGCATTATGTGGCAGATCCTGGCACCCGACAGGCAGCTGACAGTAACTTTCGCCTTGTTTAGCCTGGTGAGTGGAACATCAGTGTGCCTGACTATAGAGTCACCTATGACTAGAGTGTTGGTTACATAGTTATGTCTTATGGGCTGTGGTTGAGTGGCACACTGAGTTTGTGGGCTATGTGTCATTTGGGTTGTGTTGGGGGGGTGGAGGTTGCTTGCGTTTCTGCTTTAGAGGTCTTTGTTGAGAAGATTTTTATTGAGAGCATCCGCGAATGTAGGTGTGTGTTTCGTGTTTCTGTGTGTGTGTTTTGATGTTTTTGGTTATATGGGACTATGTGATGATTGTGGTGTGGTGCAAGTGTTTACCTTCTTCTCTTGACTGTCTAGTCTGGTCTTGGCTGAAGAGAGCTTTGCTTCCAGTTTGGCTATATAAGTGCATTGTAGTGTTGGGTGGTAGGAAGAGAGGGCTGTCTGTGTACATGAGGCAATTGCTGCATTGCCCTAAGATGCCTAGATTCATCAGATAGACAGGAGAAAACACCGGGAGCTGACCCTTAGACATGCCTGGATAGGTGCTTATTTATTAAGTACTAAAAACTGTTTTCCTCTAGACAAGTGAGGAAAGTTGAGTGCTGTAGTAATTTGTAGCTTATTTACTGCTTACAACGAGTTCTGAACAAGTGATGAGCTCAAAGAAACATATTTTAGTGCTAAAACTAAAAAACTGGCTAGTTCTAAGAGAAAATCTGAAGAGCAGACTTTATGGCGCTGGGAATAGTTTAACCCTAGCTAAGCGGCGATGCATGAAGTGTATTTTGTTTTTTAATATAACAGTAGCAAATGAGTAAACTCATTTAAACAAATTAACCAATAAAAAGCTAAAAACTGAGCCCCATTCCAGCCGTCTTCTATCAGACAAGTTCTAACTGCACACTCCTGCCACTAGGGTGAAGGGGAACCTTCTCCAAAAAAGATGGCCTGGATTAGTGCTCAAGTTATACAAACAAAACTAGATTCAGGATGCCTGAATCTAGTCTATGCTACAGCAACCAAGGTGCACTAATTTCATAAAGAAACAGTTCAAATAAGCAGGCACAATAAGCCTTTAACCAGAAATTCCCAGCTCAGAAGGGCAGAATCTAGCCTCTCCTCCCACAAGAGTGCAGACCACAAACCTTCTTAATGAAAAATAACTGGCCTGAAGCCCAAGTGCTTTAACCAGAACTAATACACTTTTAGAATAACAGACACTGAGCCTTTAATCAGCAATTCCCAACTTAGGAGGATGTAAGCTACCTGTCCTGCCACAGCAGTGTAGACCACAAACCTTCTTAAAAACAACTGGTCTGGAGCCCAAGTGCGTAAAAATAGAAGTTATGTCCTTACCATAACGTTCCATGTGGAGTGTTCATCTCGCCTTTGTTCTTACACATGGGTTCGGAGCCGATCCTCGGCTCCGAGTCGGCCGCTTGGCAAAGCTCTGCATCGAGAAGAAGCTCGAGACCAACCTGTCTCCCACAATTCCCTCTGCCTTTACCTCAGATATAGTTTGCAAACAATACCAGATCCCAACGGGAATGAAACATACAACATACATACTAAGGCATAGCTGAAAACAGCAGTAACAGCTGAGAGAATCAGAAGCGGGAGAACCAAACCAGGCATCTAAACTGGACGTTCTTCCTGACCTGAGGGTGGGAGGGTGGGAGTGTAAGAACAAAGGCGAGATGAACACTCCACATGGAACGTTATGGTAAAGACATAACTTCTATATGTGAGAGTGTTCAATCTCGCCGTTTGTTCTTACACATGGGTAGCGTCCCTAGCTCCGTGACCCTGAGAGACTCACGGAAGAATGTTCCTGAGCACAGTGGAACCAAAGGTTGCCCTGTCCCTGGAAACCCTATCCACTTTATAATGAGTGATGAACGTATGTGGTTTAGACCAAGTGGCGGCCGCACAAATAGTGTCCAAAGGTAAGCGGGCCGCATGAGCCAGGGATGTAGATATTGATCTAGTAGAATGTCCTTTCGGTTTGACGGGTAAACTCTGCTCAGTAGCAGTATAAACAAAAGTAATACAATCAGACAGCCATTTGGAAAGGGTACGTTTTGTCACTGCCATGCCCTTTCTGCTGTCCGCAAAGGCTATAAAGAGTTGATCTGCTTTTCTGTGATCCTTTGTTCTATCCAAGTAGAATCTGAGTTGTCTATGAACATCCAACTTGTGTAACATATATTCCAGCTTATTGGAATGGTTCTTGAAAAATGTGGGGAGCTCAATGGACTGATTAATGTTATTGATTGAACAAACCTTGGGAAGAAAGGACAGGTTGGTGCGAAGGGATACCCTATCAGGGTGAAAGATCAAATATGGGTGTTTAATGGAAAGAGCTTGAAGTTCTGATACTCGTCTGGCTGAAGTGATAGCTACTAGAAAGAGGGTTTTCCATGACAAGAACTTCAAAGAACAGGAAGAGGCTGGTTCAAAGGGTGGTAGCATTAGTTGTGATAACAGGAGGTTCAGATTCCATGGTGCTGTAGGGAACCTGACTGGTGGCCTAATATGAAAAGACCCCTTTAGAAAAGCCTTACAATGCCTATGAGCCATAATAGGCGCTCCATTTTCTCCTACATGAAAGTTTGAAATAGCAGCCAATTGAACCCTCAAGGTGGCAGGAGAAGCTCCTTGGTGAAATAGTACGGATAGAAACTCTAAGATTTTGTTTAGTGGGGCTATTAAGGGATCCAAATGTTGCATAGTTGCCCAGTATACAAAACGCTTCCACTTACTAGTGTAAATCTTTGTAGTGGAAGCTTTATGAGAAGCTACTAGAATGTTTTGAACCGCAGGAGAAAGAAGATCAGACCTGGCTAAGAAGGGAAGCGGAGCAGCCAAGCTGCTAGTCTGAGGGACAGGAGCGACGGGTGGGGAGCCCCTGACGAGTGGGTCAGTAGATCCGTCTCCGGGTCCAAGATCCAGGGTTCCCGTATTTGGTGTGCTTGAAGAAAGGGAAACCAAATTTGACGAGGCCAGAATGGGGCAATGAGAATTACAGTCCTCTCCAGGTTCTTGGCTTTCTGCAGAAATCTTGGAATCAGAGGTATAGGAGGGAAGGCATACAGGAGACCCAGGGGCCAATCGTGTATCACAGCGTCCCTGGGGACTTCCCCTGGCGGGGGCAATAGGGCGAAGTAGCTTCTGCATTTGGCGTTCATTGGAGATGCAAACAGATCGCAGCAAGGCTGGCCCCACTTGCAGAATATCATGTCCGCAATTGTTTGTTTGAGGGACCACTCGTGAGGTAACAGGATGGCTCTGCTCAACCTGTCCGCTATGACAATGGATAACCCCGGGATGTGCGTTGCTATCAGAAAGCGACCCGTGGACTCTGCCCATTGCCAAATTCTCATGGCCTATCTGCATAACTGGTAAGATTTGGTTCCTCCTTGCTTGTTTATGTACCAGACTACGGACATGTTGTCCGTTTGAACTGCAATGGTCCCAAGAGGTAGAAGGGGAGAAAAGTGTTGCAACGCTAGAAACACTGCCGTCATCTCCAGAACATTGATGTGCAGGTTGTACTCTAGATTGGTCCATTCTCCTTGGACTGTCTGTCTCTGAAAGATGCCCCCCCACCCTATCAGGGAAGCGTCCGTGGTCACCGTAGCTGTCGGAGTGGGTAGCACAAACGGTTGGCCGCCGGAGAGATTGCAATTCTGAAGCCACCAAGACAGGTGCGATTTGCAGATGTTTGTGATGTGCATTTCGTGTGTCAGCGGTAACTGTTGGTACGACCATTGTGCGAATAGCAGCCATTGAAGAACTCTCATGTGCAGTCTTCCCAAGGGTATCGCAATGAGGGAAGCCGCCATGAGACCCAAAACTTTCAGAACCAGTTTGGCCGGGGATTTCTTGGACAACAGGAGAAGAGATATGTGATTTTGTAGAGAGGCTATTCTTCCTGAGGGAAGCCTTAGAATCAAGCAACGAGTATCCAAATCTGCTCCTATGAATGAGATATGCTGAGATGGCTGTAATGCAGATTTTTCGAAATTTATGGAAATTCCGAGATGAACACAAAGTTCTAGTGTGTAATCCCTGGCCTGAATCAGTCGACGCTCGGTGGTGGCACTAAGGAGCCAGTCGTCCAGATACGGAAACACCTGGAATCCTAGGCGTCTCAAGTGAGACGCTACCACTGCCATGCATTTGGTGAAAACCCTGGGGGCTGAGGTTAGACCAAAGGGCAGGGCCCGAAACTGAAAGTGACTGGCTCCCAGCTGGAAGCGCAAGTGATCCCTGGACGCTCTGGCCATTTTGATGTGGTAGTACGCGTCCTTGAGATCTATTGAGCACATCCAGTCGTCCTTCTGTAAAAATGGAAGGATCGATTGAAGCGTGACCATCCGGAACTTTTCTTTTTTGACGAAGGTATTGAGCTTGCTCAGGTCCAGAATTGGCCTCCAGTCCCCTGTCTTTTTTGGAACTAAAAAGAACCTTGAGTAAGTTCCGAATCCTCTTTGGTCCGCCGGGACTGGTTGGATGACTCTTTTTTCTAGCAGTTTTGAAATTTCTATAGCTGCAGGATCTCGCAGATGGGGCGGTACATCTGGGAGTCTTTTTTGTGGTAATGGGGGAAATAGAAATAAAATTCTGTAACCTCTGGTAATAATGCTTTTTACCCATTCGTCTGAGGTAAGACTTTGCCAGGCCTGAGGGTATAAAGCTAAGCAACCCCCGACTGCCTCCAGAGCAGGACAGTCGGGCCGCCTCTCAGGAGTGCTGGAAAGGCTTCCCAGGGAGTGTATCCCTGTCACCTTGGTTTTGCGGACCCCCTCTGCCGCCAGGGTGACGTCTTCCACTTCTGCCCCCCCTCTGCCTCTGGAGGGGGCATCACCCTGTGTGCCTGGGAAAGAGCCTTGGGGTTTTCGAAACCACATTTTTCCACCTCGTTGCCCTTTGGGGTACGGTCTGGATGGGGTGGAAAAACGGACTCCGACAGCAGAGTCTTTCCCTCCTGCTCACACCGGGTAAGGGTCTCCTTTACTTTGGGGCCAAAGAGAGTGGCACCATCAAATGGGGCGTTAGTAAAGGAAGACTTGAAGGCTTCCGCAAAGGAACATAAGCGCATCCAGGATTGTCTACGAAGAGCAATCGCTGAAGCTGCAGCACTACTCGACCCTTCGGCTGCATACGAGATGAGCCTCATGGACGAGTTCACAACTGATGTAAGGGTATTGAGCTGTGCTGTAACTTTTTCCGCAACAGCAGCATCTGTAGTACCCTGGAGGGTATCTCCCAACTCTTTGACTAGATCCCTCTGTAAACGTGTAAAATGTGTCAAATAGTTCAGCGATTGCATGGAAAAAGCCGCTGAACTAAAAATGCGCTTCCCTTACCTGTCCATAGTCCTAGAATCTCGGTTAGGCGGATGGACAGATGAGGAAGATTCAGACATCTCCTTTTTAGTGGCAGCTGCCACCACCATAGCGTCCACTGGAACTCCCTTTGTGAGATATGCCTTGTCTTGAGGGGCCGTAATATATTTATTAGGCTTTCTAGGGACTGGCTCCACTGTGTCAGGTGTCTCCCATGCCCTTCGAGCAATCAAATCCATCAACTCATCGAAGGGCGGAGTGACCCAGGAGGAAGAAGGGCGAGCACCGAATGCCTTCAGCAAGACTGACTCATCCTCAGAAGGGGGTAGGGCCTGCCAATCACCTCTCTGTTTCAGGATCTCCAGGATGTCAGAAAAGGAGACATCCTCCGAGGGTGAATTTGGGGACCCTTCTGACTCATCCAAGTCAGTGTCCGATGTTAAGGATTCTTGTGGAGAATCCAAGTGTCTCCTCTTACACAATCTTTTCCTCGGAACTTCCTCGGGGGGGGGGCATCCGATGAAGCCTCCGAGGAAGAAGGGGCTCCCTCTGGGAGCGGCTGAGACACTGTTGCTCGACGCTTTGAAGTAGCAGTGGGTGCAGAGGAGGATAACGGGCCTTTATGGGAAGGAGAAGCTGTCTCTGCTGAAGTGGTTGTCTGAGTCGACAACACCTTCCTCAGAAGGTCGAAGGCCCCCGGGTCCCGAGTCGAGGGATTCCTCGGTTCCGAAGAAGGCGGAGGGATCCCCGAGACGGGGACCGAAGGCATCGACCCTGAGGATGGAGCCGAATCGATCCGTGCCGAGGCACCGAGAGGGAGAGTCGGAACCGAAACATCGGTTCGACTCTCGGTCCCGGAACCAAGGATAGATCGTCCGCCCCGCGATTCTGGTAATGGATACGTCGGAGTCGAGGTGAACGGTGCCGACCGAGAGAAAGACGGCTCCAGCACAGAGGGCTCCACGATCATCAGATCAGCCTCTACCGGCTCAGAAGGCTGAATAGGCCTCGGAGGAGGAAGAGATGGAGATAAGGGAAGGCCTTCGAGTCTCGACACCAACTGGGAGGAGACTGAGATGAGTTTGGACAAGGCCGTATTCTCCATTAACTTCTGCACCACACGATCTACATCGGAGTCAGAGAGGGGTCTAGAAGAACGCGTTGAAGGAATCGAAGACGAAGCTGATCTCAAAAGCACAGGAGGTGGAAGCTCCATCACCGGTTCCAAGACTCGAGGCTCGGTGACAGACAGAAGTTCGACACTCGGCCCCGAGGTCTGTGGAACCGGTGAACGAACTTTAAACGAAGAGCTCGGAGCCGATGACATGAGCTCCGACGTCTTCGACTCCTTCGAGGATTTAGATGCCTGGTCCGATTTATCAAGAGCCTCTTGAAAGGCAGGCTTCAAAAGGCCTCTGTCCATGAGCTTAGGCTTCAAAAGGCCTCTGTCCATGAGCTTCCTGCGCCTATCTGTCATGACCCTTCCACTGAAAGAATGACAAATGGAACAGTCTTCTTGCAGATGGAGAGGGCCAAGACAGTAGACGCAGGAGCTATGCTTATCTGTGACAGACATTTTCTGTCCACATTGGCACGATTTGAACCCTGACTTTGCTTTTTCAGACATTATCAGTATATAAAACAGTCAAATCCAGTAATGTTATATATATCTAAATATATATAGCTACACAGTCCTAATAACAGACAGTCACAGCCAAAAAACACTAATGGTACCACAAGTATATAGTGTTTAAGCCAAATCCAGTAGCAAAATCCGAAGTTAGTGGGTGGGGTAGGCCCCGAGGGAAACTAACTAACTATATATTAATATATATATGTATAAGGTTAAGAAACCCTCGACTCACGTACACACACACACACACACTAAAGGTCTTAAATTGAAAATAGAAGAATTTTCTAAGTAATCCTAGAAAAAAAAGGATATCTTATCTGCCAGTTGGTCTGAGCTCATCGAAAAAGATGCGAACGTTGCAGCGGCAAACTAGATCTGAGGTAAAGGCAGAGGGAATTGTGGGAGACAGGTTGGTCTCGAGCTTCTTCTCGATGCAGAGCTTTGCCAAGCGGCGAACCCATGTGTAAGAACAAACGGCGAGATTGAACACTCTCACATCAAAAGGCTTAGAGTAACAGTTACAATTTAATCAGGCTACTACCAAGCAGTAATAAATGGAGCAGATTAAATACAATTAAGTACTTTTAAGAAGAGGCATGAATCTAATAGAATGGTCTTTTACATATCTCTGGAAGGGAATATTCAATTTTTTGCATACAACAGAAATACACTCCATAATCCATCTAGCTACAGATACTTTAGTGACATCTTCCCCCAATCTACGATGTGCAAAAAAAATAAAAAGTTGGTATGATTTCCTCAAATCCTTCGTACAGTGTGAGTAAAAATGTAATTGCCTTCACAAGTCAAGTAAATGTAACAAGTATTCTCCTTTGTTACTGAAATTTAGAAAGAATACGGGGAGGTTAATGGTCTGGGTAATATTGGATTCTGACACCACCTTTGGTAAAAAGGAAGCACTGGTACGTAAGGTAACCCTATCCTTATCAAGGATAGGGAGGTTTTGAGGATAAAGCTTGAAGATTTGATATTCTTCTGGCCAAAGTTATAGCAACTAAAAAGGTTGTTTTCCAAGATAAAAAATGTAAATCACATTTAGCTGCAGATTCAAAAGGAGACTGAGTCAGGGCTTTCAGTACCAGACTTAAATCCCATGGGGGAATAGGGTCTTTAAAAGGGGTCTGTACCCTTCAAAAATACTTTACAAATTTTTGAGGAAGCCAAAGTAGAATTCCTGAATCCCACTTGGAAATTTGAAATCGCTACTAGCTGAACCTTAATCATAGATGAACTTTCCCTGTTATTAAATAACCCAGCTAGAAAATCTAGGACTGCATGTACAGGAGCTGTAAAGGGATCTATGTGATTTTGCTCCACCCAGTAAACAAAACGTTTCCATTTGATTTTGTATAATTTTCTGGTGGATGGCTTATGGGACAATAATAAAATAGAATGGACAGGGGAAGAAAGCATAGGTTGCTTGGCCATCAACAGAACTGGAGAAACCATGTGGTTAGTCTGAGGCTTGGAAAGTCTGGGTGAACCAGTCCTGTCAGACGAGACAGAAAGTCTGGATTCAGATCCAGAATCCAAGGTGGAGACAAAAGATGAGGCCAAAGAAAGGGGAGCCATACTTGTCAAGGGCAGTAAGGTGCAAGGAGGATGACTCTGCTCTTCAATTTGGCTGCTTTCTGTAGAAATTTGGGGATCAAGGGAGTTGGGGGATAAGCGTATAACAGACCAAGGGGCCAATCATGAAGAACAGCATCTCTCACTGACTCCCCGTTGGAGGGGACTAGGGCAAAGAAGTTGTTGCACTTGTTGTTTAGGGGAGATGCAAAAAGAAATTGCAGCAAGGCTGACCCCATTGACGGGAGATCATTTCCGCCACCTTGTTTTCGAGGGACCACTCGTGAGGTAGTAGGATGGACCTTACGAGTTTGCCTATCACATCGGACTTCCTCAGAATGTGCATTGCCACCAGAAAGCGATTAGAGGCTACTGCCCATTGCCACACTCTTGAGAGTTTCTCGACACACGAGGTAAGATCTGGTTCCTCCATGTTTGTTGATATAGCAAACTACTGACATACTGTCTGTCTGAATCACAACTGTCCCATGAGGGAGTTTTGGAGTTCTTTTAATGCCAAAAGCACTGCTCTCATCTCTAGAACACCGATATGCAGATTGGCCTCTTTGGTGAACTAAGCACCTTGGACCGTCTTCCCCAGGTAATGTTCCCTCCTCACCCAATATGAGACGTGTCTGTGGTCACTATGGCCTTGGGCTGAGGATGTATGAAGACCTTGTTAGAGCTAGCAAGACTGCATTCACCATGAGAGGCAACTTTTGCATATTTGTGTCACTCTTATCTTTGCAGACATAGGGTGACTGAACAAGGACCACTGTGTTTGCAGCATCCATTATAAAATTCTTATGTGATACCTTGCCAGGGGCACTAGGATTATGGCTACAGACATTGAACCTAAAGCCAGCAGAACTATTCTAGCTACTGCAGATAATCCTGTTGACTTGCTTTCTGATAGTCTGTACTTGTGACAATGGAAGGGACACAACCATGGATTGTGCGTTGAAGACTGAGCCTATGAATTCCAACTTCTGGGTGGGTTGCAAGCTCAATTTGTTGCGATTTATTGTGATTCCAAGGTTTAAAGACGTTTTCAGTACCTGTTCTCTTGCTTGTACTAAATGATGCCTGGTTGAGGCAGTGAAGAGACCAAAGGGCAGTGCTCTGAAATAATAGTGAATGGCTCCCACTCAGAAGCATTAAGAACCTACTGGACTGTATGTTCATCTTCATGTGATTGCACGTGTCCTGGAGGTCCAAAGAGCACATCCAGTCCTCCTTCCCAGGAAAGGGTAGAATGGACCATCAGGAACTTGGTGTGTGTAATCAACAGCTTCTGGTGTCATTCAAAGGGGATCCAGTATCTGCTTAGGATGACATGCTTGACAGGCCATGATGCTTCACCAAAGATGGCCTGCACCTGTCACCCCCGGGATTCCAGATATTGGCCGAAGCTCTTGCCAGCCCCATAGTGCTTTTTTTAGGCAAGGCTCAAAAGACAAACTCACCACCATAAGAACTACAAGTGACAAAAAACTGAGGGCAATGCTGCTCAATGCTAGGAGTCTAAACCTCAAAATGCATTCACTCAAGGCACTCCTCAAAATGGAAAACATCGACATTTGTGCAGTGACTGAGACCTGGTTCAAGGCTCCCGAGAGCACTCCAGCACTACCAGGCTATAATTCATACAACACTTTTCAGCCACAAAACCCGGACTGAAACACTAAGGGCGGAGGTGTGTCCATATTCATCAAGGATATCCACACATCCAGGCTAGTTGCACAACACAATGCCTCTGAGATAATCCAAGTGCAACTAACCCTGT
Source organism: Protopterus annectens (assembly GCF_019279795.1). Classification (NCBI taxonomy): domain Eukaryota; kingdom Metazoa; phylum Chordata; order Ceratodontiformes; family Protopteridae; genus Protopterus; species Protopterus annectens. The sequence continues at coordinate 1,177,835,770 of NC_056733.1, read as the reverse complement.
GCAAAAATGCATTCCAAATTGTAGCTTGATCCCCCACCATGACCCAGGACCCACACTCCTCGTTCCTGGAGACACTGGAAAAAATGAGGGTCCAACTAAATACCCTAATAATGGGCGATTTCAATTACCCTAACATAAACTGGGAAACCTACTCTTGTACTAATCTCCTTATTCAACGATTCCTGGAATTTATAAACTCTAATGCCCTGGATCAACTTGTCAACACCCCCACCAGGGGTAACAATATATTGGACCTGGTCATTACCAACATGGGTGACCAGTGCTCAACGCCAGAGATCAACTCCTCGCTGGTTAGATCAGACCATAAACTAATCACCCTAGATATCCACATCCCAACACCACCCACACACAAGGAAACAATCGTAAAAAGTTCTCCAAAGCGACCTTCACACTACTCAAAACAGAGGTGGCTAACTTCGTGACACCTCTGCAGATGGATAATACAGTCACGACTGCTGAATCCTACACAAATGCACTGTACAAGCACCTGCACGAGTGACTGGATCATGCTATCCCTAACAAAACCAAGACACTATCCTCAAAATAAAGGAAGCCAATCTGGTGGTCCCCTGCCATTAACAAACTCTACAACAGAAGGAAGAAACTGTTGCAAAAAAGAGTAAAAACCCATGAATGGAGAAACTCCCTGACAAGCCTCAGTAAGAAGCTAAGATCCCTCATAAAATCCTCCAAAGCGAATTTTGAAAGAAAAATTGCCGTGAATTCCAAAGACAACCACAAGGCATTCTTTAGTTATGTCAAGAATCTCCATGGCAACACCCAGATCTGCATTGAGCTACAGCAGAATGGCACAAAATACACAGAGCCAACTGATATTGCCAACATCTTGGCAGATAGGTTCAGTGCAACTTTACTCCCCTCTCACCCCCAAAAGGGCCTATAACTATACCAAATGATTGTACAGCCCTGTTAACCACAAACACACAGGTAAAAATGGCACTCTCTAAAGCCAAAAATACAGTGTCCATGGGACCAGACAACATACCAGGATGAGTCTTATACGGACTCCAAAATGAACTAGCCCCCCACCTAAACTCCATATCCAATTACAACCTCACCACAGGCTATGTGCCCACTGAATGGTGCACAGCAACAGTTATCCCACTCGACATAGGAGGAGCCATCACAGACCCCGTGAACTATCAACCTATTAGTCTGACAAGCCTCGTCTGCAATGCCATGGAGCGTATCATCATGGAACTCAAAGACATTGCTAACCTCCAAATTTTGGATGCTACCCAATTCGAATTTGTAAAGGGTAGATCATATCTCCTAAACCTGGTAGACTTCTTTGCAACAGTTACCAAGGCCATAGATGAGGCCAAGGTGGTCCCACACAGCCTACCTGGACCTCGCTAAAGCCTTCGATACTATCGCCCATTCAGGAATCATAGATAAACTCACCAACCTTAACATAAACCCTTACGTCACGAAATGGGTGGCCAACTGGCTCACGGACAGAACCCACACGGTGAGAGTTGCAGACTCCAGATCCGACTCCAAACCAGTGACAAATGGAATGCCCCAGGGTTCAGTCTTGGGACTTCGTCTGTTTGGTATATAGTTCTCCGAAGTGCAAGCGAACACTTAGGGTCTATGGCTAACCAAGTTCGCAGATGACTGCAAACTGGGTGCCATAATTGATTCCCCTGCCAACACAGACATCCTGCAAAAGGTCCTCACCGAGACAGATACCTGGTGCCAAAATCATGGCCTCAAGCTAAATGCCAAAAAGTGCACTATCATCCCCTTTGGTAAAAACATGGTATCCATGAATTACCAAATAGGGGGAAAGTTCACTTAACACAACGTGTGATAAGAGACCTTGGGACCCAAGTGGACAGTAACCTCTCCTTTGATAACCACATTGCCACAGTGGTCAGAAAATCTTTCTACGTGGCCCATCTAATCACAAAAGAGTTCACATCTAGAAAAAAGGAAGTCATTGTCACCCTCTACTCATCACTTATCAGACCCCTCAGTACAATGCCCTGTTTGGGATGTACCTCACAAGACACCTACAACAACTGGAGAGGCCCCAAAAGTACCTCACCAAGAGGACTGCTGGCCTCAAACAGTTGCCCTATGCTGACCGGCTCAAGAAACTCCAACTCTACTTGGTCGCATACTGCTTACTCCGAGGATATCTCTGTCTGACATACAAAGTTATGTCAAACCCAAAATTGATGGACATGCCACTTAAAGATATCCCAGTCTCCCCAAGCTACACACTCTAGGGTCATAAACCTCACCATCAATAAATAGGACATGCTGGAGGGATAAATTCTTGACCCAGAGACTTCCAATGCTCTGGAACAAAATTCCAATCCACATTAATCAGAGCTCATCATTAGCACTCCAAGAAAACCCTTGATGAGTGGCTGGGTAATAAGAAATTCACCCCTGGGATCACGTCTGTAACTCTGCTCGATAGAGGGGCAGGAATTTAATCTACATGGGTGGCGAAAGCCAAGACACTTTTGGCTAGTCTTAATTATGCCCTCGGGCCGATAGCCTAGTACCTACCTATGAACCTATCTGATGAAGTTCTGACCATTCGGAACGAAAGCGCTGATATTTTTATTAAAGTTCTTGACTTTACTAAGCTCATGGTTATTGGATCTTTTTCTTTTCGTGGATTGTGTCAATATGGTTTGTTTTCATTTATATAAATGATTGCCTATGTTATAAGTGATAATAGTTCTTGTTTAAAAAAAAAAACTTTTACAATAAATTTAGTCTGACAGAAAAAATAGCAGGTAAGTGCCCAAATAAAACGCTTCAATACAAAACTTTCCTTTAAATACTCAAAAGTTTACATAAGCAGTACAATTTTTGTACAAAATAAGCTCCCACATTAACCAAAGATAAAAACAGCATTCTCTGGTAGAAAACTTCTAGTACTAAAGCAATACCAGGTTTCTTACAGTGCCAGAGCTGCTATGGTCAAATAAAAGTAAAAAAAAAAATGCCTTTTATAGGTTCCTAGGTGTGTACTAGGCTAATGGCCCTGGAGCCTTTACAAGCCTAGCCCATAGGATTACCCTGGCATTGTGCCACCCGACCTTAGTTCCCAGTGCCTCTGTCGAGTAAAGCCACTAGAGTGATCCCTGGGGTGAATCTTTTATTTCCCATCCACTCATCAAGACTTCTCTTGAAGAGGGCCAGTGAGGTGCTCTGCTTGACATGTATGGGAAGTCTATTCCATAGTATGGGCAGTCTTTGGGGTATGAACCTGTCCCTCCAGCATGTTCTGTTGATTGTGGTAATGATGTTGAGGTCTCTGGAGCATGTGGTGCGGAGGGATTGGGATTTCTTCAGATGTAGCATTTCTAACACATGGCTTTTTAAGTCAAGCAGAGATCGCCTCTAAGTAGGCGATATGAGACAGAGAATAGTTGGGAGTTTTTTTAGTCTGTCCATATAGGACAAATGTTTAAGGCCTAGGATCCTCTTTGTGAGGTACTTTTGAGGCCTATCCAGTTGTTGCAGGTGTTTAGTGAGGTACATGACAAATTGGGCATTGTACTCAATGATTGGCCTAATGAGGGAAGAGTAGAGGGAGACAATGACATCTTTCTTCCTGGATGCAAAACCCTTAGTAATGAGATGTGCCACATAGAAGGACTTTCTGACCACAGTGGCAATGTGGTAGTCAAAAGAAAGGTTGCTGTCAACCTGTGTTCACAGACCTCTTATAACGCCTTCTTTGTTCAGTGGACTACTATCGATGTGGTAATTCATGGGAATTGGGTTTTTCCCAAAGGGGATGACGACACATTTTTGGCATTGAGCTTAAGCCCATGGTTCTGACACCAGTCGTTGGTCTCAGTGAGGCCTTTCTGTAGGATGTCGACATCACTTGAGGAGGTAATAACTTGCAATTGTTTGTTAACTTTGTCAGCCAGCGTCCCTTGGTGTTGGCCTGGACTTCAGAGAAGTAGATACCAAACAGGAGAGGACCCAGGACCGAACCCTGTGGGACTCCACTTGTGACTAGTCAGCAGTCTGATTTGGAGTCAGCTACTTTCACACTGTGGGTTCTACCTGTGAGCCAGTTTGCAACCCACCTAGTGATACAGGGGTTGATGCCTAGCTTAGTGAGTTTTTCTATGATTCCTGAGTGGGGAATGGTATCAAAGTCCTTGGGCAGATCAAGGTAGGCTGTAAGAACCACCTTGCCTTCATCGACAGCTCTGGTGACTAACTCAAAGAAATTGACCAAGTTGAGCAGGCATGACCTACCCTTCATAAAACCAAACTGTGTGGGATCCAGAGTTTGGAGATTCCCTATATCCTTGTTTATTAGTTCCATGCTGGAGGGATAGATTCCTGTCCCAGAGACTTCCCATACTCAAGAAAAGACTACCCATTCACGTCAAGCAAAGCCCCTCATTAGCCCTCTTTAAGAGGAATCTAGACAATTGGATGGGAAATAGGAAATTAACCTCAGGGATCACCTCTGTGGCTCTGCTCGACAGGGGTGCAGGAAAACAACTTTCCTGGGTGATGAAAGCCAGGGAACTTTTTGGCTAGGCTTATATAGGCTCTAGGGCGGATAGCCTAGTACCTACCTACCTATGATGATGCGTTCCATAGCTTTGCATATTAGACTCGTCAGGCTAATGGACCAATTATTTCCACGGTCTGTAGTTGCTCCTCCTTTGTGGAGAGGGATGACTGTAGCAGTGCGCCATTCAGTAGGGACAAAGCCTGAGGTGAGGCTCTGATTGAACAGGGCACACAGGTGAGGTACCAGTTCACTCTGTAGTTCATGTAGTACACAGCCAGGAATACTGTCAGGTCTCACAGAAGCTGTATTCCTGGGCTTGGACAGTGCTGTTTTAACCTGTGCAGCAGTAATACTGGGTGCCTGGCAATCTACTGGTATTGTGACTGGTCCCCTGGGGAGGGGGGGGGGGTAAAGTTGGCAGTGAATATGTCAGCCAGTATATTGGCAATATCTGTTGGCTCAGTATAGGAGATACCAATGTGCAGTAGCTCAGAGCAAATCTGGGTATTGCTGTGGAGATTCTTTACATAACTATAGAAGGCCTTGTGGTTGCCTTTACTATCTGCCGCAATTCTGTTTTCATAGCTAGCTTTAGAGGATTTGATGAGGGATCTCAGCTTTTTGTTGAGGCTGATAAGGGAGTTTTTCCTGTCTTGGGACTTCACCTTATTCCATATCAGTTTCCTCCTACTGTTGTAGAGTTTGTTTATGGCAGGGGACCACCAGACTGGTTTCCTTTTTTTGGAGGAGAGCATCTTGGTTCTACTGGGTATGGCGAGATCCATGAATTTGTGTACGTGTTCGTACAGTGCATTGGTGTATGATTCGGCAGTCATGCAACTGATCTCTATTTGCATGGATGCAATGAAGTTAGCCACCTCTGTTTTTAGGAGTCCAAAGTTAGCTTTGGAGAAGTTTTTCATGGCGGTTACCTTTGCGGGGGTGGGAGGGATGTGCATTTTCAAGGTGATTAGTTTGTGGTCAGATCTAACCAGGGAGGAGTTGACTACTGATGTAGAGCAACGGTCGCCAATGTTAGTAATGAACAGGTCAAGGATGATGCTACCTCTAGTGGGGCTAAGAATGAGCTGGTCCAGGGCATTGGAATTAATGAATTCCAGGAAACGTTGGGCAAGTGCATTGGTTCATGAGTAGTTAATGGAGAGATAGTTGAAGTTGTCCAGTATGAGAGTGTTAGGTTGGACCTTAATATTCTCCAGGGTGCTTAGGAACATGGAGTGTGAGTCTTGGGACATGGCTGGGGACCTACAGCAGGCTATGACCTGAATCGCTGTCTTACCCAATGTTAGCTGCACCTGAAGTATCTCGAAGTGCGCACCCTTTATGAATATGGAAACACCACCGCCTTTGGAGCTTCAGTCCAAGTTCTGGGGCTGAAAGGTGTGGAATGAGTTACAGCCTGGTAGTGCAGGGGTGCTTTTTGCTGCCTTGAACCAGGTCTCTGTTACAGCACAAATGTTGATGTTCTCCATTTTAAGGAGTGCTTCAAGCGAGTGCATTTCGAGATTTAGACTTCTAGTGTTGAGCAGCATGGCCCTCAGATTGCATTTGTTTGTAGCTGTTACAGTGGTAATTTGGTCTTTGGAACACCACCTAAAAAAGGCACTATAGGGGTGGCAAGAGCCTTGGCTAGTATCCGGAAGCCCAGGGGTGACAGATGCAGGCCATCTCTGGCAAAGCATTGAGGTCTGTCAATCATGTCATCCCAGGCAGACAGATACATGATCCCCTTAGAATGACACCAGAAACTTAGCCAATTGTTGAAATCAATCATTTTCTGCTTGTACTGTGGTATCATTCTGGGTGATGGTAGGATGCTGCTGAGGGCTAGGGTCACACCCACCTGAGCTACATAATCCGTGAGCTCCTCCATGTCTCTTTTCATGTAGTTCAGGGAGGTACGTCTCAGGTCATTTACACTCACATGTACAATGACAGAGTCATATTTGTACCCGTTATTGAGGGACCTGAGTGCATGCATTATGTGGCAGATCCTAGCGCCGGACAGGCAGCTGACTGTTACTTTCTACTTATTCAACCTAGCGAGTGGGACATCAGTGTGCCTCACTATCAAGTCACCTATGACTAGTGTGTTGGGAATGCTGTTTTGCCTTAAGGGCTTTGGTTGAGTGGCACACGTTTTAGAAGAGTTATGTGTCACTTGATTAGTGTTGTGGTGATAGTGCGTTTCTGACCTGGAGGTCTCTGCTCTTTGGGTAGATTTTTATTGACAGCCTCCACGAAGGTGGGTGTGCGGTTTGTGTTTTTATGTAAAGGTAGTGCTGGTGTGTGTTCTAGAGGGCTATGTGTTCCATGTGGTGTGGTGCAAGTGTTGACCTTCTCCTCTTGACCAGCTATTCAGATCTTGGCTGGAGAATGCGTGGCTTCCAATTTGGATGTATAAATGCATCTCTCGTAAGTCTGAGTGTTGGGAGGTAAGAGGAGAGGGTTGTCAGTGTACATGAGGCAGTTGCTACACTGCCTAAGAATGCCCAAGTTCACCAGGTTAATAGGAGAAAGCACAGGGAACTGACCTTTAGACATGCCTGGAGGGGTAGACATTAATAATAAGTACTGGAGCTGTTTCCTTGTAGAACGTTTAGTGCTGGTAGCACTTTTTGTGTGCTACAATAATTGCTATAAGAAGTATGGTAAAGTGCTAGATTAATAAGCTAGTAAAAGTGCAGGAGAGGAGAGAACTAGTAGATCTAAGGGAAAAACTGAAGAGCAGACTTTGACACTGCTCAAAAGCTTACAAACACTCCTGGATACAGCAAATATGTATCTGGACTAGACTAGTTACAGGAAAGGCGGGAAACTAGCACAAATGCGGGCTTTTAAACCAGAAAGTTGAAAGATATGGAAAAACTGCCCAAACGGCCAATAAACTACAATTTCTAGGCCAGAACCCACTGCTCTTGTGGTAGATAGGCTACCTAGTGCTTACCACTCCCACTGATAAGCTAGAAGGCTTCCCTCCAACACAGAAAAGCTTGTTGGGCTCAGAAGCTTACTTACAGTCCTGGATACAGCAAATCTGTATCTGGACTAGACTAGTTACAGGAAAGGGGGGAAAGTGCAAACGCAGGCTTTTAAACCAGAAAGTTGAAAGATATGGAAATACTGCCCAAATGGCCAATATACTACAGTTTCTGGGCTAAACATCACTCCTCTTGTGGTAGATAGGCTACCTAGTTCTTATCACTCCCACTTATATGTATATTATAAATACACATAAAAATTACTTAACCATTGTGTCGAAAAGTTCCCTAAAGGGGACTTGCCTTCCAGAAAAGAGCTTAAGTGCCAACTGCTGTTCTTGTGAAGCCTCTGATCTGCTTCTTTTTTTTATGAAGAGGCAAGAAAGTACTGAAGATTTCCTGCTCTGACTGCTGATTTTTCCTCCTTAGGCTGACCAATTAGCAGTTAGACTGGAAGTGAAGGAGGGAGTCAGAGCTTTTGGTAGGTGGCCGGTTGTTGTGTCTTGGGCAAGACACAACCCATATATCCTAAAGTCTACTGCAGCAGTGGGAATGATGAACATCTGGTAATCTATTATAACACAACATGACATGGCCAAAAGGACTCTTCATATTTAAGCATTGAAACATAGACTTCTGCTTCCTCTCTTGCCAACCAGAACTCTAAATGTGTATTTTTCTATAATCATTGCCATGAAAAAAACTGTCAACTTCACCAGGAGTCAAAACAACCTTAAATATAACTGTACATATACCAGCCAACACAATGTAACACCAGAAACTTGTAAATAATAAACCGGCTCAGCTCCCCAGACACTGCAAACTTTAATAGACCAAAAGAGCAAAAAAACATAATAATTCTATACATATGAACAGATAACTTAGCGCTTTCACCCGCGTACATAGTCAGGCATCATCAGAGTAAAAGAGCCCTTCATCTTTGTTGCATTTAAAGCTATTAGTTAGAGACACACCCCTCTAGGCAACCAACCCCAACCAAAAAGCAATTTAGAAATTAAACTCACAGTAAAACATCACTCCTATGCTTGTTGGAAAGCACAATTATTTATAACTAGAAAAAATATCGTTCAACTTAAAATACAAGCATTTTAAAAAATCTATATATAAACATGTTTGTATAAAAGTAGTAAATAAAAATAATAAATAAAAAATAATAATATAATGCTTAACATTCTTCAAACAAATGTAGATTTGTACTTTAAAATGCTACAGACTGAGATGTGATCATTAATGCCTGGAGGTCTAGATGCATCCAGCCTCAACTGCCAGATGTACTCCCTCATCTCAAGTAACATTTTTAAATCACCTCCTTTGTCATTAAATTGAATTCTGTCTATTACAAAAAACAGAAATCTCTTAAAATTAGGGCAACTCAGACTATGCACATACAAGGCATTGTTAGTTCTTTTGTCCCTGAATTTTCTTAGGTGTTCCAGGATTCTGAGCCTTAACTTTCTTGTTGTTTTCCCAAAATAGAAAGTAGAACAGCTCAAACATGTAGCAATGTACACTACCATCTTAGTATTACAGTTACAGAATCCAGGACACCTAATAGTTTTATAGAAGCCTTGAACCGCCACATACGGGCCATTATTAATAAACTTACATATACTACAAACTCCGCACTTACTCATTTTGGAGCTCTTATATGTCTCAATATTAGGTTCAGCTTCCTTCAATTCTTTGAGGTTCCTACCCCTACTATATGTAAAAGTTGGGGTGTTACCTATAATACTTATAGTATCACTGTCAAAAGAACTTTGCCAAGTGTCCTTAATCATTCTAATAATTTGTCCTGCCTGCCCATTATATGGCAAAATCATAGCCCGTTTTTTGTGTTGTGCATGGGACTCTGAAGCCAACTCATTCCCCTCCTGGAATCCCTTTGTTAAACCCCCATGCAAAATAGGTTTAAAGGATGCAATTCTCTTAGTTTCTATTTCTTTTCTAACTCTGGGCAAACTTTCTTGTGGATAACCCCTTTCTGTAAACATAGCAGTCAAGCTGGTCAACTCAATGTTTAGCTGTTCTTCCTCACTAATCAGCCCGGATAATCTGACCATTTGGCCTTTGGCCAAGTTCTTCTGGATATAGTGGGGATGACAACTCTGAAAATGCAAGAAACTATTAGAATAAGTTTTCTTGCGATATATATACTCGAATTTAGGCTAACAGCATGCATGTTTTTGTATAACAATATATCCAAATAATTGCAGGTTTCCCCATGTATAGTGTAGGTGAATTTTAAGAATGGGGTACTGTTGTTAAGAAAATCAACAAATGTATGGATCTCGTCCCTACTCTCTGTCCAAAAAATTAGTATATCATCAAGGTAATGCAGATAAAGCGTTACCTGTTTCATATACTCAGTAGGGAACACCTTCTCCATCTCCCATTCCGCCAGTACCAAGTTGGCATAGATTGGCACACACCTAGCACCCATGGCAACTCCTGCCACTTGTCTAAATAGTTTACTTTCAAATCCAACAAAATTGTTTGACAAAACAATTTCCATAAGATCTACTATCACACTACGTTTGACAGTATGCAAACCACTATATTTGTCCAAACTCCTACTAAACATTTTCAGACCTTGTACCTGAGGAATGACCGAAAAAAGATTTATAACATCAATTGTCACCATCAAAAATGGTTCAAAGGTTTGTTTTTGTCTTACAACCTCCAAGCAGTGCCACGAATCCCTCAGGATATGTGGCAAACTTTTAACAATACATTTACAATGAAAATATACATAGGAGGCCATTGCTTCAGTTTTGGAGCATTTTGCTGACAATATTGGGCGAATGGGTGGGTCATTCTGATTTTTGTGAATTTTTGGAATTCCAAAAATGGAGGGGGTCACTGGGAATTCAACCATCAAATAATGGTATTCATTAACATCAATGATCCCCTCCATTAACCACTAGTAAAGACGCCAGTCAAGTTTAGTGTATGCCATACACATTTCATTCCTAGATACTCTGGCATATATGTTTGTGTTACTCAGAAGACTGCACATCTTGTTCGAGTAGTCAATGTTAGACATGATCACCACCCCCCCTCCTTTGTCAGGTTTCATGACCCTATACAAATTAGTGGTAGTTAGTTCTTGAAGACAAAACCTCTCCCCAGGTGTTAGGTTATCCAATTCCCTCCTTGGTCCCCTTAACATTCTTCTAAGTTGTGCCTCACACAACTTCTCGAAGATATGTATACATGGGTGTGCAGGAGGTATAAAGGTACTCGACCTCTTTAGTCCAATCACATTGTCAATGGTTGGACTAGGTTTTTTGTAAAAAAATACTTCCAAGTTTAACTGTCTAGTATACATCTTGAAGTTAACCAGCACTTTGGCAGTTTCATTTTTAAAGGAAGGGACAAATGTAAACCCCTTCTTGAATAGAGACAAACAGTTATCCGTTAACTCTAAGTTAGAGAAGTTATAAACACTAACATTGTCAACTTTAACCAAATTACAAGAATGTGTCATAACAGTTTGTTGAGTTAAATCAAGTAAGTCACTCCCGAGTTTGTAGTATATGTAAGTTTATTAATAATGGCCCTTATGTGGCGGTTCAAGGCTTCTATAAAACTATTAGGTATCCTGGATTCTGTTACTGTAATACTAAGATGGTAGTGTACATTGCTACATGTTTGAGCTGTTCTACTTTCTATGTTGGGAAAATAACAAGAAAGTTACAGCTCAGAATCCTGGAACACCTAAGAGACATCAGGAACAAAAGAACTAACAATGCCTTGTATATGCATAGTCTGAGTTGCCCTAATTTTAAGAGATTTCTGTTTTTTGTAATAGACAGAATTCCATTTAATGACAAAGGAGGTGATTAAAAAGTTTTACTTGAGATGAGGGTGTGCATCTGGCAGTTGAGGCTGGATGCATCTAGACCTCCAGGCATTAATGATCACATCTTAGTCTCTAGCATTTTAAAGTACAAATCTACATTTGCTTGAAGAATGTTAAGCATTATATTATTATTTTTTATTTCTTATTTTTATTTACTACGTTTATACAAACATGTTTATATATAGATTTTTTAAAATGTTTGTGTTTTAAGTTGAACAATATTTTTTCTAGTTATAAGTAACTGTGCTTTCCAACAAATATATTTTTTCTAGTTATAAATAACTGTGCTTTCCAACAAGCATAGGAGTGATGTTTTACTGTGACTTTAATTTATAAATTGCTTTTTGGTTGGGGTTGGTTGCCTAGAGGGATGTGTCTGTAATAAATAGCTTTAAATGCAACAAAGATGAGGGGCTCTTTTACTCTGATGATGCCTGACTATGTATGTGGGTGAAAGCGCTAAGTTATCTGTTCATATGTATAGAATTATTATGTGTTTTTTTGCTCTTTTGGTCTATTAAAGTTTGCAGTGTCTGGGGAGCTGAGCCGGTTTATTATTTATAAGTGTACATATTCCTTTCTTGAGCTTGTAGACAGTTTTCTATGATGATAGGAGTTAAGCTTCTTCTTCTTTTGGCTGCTCCCGTTAGGGGTCGCCACAGCAGATCAACTGTTTCCATTTCTTCCTGTCCTATGCATCTTGCTCTGTCACACCAACCACCTGCATGTCCTCTCTCACCACATCCATAAACCTTATCTTAGGCCTTCCTCTTTTCCTGTTACCTGGCAGCTTCATCCTTAGCATCTTTTTCCTAATATACTCTGCATCCCTCCTCAGCACATGTCCAAACCAATGTAATCTTGCCTCTCTGGCTTTGTCTCCAAACCTTCCATCCTGGGCTGACCCTCTAATATACCTATTCCTAATCCTGTCCATCCTCGTCACACCTAGTGCAAATCTTAACATCTTCAACTCTGCCACGTCAAGCTCTGACTCCTGCCTTTTTGTCAATGCCACTGTCTCCAATCCATATACCATAGCTGGTCTCACTACCCTCTTGTAGACCTTCCCTTTCACTCTTACTGGTACTTGTCTGTCACAAATCACTCCTGACACTCCATCCTGCCTGTACTCTCTTCTTCACCTCTATTCCACACTCACCATTACTCTGAACTATTGATCCCAAGTATTTAAACTCATCCACCTTCATCACCTCTATTCCCTGCATCCTCACCATTCCTCATTCACACATATATATTCTTAGTCCTACTGACCTTCATTCCTCTTCTCTCTAGAGCATATCTCCACCTCTCCAGGGTCTCCTCCACCTGTTCCCTACTCTCACTACAAATCACAATGTCATCTGCAAACATCATAGTCCACGGGGACTCGTGCCTGATCTCGTCTGTCAACCTGTCCATCACCATTGCAAATAAGAAAGGGCTCAGAGCTGATCCTTGATGTAATCCCACCTCCACCTTAAAAGCATCCGTCACTCCCACCGCAGACCTTACCGCTGTCACACTACCCTCATACATATCCTGTACCACTCTTACATACTTCTCTGGCACTCCCAACTTCCTCATACAATACCACAACTCCTTTCTAGGCACCCTGTCATATGCTTTCTCTAAATCCACAAAGACGCAATGCAACTCCTTCTGACCTTCTCTGTATTTCTTCATCCACACTCTCAGAGCAAACATCGCATCTGTAGTGCTTTCCTGGCATGAAACCATACTGCTGATCACTAATCATCACCTCCCTTCTTAACCTAGCTTCCACTACTCTTTCCCATAATGTCATGCTGTGACTGATCAATTTAATCCCTCTGTAGTTACTATCACCCTTATTCTTAAAAATCGGTACCAAAACACTTCTCCATTCCTCAGGCATCCTCTCACTTTCCAAGAATTCATTAAACAATCTAGTTAAAAACTCCACTGCCATTTCACCTAAACACCTCCATGCTTCCACAGGTATGTCATCTGGACCAACAGTCTTTCCGTTCTTTATCCTCTTCATAGCTATCCTTACTTCCTCCTTGCTAATCCACTGCACTTCATGATTCACTATCTGTACATCATCCAACCTTCTCTCCCTCTCATTCTCTTCATTCATCAGCCCCTCAAAGTACTCTTTCCATCTGCTCAACACACTCTCCTCGCTTGTGAGTACGTTTCCCTCATTATCCTTATCACCCTTACCTGCTGCACATCTTTACTAGCTCGATCCCTCTGTCTAGCCAATCGGTACAGGTCCTTTTCTCCCTCCTTAGTGTCCAACCTTTTATACAACTCTTCATACGCCTTATCCTTAGCCTTCGCCACCTCTCTCTTTGCCATGCACCTCATCTCCTTATACTCTTGTCTACTTTCTTCATCTCTCTGACAATCCCACTTCTTCGCCAACCTCTTTCTCTGTATACTCTCCTGTACTTCTTCATTCCACCACCAGGTCTCCTTGCCCTCCTTTCTATTTCCAGATGTCACACCAAGCACCTTTCTAGCCATCTCTCTTACTAGCTCTGCTGTAGTTACCCAGCTATTCGGTAACTCTTCACTGCCACCCAGTGCCTGTCTTAACCCTTCCCTGAGCATCACTGCCACCCAGTGCCCGTCTTAACTCTTCCCTGAACATCACCTCACAATTACCTTTTTTCAATTTCCACCATTTGATCCTTGGTACTGCCGTCACACTCATTCTCCTCTTCTTGATCACCAATGTTATCCTACAAACCACCATCCTATGCTGCCTAACTACACTTTCCCCTGCCACCTCTTTACAGTCTCCAATCTCCTTCAGACTGGCCCTTCTACATAAGATATAACCCACCTGTGTGCATCTTTCTCCACTCTTGTATGTCACCCTATGCTCCTCCCTCTTGTTAAAATACGTATTCATCACAACCATGTCCATCCTTTTCGCAAAATCCACTACCATCTGACCTTCTGCATTCGTTTGCTTAACACCATACCTACCCATCACTTCCTCATCCTCTCTGTTCCTTTCACCAACATGCCCACTGAAATCTGCTCCAATCACCACTCTCTCACCCTTGGGTACAGTCATCACCACTTCATCCAACTCACTCCAAAATTTTTCTTTCTCATCGATCGCACACCCAACTTATGGAGCAGATGCACTAACAACATTCATCATTACACCATCAATTTCTGGCATATTTCAGACAAAATCTGACTGAGTTCCTTGAAGGGATAAATGTGAATGTGTAAATTATGAAATGTTAATCAAGCTGAAGTTACAAGGTTCTGCGGAATTCTGTTAATTCTACAATATGCCAATGCCTCGCTTTGTTCTAAATCTTATTTTCTTCTTGTAAATTCAGAAGTGGTACCTAGCAAAAGTTACCTTTAATCCCTTTGTTAGTATGTAATTTTCCAATTGGGTTGTTATGACACCCTATGTCTCATGTACTGTGCCTGCATTAGTTTTAAGGATTTCTCTGTGTTGCAGGTGCTGCTGTACACTATCTTCAACCTAGATCACAGCTGAAAAGGGTCAGTTCTGGATCATTCTAGCTACCTAATAAACACATTCAAAATCTTAATATTTTTGTCTGATATGGATGCCTTTTATTACTGTACAATTGGAAGCTGCAAAAACTGCAAATGCAGCAGCTCCAAGAAATCAAAACAATATTTATGTCTCACATAAATAAGTTTTAAATGTATATTATTCAAACAAAAATTAAACATACACTTTTCTAGAGTTTCTAGATATAGTTTACAAAATAAATTTGGAGCTGCAAATTTTACACTTTCTTTGATGACACAGCTATGAATGCAGGCTCACGTTTATATATTTTTTTAAATAAAATGGTAACAAACAGCATTCAAAGTAAAGTCTGCTATCATTTAAGGATCTCCACTATGAATCTTGAAACTTCTTTCTGTATCCATTCTATGCCAGTCTCATACCCATCCAAAGACAGTCTCACCCTAAAATAATAAAAAAAAAATCTGTTTTAAAAGAGGGAACAACTGAATAGTTTACACTAATTTTGATTCATTTTGACCTTGCTATAAATGATGCATTCAGCCTGTTGTACAAATTTGGAGTCAGCTGAAAAGTTTTATTTCATCACATATTCTAAGTACAGTATAGTACAGGGAATAATTCCAACACACCAGAACAGCAAGCACTACCCATGTCAGCAACCTCCCTGCCCTACTTTAAATATACAGTACAAGAATAAAGCAAAGCCAAGTGCTTCCCTGAACTGTGTAATATGAAGCTACAGAAAAGTTAAATTTCATTAAATAATTACTAAATGAATCACAGAGAATTTAAATGCTCACAAATAAATAGCTATATAGAAAGAGCACATTAAAATAATGAGGAAAGTACAGTTGTGTAAGTTGCACTTACCATAGCAGTAGATGTTAGAATTCATCACTACTACAGTAGTCGTTGGGTTGTATTTTTCCCTGTATACAATGAACAAACAAGTCTCCACAAAGCTGTGGCTCTCCTCCACACCTATGCACCATAACACACAATCCCTAACAAATAAGTTGAAAAGCATTACACCTGGTAAAGCCTCCATAAAAAATAGTGAAGAGTATCTTCAGTAAAGAAAAGAAGGTAGGTTGTCACAAAGTGTACAGAAGCACTACATAACACAGTCACAAAAAACTTTTTTATTACTTATTTAAGTCAAAGTAGCAAAAACAGTGAAAAAAAGCTATTAACACTCCCCCAGTCTAAATTAATATCCTCAGCTGTTCTAAACAACCAAATATAAATTGCAGTTAATACTGCTAGTCTTCTTAATAAGACCAAAACCAGTTCTGTCAAAAGGAAAAAAATTCCTAAGAACTAGTATAAGAAGAGTTAACCCAATGGGGACTTATCTGCCAGAAAGAAGGCTGACTGTCAATTCTGTGAAGCACAGAGCTGCACGCTCTTGAGCGGCAAGAAAGCACTGAAGTTGTTTGCACTCAGGCTGCTAATTTCAGACAGCTAACTAAGAAACTATAGTTGTGTAAGTAAACTTACCATAACAGTAGATGCTTCAATGATCACTGGTACAATCGTCTAAACTATATTGGTTATGCCCTGCCAAGAACATAATGGCTAGCTAGCTTCCAAAACTTCAGGTCACCTTTCAAACACCCCACAAAGTCATGTTTGAGTGCCAAGCCCTTCACAGCTTTCAAGCCAACAGAGAAAAAATGGCTTAAGTCCTGGAAAGGAAAATGCTAGAAAAATAAACAATAATAATAATAATATGCCCACAATGTGAAAAAAAGAACATATAAAAAACAAGGGAGAGTGGTTACAGCAGGAATGATCATTCGAACATCTACTGTTATGGTAAGTTTACTAAAAACACTGTACTATGTTATTCACTGCATCACTGCTGCAGCTATATGGGTAGATTACCATAGCTTGGATAGACCTGGGAGGAGAAGGATGAGGGTCAAGGAGCCCCCGGAGAATGGTCCTAAAGTAATCTACTTTATAGTGATTTGAAAAGTATGCACAAAGACCAAATTGTTACTTCAAAATAGAGTCGAACCCTTTCAAAAAAGCCAAAGAGAAAGCCACAGCCCTGGTAAAATGGGGCCCAACCCTGCCTGGAACAGTTTTGTTGTGCTGGAAGTGACAAAAGTAATAGCATGTGCGACAACCCACCCCTGCCAACCAATATGCGACGTGAATATCCCACCTCTGGGCCAGTAATCAAGAAGCCTCAGTCCTCACCACTGGCACCTGTGGAGAGACGTTCACTGGGAGGATAACAAGTACACAAAGTACTTCCAGATGCAGCTCACTGCATCAAGTGCAATTTACCTTAAGAGCACACAGAGACCACAGTCAGTCCAGGGCTGGTTCCTCTACCTTTCTCCAGATCCCCAATAAGACTCCCCACTGGCACAGCTATACAGTTGAGTCCTTAGCCAGGGTTCCAAGCCAAGTCCTCCAACACTCACTCTCTGTCCAACTAGTGCTTTGTGTCCCTGCCCAAGTAACTAACACACACTCTTAGATTTTGATTTGCATATACTCACACACACACACACACACACACACACACACACACACACACACACACACACACACCTGGGAAAGCTGGCACAGGTTTACTAACTACGCCCCCTTTTGCCCAGACTATAAGGTAGTTACCACTGCCACCAGAACCCCTTGACAGCTACTTTAAGACCCTTAACAAAGGGTGTCCACTCTTACTGTGTAAAATAAATGTTAATACAAATAGTAGCTTGAAGAAGAGCAAGGCTGTAAGGAATGGTCTACACAGTGTCACCAAATAAATATACAAGTACTCTCAAAACTTGAATATCTCTACAAAGATCAGCCACAATGAAAGGTTTAAATATATTTAATAATAAATAATAAAACAAGAAAATACTAAGTATATATTCCCAGTGACATTAGAGTTCAAACTCAGGATATATTTAAAACACCATTAAAGGACATTCTCAAACAAATAAAGAAAAATAATATCTAACCTAAGCTTCACTATATTCCTGAATGAATCTAAAAGAATTATACTATTCCCTGTAACTTACTTAATAAAGCAAGGCAGGCGATGTGGTGAATGGTTCTTCTTGTTGTCAGGGCCAAGAGATAATACACAATGCTCTGCCTCACTCTAACAGACTTCAGAAAATAATATCTAAAATATTGCCGCTGGGCTAGCTTGCAGAATTACATCATTTCTGGTCATCTGACGTCTAGTTCTCATGCAAATCCCCAGTGCTGGCAGTATTTAGCATCTACCTGTAAAAATACATAGACAAGGGCATTTGCTCAGATCTGTGGCAGGTGTTGAGTGTCATAAAACAATTGCATTCCTTCATACTTCCAGAGTAGCAATTAGTTCACCCCAAAGACAATACAGAAAGCCTCCTAATACAGACTTTTTGTCTCTGGTTGCATTCAAAATTGTGAGATAGCATCTTTGTAGCCTAGCCTATAAAGTGACTTCATTTCAGATATTTTTCTAAAGTTTGCTGGACTGAGGTTAACCTTCTGTATTCCAGTTTCCACTGTTAAAAGATACGCATCTAAACAGTCACAACAGTGCATTTACACTTCTGTTCTCTCCAGTAGAACAAACTGTAGATGCATTTCGAACACAAGCACTTTACAAATATATTTTCAACACAAACGTCTGTACAAATAAATTGATATGCACATGACATACAGTTGCAATACATTTGTGACACAAGCATCTTACTGAAATTAGTTTGATATTCACAAATGACATAATTATTCACAAAATTCCAGCTAGCTGTGCTAGCAGTACCTCTTTTCATCACACTTCTTCCCCCCTTGGAAGACTGAGCTAGGTTTTCAAGTGACCCTTGAGAAACACTGCTTGAGGGGGATAAGCCTATCTGGAAATGCATTACTCTATACCCTGTCTTAAGATCCCAGCTTCCTTGGCATTGCAGACCCTATTACAGTGTTGCACTGTCCTACCATATGCCTGTAACCTTAGGCTCCACCACAGTAATTTGGAATTTTGATTGCTGGCTTGCTGTAGCCATAGATCCCCCTCAAACTCCTCCTGCCTTCTACTGCAAATACTTAGCACAATGCCCCCCCTTCATGGTAAGGTTTCATGCTGTTAACATGGTACAATTTGTGCCTCTGCCTCCTGCCTAGCAGTTCTACCATGTAGTTAACAGCACTGACCTTTCTTACCACTTTGAAGGGTCCCTCCCAAGCTGCCTGCAGCTTATTGTGTCTGACAGGAATGAGAACCATAACCTGCTACCCCCCCAGCATACTCTTTGGCTTGAGCATTCCTGTCATACCAGACTTTTTTGTGCTGTTGGGCTTCTGCCAGTTTCTCCTGGGCCAAGCCCATGAGCTCCCTGAGCCTGGTCTTGAGGTTTAGGACATACTCCACAACAGACTCCCTGTGGGATTCACACACACCCTCCCACTTATTGTGAATCAAATTGAGAGGACCCCTCACTCTATGCCCATACAGCAACTAAAAAGGTGAAAAAAATGTGGATTCCTCGGGCACCTCTTTGTAAGCAAACAGATAGGGCAAATATGTGTCCCAATTTCTCTTAAACTGGTCTGCAAATGCTTGTAGCATGGTCTTTAGTGTAAAGTTTAACCTCTCCACCAGACCATTAGTCTGGGGGTGGTTGGGTTGGTCTTTAGGTGCTTCACCCCATAGTGCTTCCACAGACAAGCCAGCAGGTCTGACATGAAATTGGCACCTCTGTCAGTCAGTATTTCATTTGGTAAACCTACCCTGCTAAAAAACTCTAAGAGCATTTGCCACCTTTTCTGCCTCAAAGGAGGAATGGCCACCGCTCTGGGGTATCTGGTAGAATAATCTACTACCACTAGGATATATTTCTACCCTGTGGAACTTGGGGTACTCAGAGGCCCCCACAATATCCACAGCTACCCTCTGAAATGGCTCTTCAATCACAGGCAAAGGCATCAAAGGAGCTTTGACCTTGTCTCCTGCCCTGCCTACCTTTTGACACTGCTCACAGGTCCTGCAGTACCCTGTTACATCCCTAGAAATCCCAGGCCAATAAAAGTTCTGCATATGTCTCTTGCTACACTTTATGCCCATATGACCTCCAAAGGGAATGTCATAGGCTATGCCTAGAAGTGCCAGATAGTAGGCTCTAGGCACTACCAACTGGTGTAGTCTCTCATCCTCTAACCCTCCCTCAGGGTTCCATTCTCTATACAGTAAACATTTGTTCCAGTATATGGAATCCCTTTTTCATTGAGAATCAGGTGCCTCCCTAGTTACCTCCCTCAAGCCTTGTAATGTAGGGTATGAGAGATGAGCCTGTCTCAACTCTCTCTTTGTAACCCTTCCCAGCTTCCCTTCCACGGGAAGTCTAGTATCCTCTGCCAGCAGTGCCTCATTGTCAGCCTGGCTACTGCTACTCACTTCTGCCCTTGCAGTCACTCTGTCCAAGGGAACATTAATAACCACTAGCAGCTGTGGCTCACCTTTAGTCTCACTGCTACAGGGTAGCTCCCTCCCTGAATTAACCACCTCACCAGTCCTGGCTTCAAGTGTGCAGTCTGTCTGGGTCCCCTCCAGGCTACCAGACCTATACGCCCGTCTCCAAGCTTGACTGTATGCAGACAAAGTACTGCATTATCAAAATCATTCCCTATCAGAACCTCTACAGGGATATCCTCAAACATACCTACTTACTTGCTTGCTTCCTTTTCCACTCTCCCAGTCAAGGTGAATCCTAGTCAAAGGTATCTGGAATGGGTTCCTTCTTAAAGCTCTGACTGGAGTAGACTGCCCAAGCAAGTAGTGATCCTCTTTAACCACTGCAGGCTTCACACAATGGTTAGGGTCAGAGGCTATCTTCTCTCTTGGCAGTGGTCTGTTTCCCATCTACTAAGACTGGATATAACCTCTTGTGGTAGTCTGGTACCCTTGTTGTCTCCAGACAGCTTACCACTGGCATTCTGTAATTCCCACTTGCTGGCTCCCCTACCTTTTGTCCTCCACCTTGCCTCTGTGGACATCTATATGCCATATGGCCCCACTGGTTACATTTAAAACATTTAACCCTTGATCCACAGTAAAAACCAAATGGTGCTGGCAGGAGTTACCTCCAACAACAATGAAATGAACAGTAAAAAACAAAGCAGGAGGTAGCAGCCACAGCTATGTAGAATAACAGCTTTATCAGTAAAAGAGGTAAGCTCTTTCGTGGCACCAGCCACTTCATCAGACACTGTCAAGATTAGGTTCATTAGCAACTGCACTTTAATAGTTGCTGCTGCTGAACCTTGATTGAAAAACTGTGAGAGGAAATCTAAAACAGCAGAAATGGGAGCTGTGTAGGGGTCAAGGTTTCTCTCACGGGCCCAAAGGCAGAATCTTTTCATTTACTAGTATAACTCTTCCTAGTGGAAGGTTTGTGGGAAGATGACAAAATGTGTACAACCTCAGGGGAATAGTCATGAAGCCTGACTAGGGATGGGATTGGAGCAGCCAAGCTGTCAAGTTGAGGGTGTGGAGGGAGGGATGGAACACCCCTGACGTGTGTCGGTAACTCTCGAACTGGATTCAGAGTCCAAGGTTTGTCCACTAGATATGGTCTAAGGAAGGGGAACCAAATCTGTCGAGGCCAGTAAGGAGCAATTAGGATCATCCTGCTTTCCAAGGATATTGCTTTCTGAATTACCTTTGAAATGAGGGGGAAAGGAGGGAAAGCATAGAGAAGTCCTGAGGGCCAATTGTGAACGAGTGCATCTCTTGGAGTCTCCCCATCCGGGGGAATCAGGGTAAAGTAGCTGTTGCATTTGGCATTGAGAGGGGTGGCAAAGAGATTGTAGCAAGGCTGACCCCATTTGCGAAAGATTAGGTCCGCAATGCAAGTGTTCAGAGACCACTCGTGAGGCATCAGAATAGCCCTGCTGAGCTTGTCGGCTATGAAGTTGGATTTCCCCGGGATGTGCGTTGCCACCAGAAAGTGCTGGGAAGACGCTGCCCACTCCCATACTCGAAGGGCTTCTCTGCAGAGGAGGTAAGATTTGGTTCCTCCTTGCTTATTTAGGTACCAAACCACTTAAATGTTGTCTTAGTGGATTGCAATTTTTAATAGAGAGAGAAAGCTGTGAAGTGCTTGCAACGCTAGAAGCACTGTTCTCATATCCAAGACACTGATATGCAAATGCGCCTCGTGATCTTGCCATATGCCTTGGACTGTTCTCCCGAGATAATGCCCCCCCACACCCTATCTGGGAGGCACCCGTGGTCAAAGTGGCAACTGGGAGGGAGAAACAAATGGTCTGCCTGTGTTTAGGTTGCTGGTCTGGATCCACTAACAAAGATCCTGCTTGTACAAATTCGTCATAAGGATAGGATGAGACAGAGGGAGGTACTGCAGTGACCACTGGGCAAAGAGTAACCACTGAAGGACCCTCATGTGCAGTCTGGCTAATGGAACTAGTATTATTGTGGAAGCCATGGTCCCTAATAGCTTGAGCACCACCTTTGCTTTGACTTTTCTTAGAGGAAGTAGGGTCAAGACTTGCTCCCTTAGAATTTGAATTATTTCGATAGGCAGGTAAGCCCTCATTGAAACAGTGTTTATTTCGGCACCAATAAAATTCACATGCTGAGAGGGCAGATTTTTGTCAATTTACTGTAATTCTTAGCTGTAGGCAAGTTGAAATGGTGGCATCCCTGGCCTGTAATAGTAGATGCCTAGTAGTGGCAGTGAGGAGCCAGTTGTCCAGATATGGAAACTCTTGGAATCCCTGACGTCTCAAGTGAGCCATAACCACTGTCAAACATTTGGTGAACCCCCTGGGGACTGTGGTGAGACCAAAGGGCAGGGCGCGGAACTGATAATGACTGGCTCCCAGCCGGAAGCGTAGGTGAATTCTCGATGCCCTGTCCATTTTGATGTGGTAGTATGCACCTTGAATTTCTATGCAGCACATCCAAAAGTCTTTCCCTAACAATGGGAGTATCGACTGCAAGGTGACCATTCAGAACTTGGACTTCTGCACAGATTCGTTCAGTTTGCTGAAATCCAAAATGTGTCTCCTGTCCCCTGTTCTTTTTGGCACTAAAAAGAATCTTGAGTAAGTCCCTAATCCTACTTGGTCTACGGGGACAGGTTGGATGACTCTTTTCATGAGCAACTTTTGGATTTCTAGAGTTGCTGAATCCCTGTGATTGGGTAACACATCTGGGATTCGTCTGGTCTGAGAAGGTGGAGAAGAGAAGGGAAAATGGTAACCTCTGGTGATTATCTTTAATACCCACTTGTCTTGAGTGATGTCATGCCAGCCTTCTGGGTATAAAGAAATACGACCCCCGACTGGCTCCAGAGACACACAGTCGGGCCTCCTTTCAGGAGCGCTGATAGGGATGACCACGAAAGGAATCACGGCCTCCCTCGTTCTGCAGGCGTCCTCTAACTCTAGGGCAGCGTCTACCATTATTTCCTCCTCCTCTGCCTCTGGAGAAGGAAACACCTTGTGCATCCTGAAAAAACCTCTGTGATTTTTTGAACCACATTTTGCTGCCCTTCTGCCCTTTGGGAAAGGGTCTAGTGGGGACGGAAAAATGGACTCTCATGGCAGACAGGGTTTTTCCTTCCTGCTTGCACCTGGTGAGTGTGTCCTTTACCTTGGTTCCGAACAAAGAGGACCTGTCAAATGGGGCTTTGGTAAACGTAGACTTAAAGGCCTCCGCAAAGTTGCACAAGCACATCCAGGAGTGTCTACTGAGAGATACTCCTGAATCCGCTGCCCTACTTACTCCATCCGCTACGTGTGAAATCAGCCTCATGGAGGAGTTCACAATAGAACTTAGGGTAGACATCTGTGCGTTGACCTTCTGAGATACAGCATCAGATATGTTACCCTGTAGAGTATCTCCCAGCTCTTTTAGGAGATCTCTCTGGAGCCTTGTGAAATGGGACAGACAGTTCAGCGACTGCAGAGTAAAGGCCGCTGAAGCAAAAACATGCTTCCCATACCTGTCCATCGTTCGAGACTCCTTGTTCAGCGGATGGACAGTGGAGGAAGTTTCTGAAAGTTCCTTTTTGGTGGCTGCTGCCACCAGCATGGCATCTACTGGAACGCCCTTGGTCAAAAGGTCCTTGTCTTGGGGTGCTGACAAAAATGTATTCGGTCTTCTAGGAACCAGTTCCCCAGAATCAGGAGATTCCCACACCTTTCGACTCACTAAATCCAGTAGCTCGTCGAAAGGCAGAGACACCCAAGAGGCAGAGGGTTGAGACCCAAAAGCCTTCAGGTACACTGACTCCTCATTAGAAGGGGATTTGGTGGGCCAGCCGCCTCTCTGTTTCAGGATCTCAAGGATATCTGCGAAAGAGATATCAGAGGACGACTTGGGGGACCCTTCTGACTCCTCGAGGTCAGTGTCTGATGTAACGGACTCATCAGGGGAGTCAACATGCTTCCTCTTACAAGTTCTCTTCCTAGGTGGTTCCTCAGACAGGTATTCTGGGGAGACCTCGGAAGACTGGGGACCACTCATGGAGGTATCCTGAGGCTGTGAGTCTCTGCTGTGTAAGGAGAGAGAGGGAGCTAAGACTGAGATTGGCGCCTTAGGGGGAAGAGTGTCGGTACCTCGGGATAAAGCTGAAGTCCTGGACAGCACAATCTTCATCACCTCGAATGCCGATCCCCCCCAGCTCCGAAGATGCCCTCTGCTCCGAAGATACAGAGGCAACCCTCGGTACCGAAGAGATGGGCTCCGAAGCAGATATGGGATCCAAGCTCACCCACACCAAAGCACCTAGAGGTAGGCTCAGAATCAAAGAAGTTCGATTTGAAGCATCCCCCTCTAGCCAGACCGGAAATAAGGATCCTCAACCTCATGGACGGCACCGAGAGGGTCACAGCGGATATTGGAACCGAGAGACCAACTGAGGTAGCTGAAACCAACCTATCCACAACCGGAGGCACCGACAGCTCTGGCTCCAAAGGCTCAGAGAAGCTCGGAGGAGGAACATCAATACAGCGTGATGGAACATTGGGCTCCAGAACCGATTGCGACCGAACCGAAAGCAAATTTGCCAGTGCCGAAGTCTGAAGCAGTCTACGTACCACTCTCTCGACATCCTCATCAGAAAGGCTCCTAGAGGACCTAGAAGACAGAGTGGGGGATCTGGATGGCTGTAAAAACAGCAACCTAAGAGTTGGAGAAACCAGCCGAAGATCAGATGACGGGCTCTGAGAAGTAATGTCAGTCATCGGTTCCGATGCACCTGGAGCCGAGACTGATGGATCCACTAAGCTACTCTCTGTTGGCACTGAAATCAGTGGAGCCGATGAGGGTGAAGCCACTTTAGCAATTTTGTCTGATGGCTCCGATGAAACAGACTGGGTGGGAGACCGCCTTTTGGTAGTTTCTGGTCTTTCCTTTTTGGAGGAGGAGGGGGGAGATTTAGAGCTGGATGATGAGGATCCCAATTCCTCCTCAAATGAATGCTTTAGTAGTCCCTTCACTATCAGTTTGTTCTTCCTCTCCTGAGGAACAAGAGGACTGAATGCATGGTAAAACAGGCAAGACTCTTGGAGGTGGATAGCCCCCAAACAGAAAACACACAAATTGTGCCCATCAATCAAAGACATCTTCTGGGCACATATAGTACACTTTTTGAAGCCCAAAGGCTTATGGTCCTTAGAGTCTTTTGACATAATTCCCAAACAAAATACTACAACACATAACAATGAAAGGAGAAAGAATGGAGGACTAGGTTGTCTAAGTTAAATGGGCCTAGACCTAAGGGGAAACAGAATAAACCCAAGACCAGGTCCTCGAATTTAAACGGGCCTAGCCCAGGGAGAAGGAAAAACAGAACCGAGGACTAGGTCCTCTAATTTAAACGGGTCTAGCCCAACGCGTGACAAAACAGCAGAAAGAGGACTAGGCCCTCTAACTTAAAAGGGCCTAGCCAAAGAGGAAAAACAGCACTACAGAAAAGCGATGCTTTGAGGATACCAAAACAGCCAATGGAAAACGGCCAAACAACAAAAACACAGAAATTAAGCAGCAAATCATCCAAAACAGAAATAAACTGCAAAAATATACACTAAATAGCAAGACAATATAGCAATATCCAAAAATGACAATTCAATATACTGAAAAAAATCACTTAGCCATGGCCAAGAAGAATCATGTCTGAGCTGAACGAGCGGCAAACGAGATCTGGGGAATGTTGGTGATGCATGAGTGGATACCTCCTAGCCACGAGCCAACCAGAAGTTTTTGAGCTACAGTATGGCCGAGTTGAAGCCGAGTTTCGGCTCCGTTCCCAAGTGTAAGAATGAAGGCGAGATAGGACTACAGAACATTCTCTGTTTTGCATTTTTACTATATTGTACCTTATTTTTTGTGTCTTTCGGCTTTTCCCGGTTAAGGGTCGCCACAGCGGAACTCCGGTCCGCTAATGATTGGCAGTAGAGTTTTACGTGCTGGCTTGCTGGGCCTAACGCACAACCTTCAACGAAGGAACGCCCATTCATGCATGTCGCCACACAGAAGACGGTCTAACTGAGAATGGAATGGGCAACGTCTAAGACTATATTGTACCTTATATGCCATGTTTATCTATGTGTCTGTATTATTATGTTACTTATAACTTGTCTATTATGTATATTGTCTTTTATGGAGCTTTTCCCTCCCCAGGACTCCATTGAAATGGGCTCTTCCTGGCCCAATGGACCATCCTGGCAAACAAACTGCAAATAAATACATACATACATACATACATAAATAAATAAATAAATAAGGCTGTTAGGATTGGCCCACACTGTGTCACCAAATAAATATGCAAGTACTCTCAAAACATAAATATCTCTACAAAGATCAGCCATAATGAAGGTTTAAATACATTTAATAATGGTAAAAGAATGAGGAAATACTAATTATATATCCACAGTGACACCAGAGTTCAACATCACAGGAAATATTTAAGATAACATTAAAGGACAGTCTCAAACAAATAAAGAAAAATAACTTCTAAACTATGCTTCACTATATTCCTGCCTGAATCTAAGAGAATTATACTATTCCCTAGTAATGTAATTAATAAAGCAAGGCAGATGATGATGATGTCAAGTCCAAGATACAATACAGAATGCTCTGTCTCACTCTTAAGAAACTTCTCAAAATAATATCTAAAATATTACTGCCAGGCTAACTTGCAGAATGACATCTTTTCTGCTCATGTGACTTCTAGTTCTCATGCAAAACCCCATTTCTGGCAGCTGGCAGTATTTAGCATCTACCTGTAAAAATACACAGACATGGGCTTTTGCTCAGATCTTTGGCAGATGCTGGAAGTCATAAAACAATTACATTCCTTCATGCTTCCAGAGTAGCAATTAGTTCACCCCAAAGACAATACAGAAAGCCTCCTACTACAGACTTTGTGTCTCTGGCTACATTGAAACCTGCAAGATAGCATCTTTATGGCCTAGCCTATAAAGTGATTTAATTTCAGATACTTTTCTAAAGCTTGCTGGACTGAGGTTAACTTCCTCTATTCCAGTTTCCACTGTTAAAACATATACATCTAAACTGTTACAATAGTGCATGTACATTTTTGTTCTCTCTAGTAGAGCACACTGCATATGCATTTCAAATATAAGCACTTTACAAATACCTTTTGAACACAAACATCTGTACAAGTAAGTTTGATATGCACATGACATACAATTCTAATACATTTGTAACACAAGCATCTTATATACATTAGTTCGATATTCACAAATGACATATAAATTATTCACAAAATTCCAGCTAGCTATACTGGCAGTACCTCATTTCGTCACAGCATGAAACAACATTTTGGAAAAACGTCTCTTTTGAGACTGGTTTCCCTTTCTTATTGCCTTTATAAGAAATGAACAACTGATCACAACTTCTGAAAGATTTTGTTTTGTAAAGATAGTCCCCAAATTGTCTGTGGCTATCCAGTGTATGAACTAGCCTTTCTCCCTTATTTTTGAGCTTTGGAAAAAAGACAGGGGATGGAGAGCTTGGCTTAAAGTACACTTTAATAACACTTTAGCATAAAAGAAATTATTTTTTTTAAAGAAACCTGATCTTTGTGAAAATGAGTTAAGACTGACCCATCATACGAGACTGCAACTTAGATACTCTTCTTGTAGAAGGGAGAGAAACAATTAAGATTGATTTCCATGTCAAGAACCTCAAGTCTTCCTGATGGGCTGGTTGAAATGGAGCAAGAGCTATTTTTCAGGACACAAAATTAAGATACAAGGAGGAGTCACCTGTTTTCTAGAAACTTCTTGTGCAACACCCCTTTCAAAACAATTTTCACAGGAGACTGCACTGAAAGAGGGGGATCCACAGGCAAACATGCTGAAACAGCTGAAAATGAACCAACCTTTGACTGAGCAGCAAGGCAAACCATGGGATAGTAACTCTCACAAATAAGTAAAACCATAGAAAAACTAGCCATGAATGTGCACTCTTCTGTTGTTGGCACCAACTAGAAAAGCTTTTCCATTTGCTAATATCAATTTTCTAGTGGCAGGCTTTCTTGCAATTATTAGTAACTGCTGCATGCCCATAGATAGGTGTCTTAAAGGTATTAAGATCCTATCATCCAAGCAGTCAGCTGCAGCTGTTCAGGGCTGGGATGCATCAAACAACCCTGAACTTGTGTGAGTACATCCAGTCATTAAAAAGCTTGTGGTAATTGCCCCAGGGAGAACCACTGTTGCTTGGGCCAAAAAGGAGTTACCACAATGATCATAGGGGCGTTCTTCTGAATCTTCTGAAGTACCTTGGATATCAGTGGAAAGGGTGGAAAAGAATATAGGGACATTCCTGCCCAAGGAAAAAAGGCATCTGTCCCCCAGGCCTTCTAGCATTGAGTCCTGGAAAATAATCCTATCAGATAACTTAAAGGCATTAATATGCCATCATCCAAGCAGTCAGTTGTAGTTGTACCCAAGTGATTCCCCACAGATGTATTAAATCTTCGAAGACCACTTGATTCAGTTTCCATTCGTGAGGGCCTGGCTTTGTCCTGCTCAACTTACCTGCCACACAGTTTTGCTCTCATGGAATGTAAGATGTCTGTAGAATGAGATTGTGCTGTAAAGCTATATCCCATGCTTACATGGCTAGTCTGCCTTGCTAGTTTATTTACCAAATTACTGTGGTATTGCCTCTAACTACTTGAAAAGGTCCAGGAGACCACAAATCATTCAAAGAAATGGCATCCTTCATAACAGCAAGCATCTCTTTTATGTTTTGGTCTGTCTTTCTTGTTCCGGAGACTTTGCACTTTTATTCCTCTTGGCACTGATCCCCAAGCAAAGTCTAAGGCGTCTGCAGTGAATGACTGCTTTGGAGCAGGAGGGGAGAATGGGAGACATGGACTCAGAGAAATCTGATGTCTCCACCAAGTGATTACCCTTTCCACAAATCTCAGAATTGGAATTTGAAAAGACAGTGGGTGTTGATGCTCAGACCAGACTTCAGATACCACTGTATCTTTCTCATGTGGAATCTTGCAAGAGGTATCATGAGAATCATGGATGCCATGAGACCCAGAATCCTGAGGTACTACTTCACTGAGACAGACGTCTGAATGAAAAAAAATCTAATTGACCTAGTACAGGTCAATATGTTCATGTGAAATTAAAGCTCTATGTTCTGAGGTGTTTAGCAAGCACCCAAAAACAACCCTGAGTGATGGAGTCAAAAAAAGACTGCTGAATGTTCTCTTGAAATCCCAGGCTATGTAGCAGATCTCTTACTCAGTTGAGAAAGATTCCTCGCACTTATGTCTGCAGAGGTACACAAGTCACCTCAATATGAAAAATTATCGATACCCTGCAGCCTGCAATGGGCTATGACGAGCTAGAGAAATTGTAAACACCCTTGGAGCAGCGGATTACACAAAGTGTAAGGCAGAATACCGATAATGTGATCCATCATCATCATTTTCTTTCGGCTGTTCCCGTTAGGGGTCACCACAGTGGATCATCTATTTCCATTTCTTTCTGTCCTCTGCATCTTGCTCTGTCACACCAACCACCTGCATGTCCTCTCTCACCACATCCATAAACCTTATCTTAGGCCTTCCTCTTTTCCTGTTACCTGGTAGCGTCATCCTTAGCATCTTTTTCCCAATATACTCAGCATCCCTCCTCACCACATGTCCAAACCAATGTAATCTTGCCTCTCTGGCTTTGCCTTCAAACTGGGCTGACCCTCTAATATACTGATTCCTAATCCTGTCCACCCTCGTCACACCTAGTGCAAATCTTAACATCTTTAACTCTGTAACATCCAGCTCTAACTCCTGCTTTTTTGTCAATGCCACTGTCTCCAACCCATATAACATAGCTGGTCTCACTACCCTCTTGTAGACCTTCCTTTTCACTCTAACTGGTACTCGTCTGTCACAAATCACTCCTGACACTCTTCTCCACCCACTCCCTCCTGCCTGTACTCTCTTCTTCACCTCTCTTCCACACTCACCATTACTCTGAACTATTGATCCCAAGTATTTAAACTCATCCACCTTTGCCACCTCTATTCCTTGCATCTTCACCATTCCTCTATCCTCCCTCTCATTCACACACACATATATTCTGTCTAAGTACTGCTGACCATCATTTCTCTTCGCTCTATAGCATATCTCCATCTCTTCAGCGTCTCCTCCACCTGTTCCCTCCTCTCACTATAGATCACAATGTCATCTGCAAACATCATAGTCCACGGGGACTCCTGTCTGATCTTGTCTGTCAACCTGTCCATCACCATTGCAAATAAAAAAGGACTCAGAGCTGAGCCTTGATGTAATCCCACCTCCACCTTAAAAGCATCCGTCACTCCCACCGCAGACCTCACCGCTGTCACACTACCCTCGTACATATCCTGTACCACTCTTACATACTTCTCTGACACTCCCGACTTCCTCATACAGTACCACAACTCCTCTCTAGGCACCCTGTCATATGCTTTCTCTAAGTCTACAAAAACACAATGCAACTCCTTCTGATCTTCTCTGTACTTCTCCATCAACACTCAATAATGTGATCCACACATACAAAACCTTAACAAACACATGAAATCTGGAGGAATAGGAATGTGATGACATGCATCTTTTAAATCTAAGGTTACTAAAACATTTCAAATGAGGAAGAAATGGTATCAGGCTGTGAAGTGCATTTTCAACTTGGGCACCATCTCAAACTGATTCAGGAAAGAAAAGTTCAGAACTGGTTTCCAGGCATGTTCTTTCTTTGGTATTAAAAACATACTTGAGTAAAATCTTTTCCCAAACTGGGAAAGAGGAACAACATCTAGCATCCCCTGAGACAGCATACGGTGCAGAATAGGAGAGAACAGAAGGGTTTAGTCTGACAAATGAGGTAGAATCCCCAGAAAAGGAGGAATTTCATCTTACTGGCATCTGTATTATAAATGGATCAGCTTCAGACCCCAATTTGTCTGAAACAATCTGTTGCCAAAGACAGAAATTGAAATTCAAACTTTCTGGAAAGACTAACAGACTGCAAAGGCTGGGGAGGGAGTAAACAAGGTCCCTTAGTCATTCTGCCTTCCAACTTTTCTTTTCGGGACCTCCTTGACATTGCTTTTTAAATGTCTGGTTAACAGGATTCTGCTGAGATGATTTATTTTGTTTCTTGCCAAAATTGAATGAGGGAACAGAAAATCTCTTGGAAGATTTAAAAAACAGGGCTGATAAATCTGAGGGATTCCCTGAATCAGTACAATCAGCCTACCTCTCTTATCGTACTACTTGATAACCTCTGCAGCACAGGGTAAAAAATAAAAATAAATTCTCAAACAAAAGGAGAATTTAAAATATTATTTTTGATGTCTTCAAAGAGGTTTTGAGAATGCAGACTGACACACCTACTCAATACAGTACCAGTGGCAACAGCCCTGGAAGCATTATCTACAAAGTCATAAACTCACTTCAAACAATGAGTAGTGACCTGAGATACAGGAGAAACTAAACACAAAGCAGAGTTTTCCTGACAAGAAGGAACTGCAGCTAAAACATTCCTCATACTTTCACAATTTGACAGTATAAACTTTAACACGAGCTTGAAAATTTAGAATTCTAAAATAGAAGTTATTTACTCACCATAATGTTCCATCTGAGTTTGCCGATCATCATTCAGTCTTGACCTTTGGGTACTCTGTTCCAATCCTTGGAACCGGTTTGGCTGTTATACAGCTGGCACCAACCAAAAACTCTCGAGCAAAGACTCTACCCACAATACCCCTCTCCATATTACCTCAGATCGAGTTTGCAGCCACATAGTTAGTTGAGATTTTTCTTGATTCGCTGTAATACCCAGACGAGTGAACAGATGCAGAATGAAGTTTGATGTTTGCAGCAGTAGATGACTGGTGGGAGCAGTGATGAGCCAGCTGTCTAGATAAGAAAACACCCAAAATCCATGCAGTCTCAAGTGAGCCGTAACTGCTGTCAAACACTTGGTGAACACACTGGGGGCTGTGGTGAGACCAAAGAGCAGCACTCTGAACTGGAAATGACTGGCTCCTATTCGAAAGGGTAGAAACCTTCTGGAGCGTTTGTCCATTTTTACGTGATAATATGCATTTTGAAGGTCTATAGAGCACATCAGATCATTTTCCTCTAGAAAAGGAAGTATAGACTGAACCATGACCATCCGGAATTTTGTTTGCTGAACAAACTTGTTCAGAAGGCTGAGATCCAAAATTGGTCTCATGTTCCCTGTCTTTTTTTGGCACCAAAAAGAACCTGGAGTAAAATCCAAATTCTATCTGAACTGGTGGGACTTCTTTGATGACTCTTTTTTTCTAGCAGCTTTTAAATCTCGAAGGCTACTTGGTCCTTCTGATTGGGTGGCACATCGGGGAGCCTTCTTTTTGAGCTTGGAAAAAGACTGACAGGGTTTGGCAACCTCTGGTAATAATCTTCTGCAACCAAGTATTGTAAGTTATTTATCATCAGGCTGTCGAGTGCAGTGAAAGTCTTACCCCGACTGCTTCCAGAGGTAAGCAATCGGACCTCCTTTCAAGAGCGCTGCTAGGGTTGTCCAGACAAGGACTCTCTGGAACCCTGATTTTGCAGGCCATCTCGACCTCAGGGTCGGTGTCTTCTATTACAGCTCCCCCATCTGCCCCATGGGGAGCCACCACCATGTACATCTTGAAAAGGCCCTTGGGACTCTTTGAAACACATCTTTCTGGTCCTCTGATTCCTAGAGTAGGACCATTGGGGAGCAGAAAAATGTATGCCCACTGAAGATAGGGTCTTTCCATCCTTCTTACATCTGGTTAGAGTTTCTTTAATTTTGGGGTCAAATAAAGATGATTCATCAAAGGGGGCATTGACGAAGGAAGACTTAAATGTGTCCACAAACTTACACAAGCACATCCAGGTACAACACCTTATGGCAAAGCCCGAACCTGCTGCCCCGGTCGTTCCTTTGGCTGCATGCACAATGAGTCCCATGGACAAGTTAGAAATATACTCCAGGGTGGATAGCTGAGAGGCGACTATCCTGTACCTCTTCAGACACAACTCCTGCGAGGGTATCAGATAACTCTTTGATCAGATCCCTCTGGAGCCTAGCGAAATGTGCCATAAATTTCAAAGATCTTAGGGCGAAGGTCAATGAAGCATACACCCACTTTCCAAATCTGTCCATCATCCTAGACTCTCAGTTAAGGGGATGGACAGTATGACTCTTATCAGTGAGTTCTTTTTTGGTGGCAGTCACCACCACCATAGCATCTACTGCTAAGCCCTTGGTCCAATGCTAGTGATTTTCAGGGGCTGACAAAATTTTGTCTGGTCTCCAGGGAATCTGCTCTATGGAATAAGGACTTTTCCATGCCCGCTGTGCGATCAATTTAATAATATCAGCGGGGGGGGGGGGTCACCCAAGAAGTAGATGGGTGAGCACCAAAAGCTTGCAAGTATACAGATTCCTCAGAGGTCGGGTATTTGGTTTGCCAGTTAGCCCTCTGTCTGAGAAACTCTAAAATGTCTCCAAAGGAGATGTCTTTTAGGGTGACTGGCAGAACCCTCCCCATCATCGAAGTCCGTGTCTTCAGTGACAAATTCATCCTGGGAATCTAAGTGCTTCCTCTTGCATGCCTTCTTCCAGGGTGGCTCCTCAATGAGCATCTCTGAGGAGGACTCCAAAGAAGAGGGCCCCTGTAGAGGGGTAACTCGCAGCTTTGTTGCTTGCAGCCCAGGAGTGGACGATGGAAGCAGCTCTGGCCAAGGAGTCTGGGGATATAACTCTGATACAGAAGGGACCAGCTGAGAGGCCAACGCTCTCTCCATAACCTGGAAAGCAGGCCCCCCCCCTGAAGAGGGATGGGAGCCCGGAACAGAGAAAGACAACCTCAAAACTGAGGTCACACCCCACTCCAAAGCAGCAGCCAAGGAAAAGCCCACATATGCTGACATTCCCAGAGTTAAGGATGGCCCCAAATATAACGCCAGGGCCAATTCTGAATCCCTTGGACCCAAGAGCAGAGCTACTGCCCCGGGAGTCCATCGGTTCCAAAGAAGTCAGGGCAGATTCTTGCACTGAAGGCAGGATGGGCTGTCAGTACCAGAGCAGCTGGAACTGGAGGAATCGAAGTGGGAAACTCTAAGCCATCCAAAGAGGTTAGAGGATGAAGATTTGTTGGATTCCTTGGAGAAAATACCCCAACTCTAGGAGGGAGAGGGGTATGGCAGGAAGCAGAAAGACTCCTGGCCACTAGGAGCTGATCCACCAACCTCACGATGTCCATTTCAGTGAGACTTCTGGAAGAACGGACAGATAATCCAGAAGGGGATTCTGGTCTTTCCAAAAAAGGACTGGGAAGCTGCCCCACGAAGAAGTCAATATAAGGTGAATATCTTGTCCTGAGTAAATACACATAGCCCACATACTCAGTGCGCCACTCAACTACAGCCCATAAGGCATAACGTACCCAACACTCTATTCATAGGTGACTCTATAGTCAGGCACACTGATGTTCCACTCACCAGGCTAAACAAGGAAAAAGTTACTGTCAGCTGCCTGTCAGGTGCCAGGATCCGCCACATAACGCACGCACTCAGGTCACTCCACAACAAGTAGAAATATGACTCTGTCATTGTCCATGTTGGTGTGAATGACCTGAGACGTACCTTCCTGGACTACATGAAAAGAGACATGGAGGAGCTCTCCGATCTTGAAGCCCAGGCCGGTATGACCCTAGCTCTGAGTAGTATCCTGCCATCACCCAGAATGACACCACAGTACAAGGACAAAATGATTGACTTTAACAATTGGCTAAGCTTCTGGTTTCATTCTAAGGGAATCCAGTATCTGTCTGCCTGGGATGACATGATCGACAGACCACGCTGCTTTGCCAGAGATAGCCTGCACTTGTTGCCCTTGGGATTCCGGATACTAGCAAAGGCTCTTGCCACCCCTATAGTGCCTTTTTTAGGCAAGGTTCAAATGACAAATTCACCATCATAACAGGTACAAGCACGCAAAATCTGAGGGTAATGCTACTCAATGCTAGAAGTCTAAACCTCAAAATGCACTCACTCGAGGCACTCCTTAAAATGGAGAACACTGACATCTGTGCAGTGACAGAGACCTGGTTCAAAGCTCCAGAGAGCACCCCTGCATTACCAGGCTATAATTCATACCATACCTTTCGGCCACCAAACCCGGACCGAAACACTAAAGGTGGAGAAGTGTCCATATTCATTAAGGATATCCACACCTCCAAGCTAGTTGCTCAGCATAATGCATCCGAGATTATCCAAGTTCAACTAACTCTGGGCAAAACCGCAATCCAGATTGTAGCTTGCTACAGACCCCCCACCATGCCCCAAGATTCCCACTCCTCTTTTCTTGATACACTGGAAAATATTAAGGTACAACCCAACACTCTAATAATGGGTGATTTCAACTACCCTACCATTGACTGGGAAAACTACTCATGTACCAACTCTTTTGCTCAACGTTTTCTGGAAATCATCAATTCCAACACTTTGGATCAACTTATCCACACCCCCGCCAGGGGCAGCAATATCCTAGACCTGGTCATCACCAACATGGGTGACCGGTGTTCCACACCAGAGGACAGCTCCTCGTTGGTTAGATCCGACCACAAGCTAATCACCCTAGACATCCACATCCCGCTCCCACCCCCCATTAGGAAAACAACCGTAACAAATTTCTCCAAAGCCAACTTCACGCTTCTTAAGACAGAAGTGGCAAACTTCATGACACCCATGCAGATGGACAATAGAGGTACAACTGCTGAATCCTACACAAATGCACTTTATAAGCACTTACACAAGTGCATGGATCGTGCTATCCCTAACAGAACCAAGATCTTATCCTCCAAAAAAAGGAAGCCAATCTGGTGGTCTTCTGCCATAAACAAACTCTACAACAGAAGAAAGAAACTGTTGCAAAAAAAGTAAAATCCCACGATTGGAGGAACTCCCTGGTCAGCCTCAGTAAGAAGCTGAGATCCCTCATAAAATCCTCCAAAGCTAGTTATGAAAACAAAATTACCACTGATTCTAA
The DNA here is from genome assembly GCF_019279795.1 of Protopterus annectens. Taxonomy (NCBI): domain Eukaryota; kingdom Metazoa; phylum Chordata; order Ceratodontiformes; family Protopteridae; genus Protopterus; species Protopterus annectens. The sequence goes on along the minus strand of NC_056733.1, from coordinate 1,177,799,219 downwards.
AAACAACCAAAAAGCATTCTATAGCTATGTCAAAAATCTCAATGGCAACACTCAGATCTGCTCTGAGTTACAGCACAATGACACTAAATATACAGAACCAACTGATATTGCCAACATCCTGGCAGATAGTTTCAGTGCTAACTTTACCCCCCTCTCACCCCCTAAAGGGCCCATCTTTATACCGGAAGAATGCAAAGCTCCTGTAATCACGGCTGCACAGGTAAAAATCTTCACTCTCCAAAGCCAAGAACACAGCATCCATGGGACCTGACAACATCCCAGGCTGCCTTCTACGTGAACTACAGAATGAACTGGCACCCCACCTAAGTACCATGTTCAATTATAGCCTCACCTCAGGCTTTGTGCCCATTGAATGGCGCACCGCGACAGTTATCCCACTCCACAAAGGGGGGGGGCACAACAGACCCCGGGAACTACCACCCCATTAGCCTGACGAGCCTCGTCTGCATGGCCATGGAACATATCATCATGGAACTCATAAACAAAGACATTGGAAATCCCCATAATCTGGATTCCACATAGTCTGGGTTTGTAAAAGGAAGATCATGTCTCCTAAACCTGATGGACTTCTTTGAAATAGTCACCAAATCCATAGATATGGGTAAGGTGGTTCACACAGCCTATCTAGATCTCGCTAAGGCGTTCAACACCATCCCCCACTCTGGAATTGTAGATAAACTCACTAAACTAGGTATAAATCCCTATGTCACAAGATGGGTTGCCAACTGGCTTACTGACAGAACCCACACCGTGAAAGTAGCATCCTCCAAATCAGACTTCAGACCAGTGACAAGTGGAGTACCACAGGGTTCAGTTCTGGGTCCTCTCCTGTTTCGTATCTACTTCTTTGACATACAGGCTAACACAGATGGTCTTTGGCTAACTAAATTCGCAGATGACTGCAAACTAGGAGCTATAATTGAAACTCCTAATGATGTGGACATCCTACAAAAGGGCCTCACTGAGACAGATGCCTGGTGTCAAAGACATGGTCTCAAGCTCAATGCCAAAAAGTGCATTGTCATCCCCTTTGTTAAAAACTCTGTACCCATGAACTACCACATAGGCGGTAGTCTACTTAACACCGAAAGTGTGATAAGAGACCTTGGGACACAGATGGACAGTAGTCTCTCCTTTGATAATCACATTGCCACAGTGGTCAGGAAATCCTTCTATGTGGCACACCTCATCACAAAAGGTTTCTCATCTAGAAAAAAAGAGGTCATTGTTCCCCTCTACTCAGCACTCATTAGACCCATTATAGAGTACAACGCCCCTTTTGGTATGTACCTCACAAGACATCTACAACAACTGGAAAGGCAGCAAAAATACCTCACAAAGAGGATTAATGGCCTCAAACAGATGCCTTATGCAGACCGTCTCTAAAAACTCCAGCTTTACTCTGTCGCATATCACCTACTCAGAGGCGATCTCTGCCTAACACCCAGAGCTGTTGGACATGCTCCATGTAAAGAAATCCCAATCCCTCCGAGCTACACGCTCTAGGGACCTAAACCTTGTCACCACAATAAACAGAACATGCTGGAGGGATAGATTCCTGTCCCAGAGACTTCACATACTCTGGAACAGACTACCTATCTTTGTCAAACAGAGCTCCTCATTAACACTATTCAAGAAAAATATTGATGATTGGATGGGTAATAGGAAATTCACCCTGGGATCACTTCTGTGGTTCTGCTTGACAGGGGCACAGGAAAATAATTTTCTTGGGTGGCGAAAGCCAGGGTACCTTTTTGGCTAGGCTTGTATAGGCCCTAGGGCCAATAGCCTAGTACCTACCTATGAACCTATGAACATAATTTCTAATTTAATCACTGAAGGGGTGGGTAACATCTATTGCAGTGCAGCAGGAGAGTTCAGCACCAACCAGGAAACTAAAGAGGTTGGTGCAGATCTTTGTGGTGCCACAGTGGTAGCCAGTGCCGAGGAGGTTGTCTGTTCTGACATTCTTGGAACCTTAGCCTTAGGTTCTCTAGATGTACAGAGGTCAGAAAGTTTAAGCTTTTTTGCCACCGGTGCCAAAGGAGACATTGGCACCAAGTGACTTTTCTACATACCAAGTTCTGATTTAGTGAAAGAAAGGACAGACATGGAGTGCCTTTTGTTTTTTCAGCCATGCTGACAAATGGAAAAACGGGAGTCAGCTGGCGGGAACACTCACACACACACACACACACACACACACACACACACACACACACACACACACACACACACACACACACACACACACACACACACACACACACAAGCTCAGGAGGGGAAAACTACCAACAATGGTAGACAGAAATACCACAAAATTGGTAAAGAGGAAGAGAACACCAATTATGGTAAGAGAGAGAGAGAAAGCTACCTAACAAAGTAGGGATGAAAAGGGGGCTTCCAATGATGTTAGAGAGAATACCGTAAGATATGGGAAATAAACACTCACTTGACCAGAAAAGTGGGTAGAGACCAATAGAAGAGAAATACAAATATAAAAAAATAGAAAAGGGATGAGAACAACTTTCAAAAAAATAAAGACATTTTACTTAGCCGTGAGAGAAATGGCTGATGCGTCTTACGACAAGAGTGGCAAAACGACACCTGAGGCATTATGCAGAGGGGTACTGTGGGTAGATTCTTAGCTCAGGAGTTTTTGGCTGGCATGAGCTGCATAATGGCACAGCCATTTCTGAGGATCAGAACAGAGTACCCAAAGGTCAAGGATGAATGAAGATTGATAACATCAGATAATCAAAGTTGCTGAAGCATACATTTTTTTCCCCAAACTTATTACTAGATTTACTATCCTTGTCTGAATGAGAAGGTCTACAGTTAACAAAAAATGCTTAGCAGAAGCTGGATTAACAAAAGATATAGCTACTGGGTCAGGTCTGGAATTAGTGTATAAAAACTTAAAAGACTGAGGAACTTTGTACTTCCTATCAGTTCTCTTAGGGGCAGCAGGATCACTGTCAGTGAAACCACATGTAACAAACATGTCCTCCAGTGCTTACAGCAATGGCAGATGAGTGAAGGTTCTGGGAATTACAGTTGCAGCAATTCACTGTATTTTCTAAAGGACAGAGAAAGTGTTCTCTCACTAAAATCAGATCAATATTGTCAACAGTCTCAGAGAAAGTAAATCCCTCACAGGAAGATTCAGACATACTATACTGTCCTCAGAACCTGAAACAGAAACTTGAGGAGAAAAACATACAGCTGTCCCTTCACATTCACCCACAGATTTAACATCTTCAGAGAAACAGGAATCTCTTTTTCTTTTATTAGAAACAACCTTACAATAAGGGTCAACAGCCTGCACAAGGCCCTGAGCCAAGCCCAATAAATTATTCCTGTCCAAAGGAACTGATACAGGATAAGTTAAATGTTTAGCTGTCTCTTTTTGACAGGAACACTCAGACAAACAGACCTAGTACTGCCAGCAACAGCTTCCCCAGGGATGGGAACAGCATTTTGGCTTAACAAGGGCACATTCCCTGCTCCTTGTCCCAAGACTGAAGTGCCTCTTCCTCGCCTGATTAGAGGACCCTAACAAACTAGAGAGGATGTGGCTAACCTCAGGTCTATAGTAGCTGTATGGACAACACCAGAGGGATCTGAAGAAAAGGATGAGGTTTCTGAGGAACCAGCCTTGGACACAGCAGTTACCCACTTGAGGCTGTAGCAAATTATTAGCCTGTTTGTTAACTATTTACTAGTATTTTTTCACTGTTTTAAAGCCATTTGTTCTGCCTGCTCTGGTTTTCCCACCAAGTAGTACTTAATTAACTGATCCGTTAACTTTTTAAATCATTCTTTACAGCCTCCTGGATGATTTTCTGCTGTTTTAAACATTTCTTTAGTGTCTCACCGCTATTTTTCTGCTGTGTTAAATATTCTCTAGTGTTTCCCGCTGAAACTAGGGTAGCTAGTAGCTGTAGCATAGTCCAGATCCACGCCTGTGGCTTTTGGAACTGTTTGTACTGGTTTGTTTGTTCTGAGCATGTTTTCCAGGCCAACTTGGATTGGAAGGGGCTTATCTGCACTTTTGTGAGAGAACTGTGTTTGATGGGCACCTGAATGGTAAAGGGAAGGCAGTCTAGGGTTTGGAATAAGCATCCTGAATTTTGTTACAGTTATTGTCACGTTTTAGCTTCCGGTATTTAGGCCCTGCATCTGAGTAGGTCTCTGCTTGTTTGCACTGAGTGGAACTGAGGTGGGCTACTAGCCACAACTGTGAGCTGAGAAACTAGATGGCTAGAGGCTTCAGAAACTTTCTTTCGGCTTTTCCCGATTAGGGGTCGCCACAGCAGAACTCCGGTCCACTAATAATTGGCAGTGGATTTTTACTGTGCTGAGTTGCCAGCCCGACGCCCAACTTTCAAAGAAGGCACACCCATTCATGCACGCACCTACCTGGATGTCTTTAGACATCATTTGACAGCAGGGAGGACATGCAGACTCCACACAGAAGGCACTCCAGCCGAGAACCGAACGGGAGGACCTCAGAGCATTAAAAAAAAATTCTTTGCTTATTTATACTATTTACTGCAGTTTTTATTGCCTGCCACCTACTTTTATACTGTATTTATTTACTGTGTACTAAACTATACTGTTATACTGCAATTGCCTGCAACACTCTGCCCGTAAAATCAAATTTTATTGCTGTTTTCACTGTTTAGCAATCTTTTTTTGTTGTTTCCACTATTTGTCAAGTATTTACTGGTATTTTTTTCACTGTTTTAAAGCTATCTGTTCTGCCTGCTCTGGTTTTCCCATCAAGCAGTACTTATTAATTGATCTGTTCACTGTTTAATTCATTCTTTAGAGCCTCCTGGCTAATTTTCTGCTGTTTTAAACACTTTTCTCTCACTGCTATTTTGCTACTGTGTTAAATATTCTCTAGTGTTTCCCCACTGAAACTAGGGTAGCTAGTAACTGTAGCATAGTCCAGATCCAGGCTAGCAGCTTCCGGAACCGTTTGTAGTGGTTTGCTTGTTCTGACCATGTTTTCCAGGCCATCTTGGATTGGAAGGGGCTTATCTGCGCTTTTGTGAGAGAAAGTACAGTTGTGTACACTTACCATAAATGTAGATGTCCGAGTGTATTCACTATTGCAGTCATTACATTTGGGTTATCTGCTTTGCAGTAGCCCTCAGTCGGCCCGATTAACCAAGTCTTGGGTCCTGCGTCGGCTGCTGTCCCTTCTTCCATGACGTCAGGTCGTCAGGGGTATAAAACATGCAGCCGATGCCATTACATCAGTTTTTCTTGCCTCAGATGTTAGGTGCCCCCTAATGGGAAGCAATTAAATCTATTGGAAAAATCTAATCAAGGATATACCTCCAACAAAAAAGCAAATACACCAAAAAGCTTTTTGAGCATAGTAAGTGAGAGTAGAGGTATAGCCAAAAGAAGAAAGGAGGCTGGCGGGAGGATAACCAGGACTGCAACAGTGAATACACTTGAACATCTACATTTATGGTAAGTGTACACAACTTTACTATGTTCTTCGTGTTTCACTGTTGCAGTCATTACTATGGGTAGATTCCCAAAGCTAAGGTTGGGTGGAGGAATTTAAATAGAATTAGGACCAGCAAGACTGCAGAGGCAAAACCAGCTCTGGATTTAGCGAAAATTGGCAAATGATAATGCTTGGTGAAAGTATGTACAGAACTCCAGGTAGCAGCTTCTAGGATGTCCCTTGTAGGGACGCCCCTGAGAAAGGCTGTAGCGGTAGATGCAGCCCTGGTTGAATGGGGTCTGATGCCCTGTGGGATAGGTTTTCCATGGTGCTTATAGCAGAAATGAATGCAGTGGCCTATCCATTTTGAAATGGTTTGCTTTGAAATAGTTTCCCCTCTGTCCCTGCAGCAAATGCCACCAGCAGCTGTTCAGATTTCCTTTGAGGTTTAGACCTGTCCAAGTAGAATCTAAGTTGTCTGTCCACATTTAAGGAGTGCAGTATCCATTCCCCTTTGTTCTGAGGGTTAGGAAAGAAGGTAGGCAAATGAATGGACCAATTAAGAGCCACACTGGATAACATCTTGGGCATGAAGGAGGGATTGGTTCTGAGGAACACCCTGTCTGCATGAAAGATGATGATAGGCTCCACTGCTATAACGGCCTGTAATTCAGATACCCATCTTGCAGAAGTGATTGCTAAAAGGAAATCTGTTTTCCAGGAAAGGAATTTTAAATCTGCAGTAGCAGCTGGCTCAAAAGGAGGAAGAGTGAGTTTCTCCAAGACAAAGTTAAGGTCCCAGGCATGAGCTGGCGCTCTCCTGGGTGGCCTTAAAGTTTTGGCCCCTCTAATGAACTGCTTGAGCAGTGGGTGAGAGAAGAGAGGAGGCTCTGTGTTATAATGAGCTGAAATGGCTGAGACATGGATTTTGATGGAGGAAAAGGACAGGCTCTTATGAAGCATCTCAGTCAAATATTGTAGAATCTGAGGTAAATTGGGCACTGTTGCACTCATCCCTTGAGATTGGTTCCAGGTACAAAATCTTTTCCATTTTGCAGCATAAGATTTCTAGTACTAGGCCTCCTAGCCTCTAAAATGATATCCATCACTGATTTGCTGAGGGGTGGTAAAGGAGAGATTAGGTAATTAGCCAGGCTGCTAGATTCAGGGTTTGTAGTGGAGGGTGCAGCATCTGGTTCTCCTGCTGAGACAAGGAAGGAGTCTGAGGCAGGTGCCATGGGGCCAAGCGTAACACACTGGGCAGGAGGAGGTACCAGTGTTGTCATGGCCAGTCTGGAGCAATTAAGATCATCCTTGGCTTGTCCTGTTTGATCTTTAGTAGTACTTTGGAGAGCAGAGGCAGAGGAGGAAAGGCATAAACTGATAAGTTTTTCCAGCTGAAAGATAGAGCGTCCACTTTCCAAGCTAGTTTGTGGGGAATCCTTGTGCAAAATTTTTCCAGTTGATGGTTCTGAAGGGAGGCAAACAGGTCTATATCTGGGCTCCACATTTGCTTGTCAACATGTTGAAAATCCATGGTTCCAGTTTCCACTCGTGTGGATCCATAAGGTTTCTGGTTAGTCCATCTGCCAGTGTATTTAGCTTTCCTGGCGGGAATTGAGCTTGTAGATTCAATTGGTAGCTCAAATGGGTACCCCCCTGCTTGTTTATGTACCACATGATTGTGGTGTTGTCCGTCTTTACCATTAGTTATCCTGGAAGAATGTGGTCCTTGAAGGCTGTCAGAGCATTCTGTACAGCTAACATTTCCTTTTGATTTATGTGTATGTGCATTTGAGTTGGGTTATATTTGCCCTGAATGCACTTCCCTTCCAGGTGAGCCCCCCATGCATAGTCTGTGTCTGTTGTCAAGGTTTGGGCGGCAGGGGGTAGTGTGAATGGTAGTCCCTTGTTTTGATGGCAGGCCTCTGCCCACCAAAGGAACTCTAGGCGTAGGCAATGTATGATAGGAATCATTGCTTCTAGATCCTGTGAATGTTGACACCATAGGCTTTTGAGATACCATTGCAGTTTCCTCATATGCAGTCTTGCATATGGAATTAGAAGAATGCAGGAGGCCATGAACCCCAAGGCTTGTAGTATTTGCCTTGCAGATAACTGGGTATTTGTGGCCACTTGTTTGAAGTAGGTTGTCAAAAGAATCCGTTTCTCTGGCGTGAGGAAAGCCATCTGGGAAGTTGTACTCAAGCTTGCTCCCAGGAATATAATTTGTTGACAGGGTACCAGGTGTGATTTCTATTCGTTTATGGTGTACCCCAGACAAGTCAGTATCCTTTGAACAAAGGCCAGATGATTCAAAAGTATGTCCTGGCTTTCTGTCTGAATTAGACGATCGTCCAGGTATGGGTATATTTGAATATTTCTTTGCCTGCAAAATGCAATGACTGGAGCTAGGCACTTTGTGAATACCCTGGGCACAGTAAATAAGTCAAAGGGCAGTGCAGAGAACTGATAATGCATGTAGCCTGCTTTGACTCTTTCACTAGAAGATGCAGATATCTGTGCAGTCACAGAAATCTGGTTTAAGGCCTCAGAGAGCAACCCGGCCCTGCAAGGCTACAATGCCTTCCACACCTTTAGACTGCAAAAGGAACGTGTGAAAATCAAAGGAGGCAGTGTTTCAATCTATATTAGAGATAAACTTACCTCACATCTAGTTAGTCAGGACAACTCCATGGAGTTACTCCAGGTCCAGGTTACGAGGGATAAGAGGTCCAGGTTACGAGGGATAAGACTCCATTCAAGTCCTAGCCAGTTACAAATCCCCCTCCATGGGTCACAACACCCACAAAGCCTATCTAACCAAACTGAAGACGATCCAAATTTTACTGAACACACTTGTTATGGGGGATTTCAAATATCCCATCATCATCTGGGAAACCTACCCTAGCCCAAACTCACTAGTACAAAAGTTCCTTGCCTTTGTGAATTCAAATGCCCTGAAGCAAACTGTCCATACTCCAACAAGAGGAACAAACATTCTAGATCAGGTCCTCACCAACATGTCAAACAGGTGCACTGCTGTAACTGTTGGACCCTCATTATTTAAAACTGACACTAACACCAGAACTCACAAAGAGTGAAATCAGACTAAAAAACTTCACCAAAGCAAACTATACCCTCCTAGGTGAAGGTGCAAATGAATTTCAAGCCCCATCCCAAACAGAAAGTGGGAACTACGTTGAAGCTTACACTAAAGCCCTGTAAAATCACTTGCATAAGTGTACAAACTCAGCTGTACCAGATAGAATCAAAGCCAGAGCCCCAAGTAAAATCAAGCTGCCATGGGGGACTTCCAGCATCAACAAACTCTACAATAAATGCAAAAAGTTGCTGTCCAAGAAAATAAAGACAAGGCCCCAACAATGGAAAAGTTCCCGCCTCAGCCTTAACAGGCAAGCAAGACAACCTGTCAAACCCTACAAGAGCTCCTTTGAGAGAAACCTAGCAAGTACTGCCAAGGACAACCATAAGGCCTTTTATATGCTAATTACATAACCTAAAGAGTACACCCCAAACATGTGCAGAACTGGTGGCCAACAGTATCACTGAAGACACAAACTGACTGCAGTTAACCACGCAGGATGCTTACGAGCAAAACCAGAACAAAAACAAATATAACAGTATACTGATGAAAGGTGTTTTTCCCACAAGCTCTATTTTTATGTAATAAATTAAGCATTTCTACCAGCTGGCATTTGTTTTTGTTCTGGCCAACAGTATCACACACACTGACCCCACAGAGATAGGGAACCTACTAGTGGATAGGTTTGGCTAAAATTTCACTCCCTTATCCCCTCCTAACATACAAACCCTCCCCCAAACTTCCCCCATCTCACATATCTGAAGAGCAGGTCCTCAAAGCCCTGTCCAAGGCAAAGAACATGGCCTCTATGGGACCAGATGACATCCCAGGTGGTCTTCTAAACAGGCTAAAAATAGAAGTTATGTTCTTACCATAACGTTCCATGTTAGTTGTCTTCTTCTCGCCTTCTTCTTGCTGGATGGGTTCGGAGCCGACCTCAGCTCCGACTCGGCCACTCTAAAAGCTCGAGAGTTGGTTCCACCGGCTCGAGGCTCCCCTTATATCCCACAATGCTAGGCGAGAGTTACCTCAGATCTCATTTGTAAGCTAAACCCAGCTTATATAGTAACAGTATAACTATAAACAGAGTCCACCTCTAACAACAGGAAGAAAGAAGGGTGACCTACATCCTGACCCAGAAAATATGCCCAACAGCATATGTCTTAAGAAAGATGTGGTAGAAAGAGAGGTCACGATCACAACTCCTCTAGGTCTGTCCAGGCCAGGGGGAAGGAGGGTGGGACGCAAGAAGAAGGCGAGAAGAAGACAACTAACATGGAACGTTATGGTAAGAACATAACTTCTATATGTTAAGTTGTCTATCTCACTTCATTCTTGCTGGATGGGACCGCGTCCCTAGCACCTTGTCCCGGTGGCCTAACGGAACAGACTCCTGAGAACAGTGGAACCAAAGTTAGCTCTATGCCTAGAAGCTAAGTCCAACTTATAATGAGAAATGAAAGTGTGAGGAGTAGCCCAAGTAGCCGCTGCACAAATGGTGTCAATAGGCAGTCTGTCTTGGAAAGCTAAAGAAGTAGCCAAAGCTCTGGTGGAATGAGCCTTAGGTTTATCAGGCAGCTTTTGATGTCTAATCTCATATACAAGGGAAATCAATGATGTTAGCCATCTGGATAATGATACCTTTGAAACTGAAAGTCCCTTTCTGCTCTCCGCATAGGAGACAAACAGCTGATCAGATTTTCTGAACTGTTTAGTTCTATCCAAGTAGTACCTCAATTGACGGTGAACATCCAGGCAGTGTAATTTTTGTTCAGACCTATTGGAGTGTTCTGGAAAAAGACTGGTAGATCAATGGATTGATTCAGATTTGATGCAGATACCACTTTAGGCAAAAAGGACGGGTTAGTTCGTAAGGATACTCTGTCCTTATGAAACAAAAGATAAGGAGGACGACAACTGAGTGCTTGAAGTTCTGAAACTCTTCTAGCTGATGTAATAGCTACCAGAAAAGAGTTTTCCATGATAACAATTTTAAGGAACAGGAAGCTGCAGGTTCGAAAGGGGAAGAATCAAAGAAGCAAGAACTAAATTTAGGTCCCAAGGAGAAGGAGGATTTCTTATAGGAGGTCTGAGAAGAAAAACTCCTTTCAAAAAGGCTTTGCAGAGTTTGTGGGACATTAGGGCAGATTCAGCAATACCCACATGAAAGTTAGAAATAGCTGCCAATTGAACTTTAAGTGTAGAGGAGATGAACCTGCATGGAAGAGTTCAGCTAGAAAATCAAGGACTAGTTGGATGGAAGCGGTGAAAGGATCTATGTCCTTTCCTTGTGCCCAATATGAGAAGCGTTTCCACTTACTCAAATAAATCTTTCGAGTGGAAGATTTATGGGAAGCTATCAATATATCTCTAACAGAGTGAGATAATTGAGGAAGCCTGGCTAAGGTAGGAACTGGAGGAACCAAGCAGTGAGGTTCAGAGAGGGGAGGGAGCGATGAAACTGACCCGACTGATGGATCAAAAGATCTGGAACTAGGTCCAGCTTCCACGGTCGCTCCAAGAGAAAACGATGTAGAAAGGGGAACCACACTTGTCGAGGCCAGTAAGGAGCAATGAGGATCAATGAGGCCTTCTGAGCGATAGCTTTCTGAATTACTTGAGAGATCAGTGGGAAAGGAGGAAATGCATACAGAAGTCCCCGGGCCAAACTTGGACTAGAGCGTCTCTGCTGGGTTGGCCTGGTAAAGGGAACAGAGTGAAAAATTCTCTGCACTTGCTGTTTTGGGGAGTAGCAAAAAGATCGCAGCAAGGCTGACCCCACTTGAGAAAAATTTCTCTCACCACAGAGTCTTTCAGAGACCACTCGTGAGGCATGAGAATAGCTCTGCTCAACTTGTCCGCAATATGATTGGACTTCCCGGGGATGTGCGTTGCTATCAGAAAACGCTGAGAAGAAATCGCCCATTGCCACAGTCTGAGTGCTTCTCGACACAGGGGTATGATCTGGTTCCGCCTTGTTTGTTGATGTACCACACTACAGACATATTGTCTGTCTGGATTGCAATTGTTCCCAAGGGAAGAGAGTCTTGAAGGGCTTGCAACGCTAAAAGCACTGCTCTCATCTCCAGAACATTTATGTGCAAGTGGCATTCGTTTGGTTGCCATGTGCCCTGGACTGTCCTGCCCTGATAATGCCCCCCCCACCCGATCAGGGAGGCATCCGTTGTCAGTGTAGCAACCGGAGGAGGTGGCACAAAAGGTCTTCCGACAGGAGATGGGGAAGACATCCACCACATGAGATGCTTTTAGCACGCCTGCGTGATCACAATGGTGTGAGACATTGGAAGTTCCTGGTATGACCATTGAGTAAAATGCATCCACTGAAGGATTCGCATGTGGTATCTGTCTAATGTAAGAAGAGGTATGGCAGATGCCATAATTCCCAACACCTTTAGAACTAACCTGGCTTTGATTCTGTTGTTGTTGAGAAGGAGTGATACCAATTTGTGAATGTCTGATATCCTTTGATGTGTTAGCCTTGCAGACATGTTTATCGTATCTAGATTTGCGCCTATGTAGGTAATAGTACGACAAGGCGACAAAACAGACTTTTCGCAATTTATTGAAATACCCAGTTTTTGACAAACGAAAAGTATAATCTCTGGCCATCAGAAGGAGATGCTCGGTGGGAGCTGTGAGGAGCCAGACGACCAAATATGGAAACACCTGGAATCCTTGTCGCCTCAGGTGAGAAGCTACCACTGCCATGCATTTGGTAAACACCGGGGCAGTGGTGAGACCAAAGGGCAGGGCCCTGAACTGAAAATGACTGGTTCCCAGCCTGAAGCGGAGGAATCTTCTGGAGCGTCTGTTCATTTTATGTGATAGTACGCATCCCGAAGGTCTATAGAGCACATCCAGTTTCCTTTGCCCAAAAGGGAAGGATGGATTGCAGCGTGACCATCCGAAATCTTGTTTTCTTGACTGATTTGTTCAAGACACTGAGATCCAAAATCGGTCTCCAGTCCCTTGTTTTCTTTGGAACTAAAAGAACCTTGAGTAGATTCCGGATCCTTGTTGGTCTACTGGCACTGGCTGAATTGCTCTTTTGCAAGCAGTTTTGAAATTTCCAAAGCTGCTAGATCCCTTTGAGTGGGTGGAACATCTGGAAGGGATTTTAGACTGATTTGGAAAGCGAAGAAAGGGGATAAAATAGCCTTCGGAAATGATGGACTGTACCCATTTGTCTTGAGTCAGGGATAGCCAGGCTTCTGGGTACAGTGACAATCTTCCCCCGACTGCCTCCGAAGATGGGCAGTCGGGCAACACCTCAGGGATGCTGAAAGGGCTTGTCAGGGAAGGCTTCCCGATTGCCCTGGTTCTGCGGACCCCCCCTGCCCCTAGGGCGACGTCTACCATTGTTATTCCCACCTCTGCCTTTGGTAGGAAAACGACTCTGTGCGTCAGGCGAAGTCCCTTGAGATTGTTTACGGAACCACATCTTTCCACTCTTCTGACCTTTGGGGTAAGGCCTAGAAGGGGTCGAAAAACGGACTCCGACGGCAGAAAGGGTCTTGCCATCAGTCTCGCACCTAGTCAGGGTTTCTTTCACTTGAGGACCAAAGAGGGATGATCCATCAAAAGGGGAGTTCGTGAAAGACGTCTTGAAAGGGTCCGCAAAATTGCATAGCCGCATCCAGGCGTGCCTACGTAAGGCCACACCTGTCCCTGCGGCTCTGCTCGCTCCATCAGCCGCGTAAGAAAGGAGGCGCATGGAGGAGTTGGATATGGAATTAAGGGTAGCCAGCTGCGTGTTCATCTTGTCTTGGAAACCCGCAGCTGTAGGATCCTTTAACATTTCACTCGCTTCCTTGATCAGGTCCCTTTGAAGACGAGTAAAATGGCACAGGTAGTTCAGCGAACGCATGGTAAATGTCGCTGAGGAGAACATCCGCTTCCCGTACCTATCCATGGACCTAGATTCCTTGTTAGGTGGATGGACAGGTACTGAAGGATCAGCTAGTTCCTTCTTTGTGGCAGCAGCTACCACCATAGCATCCACAGAAACTCCTTTTGTTAGAAATTGCTTGTCTGCTGGAGCTGTTATGTACTTAGAAGGTCTCCTGGGAGTGGGGTCCACTGAATCAGGAGCCGTCCAAGCCTTCTTAGCAACCACCTGCATGAGGGGGTCGAAGGGGACACCCAGGAGGTGGAAGGACGAGAGCCAAACGCCTCAAGATACACAGATTCGTCCTCCGAAGGGTTAAGGGCTGGCCAATTTCCCCTCTGTTTCAGGATCTCCAGAATGTCTGCAAATGAGACATCTTCAGAAGGGAACGGGGAACCCTCAGAATCATCCAAATCTGTGTCTGATGTGATGGACTCAGGTGAGTCAATGTGTTTCCTCTTACACTTCCTCTTCCGAGGGGCTCTTCTGCCAAATCAGGAGAGGCCTCGGAAGAGGATGAAATCCCCACAGGGGTTTCCTGAGGAGCTGGCTCTCTGCGGTCCGGGATGAGGGAGTGAGTCGACTTACCCTGAGGCACCATAGAGGGAGGGGCGGACGGAGCCGACTGTGGAGTAGAGCCAGGCTCTAACACACTCCGCATGACCTCGAATGCACCCCTGTCAGGCAGAGCCAGAGGTCCCCGCTCCGAGGAGCTAAGAACCCCCCTCGGCACCGACAGTGATGGCTCCGAGGCCGATGTCGGAGCCGAACTCACCAGCGCCGAAGCCCCAAGAGGGAGAGGGGGTTCGGACAAGGGTCCGATGCCACTCACCCCCTCGGAGCCGACGAGGGAAGTCCGGCGCCGAGATTCCTCCAAAGAAGAAAACGGAGCCGACGACGGAGCCGAAGACAATTGTATCGGCTCCGACGTAATCACAGTCTCGGTTCCGACACGACCCGGCTCCGAACTCAAAAGAGTCGAAGGAGGAAAAAGTTGATGGACCGGGGCAGGCATCGACTGATGAGTCGGGCTCTGAAGCATCTGGGCCAGTGCCTCGGACTTAAGTAGTCGACTCACTACCCTCTGAAGGTCATGATCCGACAGCCTCGATGACCTAGAGGAGTGAGACCTTTGGCTCCGTTCAGACAGCAGGGGAGATCCTGGAGCCGAATGAACGGAGCCAAGAGATGGTGACCTCGACCTCTTCCTAGTTGTCGGCTCTGAAGGTCTGGTCGGAGCCGACACGGGGACTTCTATAACCTCGGCTCCGGCGGAGGAGCCACAGAAACTGTGGACTGAGACTTATCGGCTCCAGCCGGAGCCGATAAAGGCAAAGGTTGAGAAACCTGAGGTCTCGGCTCAGAAGCCGGAGCCGAAGACCTTGCCTTAGAGGGCTTCCCCTGTTGAAACAGACAGGGAATCCTCTGGCTTAAGTAAGCCTCTAAGAATCAGTTTATTCTTTCTTTCCTGCAGGACCCTGGGGCTGAAGCCATGGCACACAGCACAGGAGTCCTGCAGGTGCAAAGGCCCCAGACAATATACACAAGAAGTGTGAGCGTCTGTCAGAGACATTTTCTGACAGCACGCATCACACTTCTTGAATCCGGAGACCTTTGCTTCTTTAGACATTTTTGTTATAACAGGTGTACACAAACACACACACAGACACTCTAGTTACACCCTGTCAAAATTAACTTATAATAAAAAACAGTGCTAGAATTTTAATAAAATAATGCACACACACTCCACTAGGGAAGGAAAGGCCAAAGGCCCAAGGGAAGAACCTAAGGTTCTTGAGGGAAAAAAACGGAAAATTTTTGGGATAGGTATAAAAAGTTTTCTAACTACACTAAACTAAGAAAAAATATTAAATTAAAGGGGTTTTTAAAGACTGATTTCACTAAGAAATAGTACTTACCAGGAACCGGTAGAAAAACCAACCTCGAAGCTGTAGCGGCAAACGAGATCTGAGGTAACTCTCGCCTAGCATTGTGGGATATAAGGGGAGCCTCGAGCCGGTGGAACCAACTCTCGAGCTTTTAGAGTGGCCGAGTCGGAGCCGAGGTCGGCTCCGAACCCATCCAGCAAGAATGAAGGCGAGATAGACAACTTAACATCATGAACTAGCATCACCACTAAGTACCCTTTTCAATCATATCCGAACTACAGGATTTGTTCCTGCAGAATGGAGAACAGCTACAGTTATTCCCCTCCACAAAGGTGGCCTAGCAACAGACCCAGGGAATTGCAGACCCATAAAGTCTGACCAGCCTCATCTGTAAGGCCATGGAACATATCATTATGGACCTCATAAATAAAGACATGAGTGACCTCTAAACCCTGGCTCCTACCCAATTTGGCTTCGTGAAGGGCAGATCCTGCCTGTTAAATCTAGTGGATTTCTTTGAAAGTGTGACCAAGGCCACTGATGAGCGCAAATCTGTGCACACAGCATACCTCGACTTGGAAAAGTCTTTTGACACAATCCCACATTCAGGCATTACTGATAAACTCAGCAAACAATGTAAACCCATTTGTTGTAAGATGGGTTGCCAACTGGTTCACAAACCAGACACACACTATCAAAGTGCGTGACTCCACATCAACCAGCAGGGTGCCACAGAGGTCAGTGCTGGGCCCCCTACTGTTTGGTATATACTTCTCAGACGTTCAGGTCAAAACTAAAGGGTTGTGGCTGAGCAAGTTTGCAGACAACTGCAAATCAGGTGCAATCACTGAATTGCCAAATGATGTCTGTATACTCCAGGACGGTCTCATACAGACCAATGACTGGTGTATTAGTCACGGTCTCGAACTGAATGCAAAGAAATGCATCCTCATTCCCTTTGGCAGAAACAAAGTCCCTTCATACTATCAAATCAATTACAATACTCTAAGTAAGGGACCTGGGATCATAGGTTGTCCACCACCTGAACTTCAACCACCATGTATCTACCATTGTAAGGAAAGCTTTCCACATAGCTCACTTGATTAGTAAAGGCATTGCCTCGAGAGCAAAAGAAGTTATAACCCCGCCCCCCCATACTCAGCACTTATCTGGCCCATAACTGAGTATAATGCCCCATTCAGTATGTACCATACTAAGCACCTACAGTAAAGAGAGAGACCTCACAGGTTTCTAACAAAGATGATCAAGGGCATCCAGCATGTGCCTTACATGGACCTACAAAAATCCCTGTCACTATACTCCATATTGTGTAGACTTCTTACGGGAGACTTGTGCATGGGCTACAGAGCAACCCAAGACCCAAACCTATTAAACTTACTGCATATCTGTAAATCAAATGGGTGTACAGTTACCCATTCCAGGGACTTAAATATGGCTTGTGACTTAAACAGGACATGCCGGAGGGGCTAGATGTATCTGTCAGTGACTGCCATGTCTTTGGAACAGGCTAACAATTGGTTATCTATTACAAAATCGAAGTTACGGAACTTCGAATACCATATGGTCGAAGTTCCGTAACTTTGAAATAAAAAAAAAAAAGAAAAAAAAAGAAAATGTACCCGACGGGTTAAAGCAGGGGGGGCAAGCCCCCCTGCACCCCCCGTTACTTAAATATACCAACTCCGAGATCGCACTTTAATGAACTACCATGTGGAAAGGGAAGCTTTTCCTTTCCTACACTGTAGCGCGATCTCGGATTCGGTATATTTAAGTAGCAGGGAGTGTGGGGGGTGTAGGGGAGGCTTACCTCCCTGCCTACATCCTTTACTTTTTCTTTTTTTTTTAATGTTTATTTTAAACATTTCGAATTTCCAATTGTTCGATCATTAAAGGTTGACCTTTAGTGATTCGAACAATTGGAAATTCGATGTTCCAATAGGAACCTCTACTAATTCATGTGAAACAGAGCACTTCTATGACACTGTTCAAGAAGAACCTGGATGAGTGGATGGGGCACCGTAAGTTCTTACTAGTGATAGTACCTCTACGGTATTAAATTGGGTTAAAATGGCTAGGCTTAAAATGACCTTCGGGTCGATAGCCTAGTAACTTCTACGATCCTATGAATAGTCACTTTTACCCCCACAAAAAGCCCACTGTAAAATGCACTTTCCCCAGCATTAAAAGGTAAAATAAACACAGTTTCTCCATCGGAAAAAAGTAGTTTTATATAACTGCCAATAACTTTTTACCACAAAGTAAAAAAAAAGTGTGCTCCCATTTAAAAGTGCAAAAAAGTTAAATTACAGTCAATAAAAAAATAATGCAGAAGATTTTTTCCCCAAGGTGAACCTATGTGTCCAGCAATGGGACAGCATTAGTCAACTGTCAGTCGTTGAAAGCCTGCAGAGGAGCTCTCTTTTCGGAGGTGGGAAAGCTCTGAAGGACCTGGGAGCCCAAACCTGTCTTTCTAGTCAACTAAGCTCAAGCTGTCTGGGCATGTGGAAGGTGCCCCGAAGCTTTGGATGACAACTGGCTGTTATATTTCATGCATGATATAACATAGGTCACTGCAGTAGTGATCAATATGAAGAACATCAGCTATTCTTCACACATCAGAGTGTAACCATGGAAAGACTGAGGTAAATGAGGTGATGGAGAGGTTCTGCTAGATGGGGCATACTGCTTCTCAGCAGACATTCAAGGATATTAGCAGAACCCTTGCAAGTGGTATTTTTAATTTTCAAAACTGCCTAAAGGATTTGGTCCAAAGTGATTACAGGAAATAGGTTAGATTTTACACACACAGCAAATCCAAATGATCATCAGAGGCTGCTGTTACTGGTATCCTTGCTAAGTCACAATAAACACAAGTAAGCATCCCACTACATCAATGACATCCTACTCAGTTATAACATTTTGCTTGATGTGGTTTGCTAAAACCAATGGAGATGGATAGTGTGGACAAATCAGTGCTGGTTGCTGTAAAGTAGTAAAAAAACAGAAGTTGTCAGTGAGCTAAATAGCTGTTATGGTGCAAAATGAGAGAGAGGCTACTTGAAGAAGCAGAAAAAAAATCACAATCTACACTGTACAGTAAATGGAAACTAAAAGCAACACAACACCAAAAAAGCAGATGTAGCACAAGTATAAAATGACATTCACTGAATATCACTGTAAGGAGGCAGACTGTCTCTGTCTCTCAAGACAACTAACTGCCGTATAAAATGCCACATCTAAAGTTTGGACTAGGGCATGCCCCTCCAACTTCTTTCAGTACTAATATAAGTATCACGGAAGCAGCAACTGGGACGAGGACTGACTTGCATATCCAGTTTCAGGCATTTTAAAATATTTTTTTTTTACACAGCTGAACTTGAGTCTGCAAAGTACACACAATCTGGAAGTGCAGATTGTTTACAATAGCAGATAGGTGTCAGACTTCCCTCTCAGAGAGCTGCTCTTTGCTTATACCAGAGGTATACTCTGTTGGAAGGTCAGCTACACCAGTCCTGATCAAATGTCCTGTTACCGAGGCTGTAACTGTGGGAAGTGTGTGAGCCCTTCAAGGAAGACGTGAAGACATATAGAATTTGACTCCAACCTGGAACACTGAACATGATCTACAGTGTGAGAACTTGGATAAGTCTGCACTATGACCTTCACATGGTTTCCACAAATAACATTTCACCACTAACCAGACCAATAACCAAGGCAGGCATAGATTTGCTCCACTGGTATGATCACTGATTAATATGACTACAGCCAAAGGAAACAATAGCTTTAAGTGCAAGAAAAAGAAGTTATGTCTTACCATAACATTTCATCTGTATTGTTGATCCTTGTTCAGTCATTACGTATGGGTATCGGTTCCGAGCTCGGAACCGAGACAGCCATTTTCCAAGCTCGCAGCTTCAAACCCTCGAGCTAAACTCTTACCCACAATTCCCCTCTCCCTGTTACCTCAGATTGTGTTTGCAAGTTAAAGAAGGTAGAGGCTACCTCTGGTCAAACAACCTAAGAGAACCGGATGGTTAGATCCACTAGAAACCACAGGAGGGGGAAGGAGGGAGGGTCGTAATGACTGAACGAGGATCAACAATACAGATGGAACGTTATGGTAAGACATAACTTCTTTATCTGATATTGTTAATCCTCATTCATTCCTTATGTATGGGACAGTGTCCCAAGCTACCTCTATTCCTGGGCGGCTCTCATGGAAGGACATTCCTGAGCACCATAGAACCGAAAGATGCTCTTCCCCTGGAGGCCAAATCTAATTTGTAATGATTGATGAAGGTATGAGGCGTAGCCCAAGTTGAGGCTGCACAGATGTCATGTAAAGAAGCTCTGGCATGGAAGGCAGCAGAAGTTGCCACCAACCTAGTTGAATGAGCTTTCATGGTAGTAGGCAATGAGATAAAGAAGTTACGTACTTACCATAACATTCCATGTGAGTTGTTTATCTCGCTTTTATTCTCACTGATGGGTTTGGAGCCGATCCTCGGCTCCGAAACGGCTGATAGCAAAGCTCAAGGTTTGCCAGTAGCTCGAGACCAAGCCCCTTATCCCACAATGCACTGCTGGAATTACCTCAGATTTTGTTTGTTGCGAGTAACAGTATATATATATATATATATATATATATATATATATATATATATATATATATATACATATATATATATATATATATATATATATATATATGTGTATATATACCCTTTTATTTATTTCTACCAAGAACACTTCCCAAAGGGGAAGAAGAAATATTGAATAACCAGGATTGTACTAGCCTCTAAGTCAACCATCAGCCAGGAGGAGGAAGGAGGGAGGGACGTGAGAATAAAGGCGAGATAAACAACTCATATGGAACGTTGTGGTAAGTACATAACTTCTTTATGTGAAGTTGTTAAATCTCGCCGTTTATTCTCACTGATGGGTAGGGTCCCTAGCACCCTCAATCTTGGGGGGCTCATGGAAGTATGTTCTTCAGTACCGTGAAACCAAAGGAAAACCTGTCCCTTGAAGCCTTATCTACTTTGTAATGCATGATAAAGGTATGAGGCTTAGACCAAGTGGCTGCAGCGCAAATATTGTCAAGGGGCAATTTAGCTAGAAAAGCAGAAGACATAGAGACGGCTCTGGTAGAATGAGCCTTATGTTTGTGTGTTAATGGCATGCTCGCATTCTCATAAACAAAGGATATACAATCGGATAACCATTTAGATAAGGTTGTTTTAGCCACTGGATTGCCTTTTCTGGCTTCTGAGAAGGATACAAAAAGTTGATCTGATTTTCCAATATCCTTAGTTCTGTCAAGATAAAATCTGAGCTGTCTGTGTACATCAAGTTTGTGCAGCATTTATTCCAATTTGCTAGAGTGGTTGGGAAAAAAGACTGGCAGCTCAATTACCTGATTGATATTTGATTCAGAACAGACTTTAGGTAAAAATGAGGGGTTTGTTCTGAGAGATACTCTATCAGCATGGAAAATCATGTAAGGTGGTCTGATAGATAATGCTTGAAGTTCTGACACTCTGCGGGCAGAAGTAATGGCCACTAGAAAAAAGGTTTTCCAGGATAAATATTTGAGATCACAAGAAGATGCTGGTTCAAAAGGGGAAAGAATAATTTGAGACCGCATAAAGTTTAAATTCCAGGGAGAACAGATAGGAGGTCTCATGTGAAGAACGCCTTTAAGAAAAGTCTTAGATAATTTATGGCCCATAACATTTGAGCCACCAAACCCAAGGTGAAAATTTGAGATGGCAGCTAACTGGACTAGAACTGTAGCAGCTGCTGCCCCTTCCTTAAAAATCTTTGTCAAGAATTCTAAAATAGATGACAGTGGAGCTCGGAAAGAGTTAATTTTCTGCGTGTTGGCCCAAATTGAGAACCTTTTCCATTTACTGCCATATAATTTCCTGGTAGATGGCTTGTGAGAGGACAAGATAATTTGTCTTGTATCTTCTGAAATTGAATGAAGCCTGGCAATTAGGGGAAGTGGATTAGCCAAGCAGTCAGTTTCAAGGACTGCAGTGAAGGATGGAGGTCTCCTGACGGGTGTGTCAGAAGGTCCGGAACTGGGTCCAGGATCCAAAAAAAAAAAAAAAAAATTTCATCTGCTTTTACTGTACTTGTGTTTCTACCTACTTTATTTTACTTTTGCATCATCTTAAAAGTACTCAATTGTATTTATTACTGCTTGGTGTAACTCATTCTAAGCCTTTTGGTTTAAACACTTGGGCTTCAGACCAGTTGTTTTGCACTGAGAGGGTTTGTGGTCTGCACTGTAGTGGCAGAACAGGTAGCTTACATCCTTCTAGGTTGGGAACTGCTGATTGAGGGCTCAGTGTCTGTTATTCTAAAAGTGTATTAATTCTGGTTTAAGCACTTGGGCTTTCAGGCCAGTAATCTTACATTAAGAGGGTTCGTGGTCTGCACTCTTGTGGGAGGAGAGGCTGGACTCTGCCCTTCTGAGCTGGGAATTTCTGGTTAAAGGCATATAGTGCATGCATATCTGAACTGCTTCTTACTGAAGTTGGTGCGCCTTGTTTGCTGTGGCATAGACTGGATTCGGGCCTGCTGGATCTAGCTTTGTTTGTGTAACTTGAGCACTAATCCAGGCACTCTCTAAAGTATTCAATTGTATTTATTACTGCTTGGTAGTAACTTGATTAAAGTGTAGCTATCATTCTAAGTCTTTTGGATTAAGCACTTGGGCTTCAGACCAGTTGCTTTACATTAGGAAGGTTTGTGGCATGCACTGTGGTGGCAGGACAGGTAGCTTTCATCCTTCTAAGTTGGGAACTGCTGATTGAGAGCCCAGTGTCTGTTATTCTTAAAGTGTATTAGTTCTGGTTTAAGCACTTGGGCTTCAGGCCAGTTATTTTACATTAAGAAGGTTCGTGGTCTGCACTCTTGTGGGAGAAGAGGCTGGACTCTGCCCTTCTGAGCTGGGAATTTCTGGTTAAAGGTTTATAGTGCCTGAATATTTGAACTGTATCTTACTGAAATTGGTACACCATGTTTGCTGTAGCATAGACTAGATCCAGGCCTGCTGAATCTAGCTTTGTTTATATGATTGTTGTTTGTTTGCTTGTTATTTCCCTGGAACGCTAATTCCACCTAATACGCGGCTTCTCAGCGCTTCTGTGGATCACTAGTGATATCTGTATTGCTTACTGTACTTATTTCCTTGTTTCACTTGAAAGAAAGTTACTGTTTGTCGTTTTTGCATTTAAGTTACCTGTAACACATTGCACTTAAGTTACCTGGCACTTGCTCACTAAAGCAATTATACAAGTCAGCACTAAAAATTAAAAGCACTACACCCTCACTCCCCACTGGCCCTTGTTTTCAATTATAAAGGAATTCTCAATATTATTCTAGCATGTCCAAAGGTCAGTTGTCAATCTCCTCTCCGGTCCAGCTGGTGAATCTGGGAATCGTGAGGCAATGTTACAACTGCCTCATGTACACAGACAACCCTCTCCTCCTCCCAACAAATTCCAACACATGTGAGAGATGCAACCATATAGCCAAACTGGAGGCTAAGCTCTCCCAACTCAGTACTGGCATAACCAGTAAGGAGGAGAAGGAAACCACACTCACTACAATTCCAGTCTCACATAGACCTACCACGAAAGCAAACCAAACACATAATCACACAAAAACATACTCGGAGGCTCTAAATAAAGATCTGCCTAAGCAGCAGAGACCTCCAAAGCAGACACCCAAGCAACCGCTACCCCAAAACAAAACACGTGCAACACATATCTCACAAAGCCAGTGTGCCGAACAGTCACAGCCCTTAAGACTAAACAACACACCTGATACACTTGTAATAGGTGACTCTTATCATCAGGCACACTGACGTCCCGCTCACCAGGCTGAACAAGGAGAGGGTCACGGTGAGCAGCTTGTCGGGCGCTAGGATCTGCCACATAACACAAGCACTCAGGTCACTCCAAGGCAAGTACAAATATGACTCAGTCATTGTCCATGCTGGTGTGAATGACCTGAGATGTACCTTCCTGGACTATATGAAAAGAGACATAAAGGAGCTCTCTGAGCATGTAGCCCAGGCCAGTATGACCCTGACCTTGAGTAGCATCTTACCCTCACCAAGAATGATGCCACAATACGAAGACAAGATGATCAATTTCAACAATTGGCTTAAGTACTGGTGTCATTCAAAGGGGATCCATTGCCTGTCAGCTTGGGATGATATGCTCGACACCTGCAGCAGTTGGAAAGACCCCAAAAGTTCCTCACCAAAAGGATAAAGGGGCTCAAACATATGTCATACGATGCCCGAATGAAGAAACTCCAGCTCTATTCAGTCGCATACCTTCTGCTCAGAGGTGATCTATGCCTGACATACAAGGCCATGTCCAACCCGGAATTAATGGACATGCTCCACCTCAAAAAATCCAAATGCACCAGAGCCACGAGAGCAAGAGACTTAAACCTCAACATGGATATAAATAGGACATGCTGGAGGGACAGATTCATCACCCAGAGACTCCCTACACTATGGAACAGAATCCCAGTCCATGTGAGGCAGAGCCCCTCACTGACTCTGTTCAAGAGAAATATTGACGAGTGGATGGGAGATCGTAGGTTTACCCCGGGAATCATCTCTGTATCACTGCTGGACAGAGGCACAGCAAACTAATGGGTATAGTATTCTCATCCTAAGGGGTGGTGAAAGCCACACACACACTCTGGCCAGGCTTATAAATGCCCTAGGGCAGATAGCCTAGTATGAACCTATGAACCTAAGCCACGATGCTTCGCTAGGGACGGCTTGCACCTGTCACCCATGGGCTTTCGGATATTAGCAAAGGCTCTTGCTACCCCCATAGTGCCTTTTTTAGGCAAGGCTCAAAAGACAAACCCACCTCCATAGGTATCACAAGGGATAAGAAACTAAGAGTAATGCTACTCAACGCCAGAAGTGTAAACCTAAAGATGCATGCACTCGAAACTCTCCTTAGCATGGAGAACATCGATATCTGTGCAGTAACATAAACCTGGTTCAAGGCTCCGAGAGCACCCCAGCACTACCAAGTTATATCTCATACCATGCTTTTTGGCCCCAAAACTTGGACCGAACCACAAAAGGAGGGGGAGTATCGATATTCATCAAAGATACCCACACCTCCAGGTTGGTGGCAAAGCACGAAACATCAGAGACTATCCATGTGCAATTAACAGTGGGTAAAACTGTCTTCCAGTTTATAGCCTGCTACAGACCACCCTCCCAAACCCAGGAACCCCACACATCCTTCCTGAGAACACTGGAAAATATGAAGGTCTCTCCAAACACCATTATATTGGGCGACTTCAACTACTCAAACATAGACTGGGAGCATTACTCTAGCTCCAGCACCCTAGCCCAAAGGTTCCTAGAATTTATAAACTCAAATGCTACGGAACAACTTGTTACCACTCCCACAAGAGGGGAAAACATACTGGACCTGATCATCACCAACATGGGGATTCTATGCTCCAGACTAGAAGTGTATCCCTCACTGGTAAGATCAGACCATAAACTAATCTCACTGGATATTCACATCCCGACCCCACCCCCTGCCCAGAAAACCACAGTGAAAAACTTCTCTAAAGCAAATTTCACACTCCTCAAAACCGCGGTGGAATCCTTCAAAGCCCCCGGGCCTGTGGAAAATATGGCCCAGACCGCAGAATCCTTTATAAATGCATTCTATGAACACCTTCAGGAATGCATGGATCATGCGATCCCAAATAAAACCAAGACCCAACCCTTCAAAGGCAGACATCCTGTCTGGTGGACCCCAGCCATAAACAAACTATACAACAGAAGGAGGAAGCTACTAAATGATAGAGCAAAATCCCAAAAAGGGAAGGCATCACTGATCAGTATTAGCAAAAAACTACGGGCACTCATAAAATTGTCTAAGGCCAGCTTTGAGAGAAAAACTGCACAGGACACTAAGGATAATCACAAGGCTTTCTTTAGTTATGTTAGGAACCTGGATGGTAATTCCCAGATATGCTCAGAATTAGTCCAAAATGACAAAAAATACACTGAACCCACAGACATTGCCAACATCCTAGCTGACAGGTTCAGCGCAAACTTCTCCCCCCCCTCGCCACCAAAAGGGCAAATATCTATCCCAGCAGAGTGCTGCCCCCCTGACATCTCAGGTGCTCAGGTAAGAGCCGCCCTCTCCAAAGCAAAAAACACAGCATCAATGGGACCACACGGTGTCCCGGACTGCGTCCTACATGAACTCCAAGAAGAGCTAAACCCAAACATAAAACTACTGTTTAATCTCAGCCTTACTACAGGATATGTGCCCAAAGAGTGGCGTACAGCAACAGTGGTCCCTCTCCATAAAGGTGGTGCCTCAACGGATCCTGGAAACTATCGCCCCATAAGCCTGACTAGCTTGGTCTGCAAAGCTATGGAAAGGATCATCATGGACTTCATAAATAAAGATATTGGGGACCTACAGACACTGGATCCTACCCAGTTTGGCTTTGTTAAGGGCAGATGCTGCCTCTTAAACCTGGTTGATTTCTTTGAAACCATCACCAAGGCCATTGATGAGGGGAAGGTGGTCCACACAGCCTACCTGGACCTCGCGAAAGCCTTCGATACAATACCCCACTCGGGCATTATAGATAGGCTCACCAGCTTAAATATAAACCCCTATGTCACTAGATGGATTGCAAACTGGCTCAAGGACAGAACCCACATGATTAGAATTGCTGGAGCCATGTCAGACTCCAAACCAGTTACAAGTGGTGTCCCACAAGGCTCAGTCCTGGGACCTCTCTTGTTCGGTATATATTTCTCGGAGGTACAGGCCAACACGGAAGGACTGTGGCTGACCAAGTTCGCAGATGACTGCAAACTGGGCGCCATAATCGACTCTCCAGCCGACACAAGCATCCTCCAAAAGGGCCTCATAGAAACAGACAACTGGTGCCAGAGCCATGGCCTCAAGCTAAATGCCAAAAAATGTATAGTCATCCCCTTTGGCAAAAACAAAGTGCCCACAAATTACCACATAGGTGGTAATCCATTAAGTACAGAAGAAGTAATTAGGGACCTTGGGACCCAAGTTGATAGCAATCTCTCATTTGACAACCACGTGGCCAAAGTGGTTAGAAAAACATTTTATATAGCCCACCTAATCATGAAGGGGATTCACATCTAGATCAGGGGAGGTCATCGTGCCTCCTTACTCATCCCTCATCAGGCCCATAATTGAGTACAATGCTCCTTTTGGGATGTACCTTACCAGACACCTGCAGCAACTGGAAAGACCCCAAAAGTACCTCACCAAGAGGATCAAAGGGATCAAACAGATGCCATATGCTGCCCGGTTAAAGAAACTCCAGCTCTACTCAGTGGCATACCGCCTCTTCAGAGGCGATCTGTGCCTGACATATAAGGCCATGTCCAACCCGAAATTAATGGACATGCTGCACCTCAGAAAATCCAAATCCCATCGAGCTATGCGCTCAAGAGACTTGAACCTCAGCACTGAAATAAATAGGACATGCTGGAGGGACAGATTCATAACCCAGAGGCTCCCTTCACTCTGGAATAAAATCCCAGTCCAGGTTAGGCAGAGTCCCTCATTGACTCTCTTCAAGAGGAATCCTGATGAGTGGATGGGAGATCGTAGGTTTACCCCGGGTATCACTTCTGTGTCACTGTTAGACAGAGGCACAGTATACTAACCTCGAAAAAGGGCATAGCAAAATAAATTAAAAATGGGTGGCGAAAGCCAAACACATTCTGGCTAGGCTTATAAATGCCCTAGGGCAGATAGCCTAGTATGAACCTATGAACCTATGGATCTTCCAACAGATGATGGAGAAAATTGAACCAAATCTGTCAAGGCCAGTAGGGGGCTATGAGAATAACAGTCCTTCCCAGCGATTTTGCTTTCTGTAAAAATCTGGGTATCAATGGGAAGGGTGGAAATGCATAAAGGAGACCCGGGGGCCAATCGTGTAAAAGTGCATCTCTTGGGGGATGACCCGGAGGTGGTATTAGGGCAAAGTAGCTTCTGCATTTTGAATTGATGTGGCTGGCAAAGAGGCCACAGCAAGGCTGGCCCCATTTGCGGAAAATCAACTCCGCAACCTGTTGTTTGAGAGACCACTCGTGAGGGAGCAATATCGCCCTGCTTAGCTTGTCCGCTATCACGCTGGATTTCCGCGGGATGTGCATTGCTAACAGAAAACGCTGGGACGACACAGCCCATTGCCTGACCCTGAGGGCTTCTCGACAAAGGGGGTAAGACTTGGTTCCGCCTTGCTTATTCAAGTACCAGACTACTGACATGTTGTCCGTCTGAATTGCAATAGCTCCTAGAACATTGATGTGCAGATATATGATTCTTGATCTGTCCATGTGCCTTGGGCAGTCTTTCCCTGAAAATGCCTCACCCACCCTATCAGGGAAGCGTCCGTGGTCACAGTGGCTACTGGGAGGGGAGAACAAAGGGTCTTCCAATTGTGACATGAAGAGACGTCAACCACCACCGAAGGTCTTTCTTACAAGAATCCATGATGAGAATCATGTGGTGCATCGGCAGTTTCTGGTACGACCACTGAGCAAAGAGGAGCTACTGAAGAATTTGCATATGCATCATTGCGAGTGGTATAGCCAGTATTGCTGCCGCCATCAAACCTAGCACCTTCAAGACCTCTGCTGCTGTAGCTTTGTTCTTTGACACCAGTGAGCTGACGTGTTGACAGAGAAGTGAGACTCTTTTGATAGGAAGACGTAGAGTGGTAGTTGAGGTATCTAACTCTGCTCCTATAAAAATGGTATGCTGCGATGGCGATAAGGCAGACTTTTCGAAGTTGATTGTAATGCCTAATTGATGTCAGAGTGTCAGAGTGTATTGTGTTGCCTGAGTCTATTGATGCTTGGTGGTAGCGGTGAGGAGCCAATCGTCTAGGTATGGAAACACCTGGAAGCCTGGACGTCTCAGGTGAGCCGTGACCACTGCCATGCATTTGG
This sequence comes from Protopterus annectens, assembly GCF_019279795.1. NCBI lineage: Eukaryota > Metazoa > Chordata > Ceratodontiformes > Protopteridae > Protopterus > Protopterus annectens. The sequence continues at coordinate 1,177,770,764 of NC_056733.1, read as the reverse complement.
TGAACACTCTGGGGGCTGTAGTGAGACCAAAGGGCAGGGCTCGAAACTGGTAATGATTGGCTCCCAGACGGAAACGCAGAAGATCTCTGGAGCGTCTGTTCATCTTTATGTGATAGTAGGCATCCTTGAGATCTATGGAGCACATCCAATCGCCTTTCCCTAGGAAGGGAAGAATGGACTGAAGCATGACCATTTGGAACTTCTCTTTCTTTAAGAACTGGTTGAGTCTGCTGAGGTCCAAGATAGGTCTCCAGTCCCCTGTTTTCTTTGGTACCAAAAAGAATCTTGACTAAGTTCCGAATCCAACTTGGTCTGCTGGGACTGGTTGGATGACTCTTTTTTTCTAGCAATCTGTGGACCTCTATGATTGCTTGTTCCCTGAGATTGGGTGGAACATCTGGGATTCTGTTTACAGGAGTGGGAGGGGAAGACAACGGTATGAAATATCCTCTGGAAATGCTGCTTTGTACCCATGTATCTGATGTTATGTTTAGCCAGGCTTCTGGGTACAAAGACAAGCAACCCTCGACTGCCTACAGAGCCGAACAGCCGGGCCCCCTTTCAGGGGCACTGGTAGGGTTGATCGGAGAACTGACCCCTGTCACCCTGTTGCTGTGGACCCCCTCTGCCGCGGGGGTGGCATCTTCCATTATAACCCCCTCCTCTGCCTCTTGAGGGGGTTTCTCCACGTGTCCTGAAAGGCTCCCTGTGCTTTTCAGAACCACATTTTCCCTCCCCTAGGGCCCTTGGGGTAGGGCCTAGTAGGGGTAGAAAAACGGACTCCAACGGCAGATAAGGTCTTGCCTTCCTGCTCACACCTGGTTAAAGTTTCCTTTACTTTAGGCCCAAACAGTGATGAGCCATCAAATGGGGTGTTGATAAAGGAAGACTTAAAGGGTTCCGCAAAGGAACAGAGACGCATCTAGGCTTGTCTTCGAAGAGCAATGCCCGAACTAGCGGCTCTACTCGAACCATCAGCTGCATTGGATAAGAGACGCATGGACGAGTTTACCACTGAGTTTAGGGTAGCGAGCTGGGCGTTGACTTTGTCGGCCACCCCTGCAGCTACCGTACCCTGGAGAGTATCTCCTACCTCTTTCAGGAGATCTCTTTGTAGTCTCATAAAATGGGTTAAGTAGTTCAGTGATCGCAGAGAAAAAGTAGCTGAACTAAACATGTGTTTCCCATATCTATCCATGACCCTAGAATCTCGGATGGATTGATGTGGATGTCTCAGGCACTTCCTTTTTGGTGGCTGCAGCTACCACCAAGGCATCAACAAGCACTCCCCTTGTCAAAAATGGCTTGTCCACTGGGGCAGACATGAATTTATTGGGCTTGCGAGGAACAGGTTCCATGGCCTCCGGTGACTCCCATGCCTTACGAGAGATCAGTTCCATGAGCTCATCGTAAGGCCGGAGACACCCAAGAACTAGAAGGTTGAGACCCAAAAGCCTTCAAGAGCACGGACTCGTCCTCAGTAGGGGTTTTGGACTGCCAATCGCCCCTCTGACTAAGGATCTCTAGTATCTCTGCAAAGGAGATATCCTCAGAGGGGGATCGAGGGGACCCTTCTGACTCATCCAAGTCCGTGTCAGATGTCAAAGTCTCCCGTGGGGAGTCTAAGGGCCCCCTCTTGCACAGTCTCTTCCTGGGCACCTCCTCATTGGGGGGATCTGGGGAGCAGGGAATGCTTTGTGGGGGTACTTGAGGCTCAGGATCTCTATGCTTAGGGGGACTGGTAGACGACGAAGCAGACACAGGAGCTTGAGGGGAGAGGGAAGGCCGAACCGATGCTGACGTCTTTGGAGACAAAACTCTCCTCATAGCATCGAAGGCACCATGGCTCTGACGAGAAGGAGTGGATGGACCCGAGAGTACCGTCCGATCCTCCCGCACTGAAACCATGGGCTCCAAGCCCGAAGTAGGAGCTGAGCTCATCCGAGCCGAAGCCCCGAGAGGAAGAGTCGGCACCGACAAATCGGTTCGACTATCCTCCCCGGACCCGATGGGAGAGCGTCGGCTCCTAGAGTCCTCGGTCGGTGCTGAGGACATCCAAGTAGATGGAGCTGATAACACTGGTGCATGTATCGGCTCCAAGGGTTCAACAATCATCGGTTCAGTTTCCTTTGGTCCGAGAGTCCAGTACGGCTCGGATAAGGAGTAGACAAATCCGGTTCCATGGTCTTCGGCACTGACGAGATGATCGGGGCCGACAACAATTTGGCAAGTCCTAGTGTCTGTAAAAGCTTCTGCACTAGCCGATCCATGTCCAAATCTGAAAGGCTGACTGAGGACTTAGATGAATGCACCGAAGGTGCTGACTGCAGCAGAGGAGAAGAGGGAACTTCAGAGACCGGCTCCAGTACTGACAGCTGGCTCCAAATCAAAGGTACACTCGGTTCCGAGGTCTGTGGAACCGATGAACTTCCCTATGAAGTTTTTGCCTTTTTTGCCACTTTGGAATCTGAAGATTTTGTGGATTTTGAAGATTTGGAGGACGTGCTAGTACCCTCATGGCTACTCAACACCTCAGAAAAGGAATGCTGTAGTAATCCCCTGTCTATTAGCTTCCTCCTTCTCTCCAAGAGGACTCTTGAAGAAAAGGAATGGCAAATGCTGCAAGTGCCTTGGAGGTGTTTAGCCCCCGGACAGCAGACACATTCAATGTGTCCGTCAGTGACGGACATTTTCAGCCCACAATCTGGGCATTTTTTGAATCCCAATTTAGGATGAAATTTTTCCTTGTCATCCGACATAGTTAAGGTAAAACAAACCAGTATACTGCAAAAACAAAGACAGGAAAGTCCTTACTTAACTTAAAGATCCACAAAGCAACTAAGCCCAATCCGGACACTATCTATAACAATTAATAAGAAGTTATGTACCTACCATAACGTTCCATGTTAGTTGTCTTCTCTCGCCTTCTTTCTTGCTTGATGGGTTCGGAGCCGATCCCTCGGCTCCGACTCGGCACTTGCTAAAGCTCGAGAGTCACTTTTACCAGCTCGAGGCAGCCCCATATCCCATGATGCAAGGCGGTAAGTACCCAGATCTCGTTTGTTAACAAAGGGCAATAGCACCAAGCATAAAATACTTCCCAAAGGAAGAAGAAACTTACAGATGTAAAACGGACCAGGTCTGAATGGTCTTTAGCATAATAGCTTCTTATACAAGGTCTGTCCAGGCCAGGGAGAAGGAGGGAGGGTCGCAAGAAAGAAGGCGAGAGAAGACAACTAACATGGAACATTACGGTAGGTACATAACTTCTTAATGTTAAGTTGTCAATCTCGCCTTCATTCTTGCTTGATGGGACCGCGTCCCTAGCACCTCTATCCTGGGTGGCTCAATGGAACAAACTCTTGAGGACTGTAGAGCCAAAACTGGCTCTGTCCCTGGAGGCCAAGTCCAATTTGTAATGGGAAACAAAAGTGTGAGGAGTGGCCCAAGTGGCCGCTGCACAAATAGTGTCCAAAGGAAGTCTAGCTTGAAAAGCTGTAGAAGTAGCTAAGCTCCTAGTTGAATGTGCTTTAGGTTTTGAGCACAGCTGTTTTCCCCTGAGTATAAATTTCAGAGATGACCGAAGAAAGCCATCTGGACAAGGTCACTTTAGAAACAGGAAGGCCTTTTTATTATCCGCATAGGAAACAAAAGGTTGATCAGATTTTCTAAATTTTTTGTTCTGTCCAAATAATATCTAAGTTGACGGTGGACATCAAGATAATGTAACTTTTGTTCAGCCCTATCTGAATAGTTAGGGAAAAACACAGGGAGATCAATGGATTGATTCAAATTGTTCTTTGAAGCGACCTTAGGCAAAAAGGTTGGGTTAGTTCTCAAAGATACTCTGTCTTTGTGAAAAACCAAATAGGGGGGTCGAACCGAAAGAGCATGAAGTTCAGACACCCTCCTGGCAGATGTAATAGCCACTAAGAATAAAGTTTTCCAAGAAAGATGTTTCAGGGAACAAGAAACAGCTGGTTCGAAGGGGGGAAGAATCAAGGATGTCAGCACTAGATTTAGATCCCACTGAGGAGGAGGATTCCTGATCGGAGGTTTTAGTAGGAAAATTCCTTTCAAGAAGGCCCTGCAGAGCCTATGGGACATAATATTATGATCTGCTATCCCGACATGAAAGTTGGAGATAGCAGCCAATTGAACTCTGACTGTGGAAGAAGAGGAGCCTGCATGAAAAATCTCTGCTAAGAAGTCCAGAACTGCCTGAACAGGGGCAGTAAAAGGATCAATATTTTGGGCCTTAGCCCAATAAGAGAAACGTTCCATTTGCTTGTGTAAATCCTCCTGGTAGAGGATTTTAGTGAAGCTACTATGATGTCTCTAACTGGGTTAGAGATCAAAGGAAGCCTGGCTAAGGAAGGAAGTGGAGCAACCATGCTGTGAGGTTGAGAGAAGGGATTGACCGGTGCAGCTGACCTGATTGGTGAATCAGAAGATCTGGCACTGGGTCCAGATGCCACGGCTGCACCAAAAGGTGATGATGGAGGAACGGGAACCAAACTTGTCGAGGCCAGTAAGGGGCAATGAGAATCAATTTGGCTCTCAAAGCGGTAGCTTTCTGGATCACCTGAGGGATCAGAGGAAATGGAGGAAGGCATAAAGAAGTCCCTGGGGCCAATCCTGGGTCAGAGCGTCTCTGGGGATGGCCTGATAGAGGAAGAGGCTGAAGAAGTCTGGACATTTGCTGTTTTGGGGAGTAGCAAAAGATCGCAACATGGGCGACCCCATTCCAGAAAAATCTCTTCCGCTATAGACTGCTTGAGAGACCACTCGTGAGGCATGAGGATAGCTCTGCTCAATCTGTCCGCTATAATGTTGGTTTTCCCAGGGATATGCGTTGCTACCAGAAACCGATGAGAGGAGATCGCCCATTGCCAAAGTCTGAGCTTCTCGACACAAAGGGTAGGACTTGGTTCCGCCCTGTTTGTTGATATACCAAACTACAGACATGTTGTCTGTTTGGACTGCAATTGTCCCTACGGGAAGAAAGTCGTTGAGGGCTTGCAACGTTAAAAGCACTGCTCTCATCTCCAGGACATTTATGTGCAGATGGTACTCGAACGGTTGCCACGTCCCATGAACCATCCTGCCCTGATAATGACCCCCACCCGATCAGGAGGCATCCGTGGTGACAGTGGCTATCGGGGACGGAGGTACAAAGCACCTGCCTTGGTGAACCTGAGACGATGTGATCCACCAAGAAAGATGCTGTTTGCATGTCTGTGTCACCAGAATCTGGTGACGCATAGGAAGTTGCTGGTATGACCACTGTGTGAACAGCATCCACTGAAGGAGGCGCATGTAGAATCGAGCCAGGGGAAGAAGAGTAATGGCCGCAGCCATGAGACCTAATACCTTTAGAACCATTCTGGCCTGTATTTTCTTGTTGGCCAGAATGATCCTGACATGAGTCTGAATGTCTGAAACTCTTTGTTCTGTAAGGGTAGCTGACATCCGGACAGTGTTTAAGTTTGCGCCTATGAAGGTAATAGACTGGCAGGGCGATAAGGATGACTTTTCAAAGTTTATTGAGATGCCTAAATGAGAACAAAGGTCTATTGTGTAATCCCTGGCTTGTATAAGCTGATGCCTGGTGGTGGCTGACAGGAGCCAGTCGTCGAGATACGGAAACACCTGGAATCCTTGACGTCTCAGGTGAGCCGTGACCACTGCCATGCATTTGGTGAACACTCTGGGGGCTGTAGTGAGACCAAAGGGCAGGGCTCTGAACTGGAAGTGACTGGACCCCAGCCCAACGCGGAGAAATCTCCTGGAGCGTCTGTGAATTTTGATGTGATAGTACGCATCCTGAAGATCTATTGAGCACATCCAGTTGTCCTTCTGTAAGAAGGGCAGAATTGACTGAAGAGTGACCATTGAATCTTGTCTTCCTGACAGACTTGTTGAGTCTGCTGAGATCCAATATTGGTCTCCAGTCTCCCGTCTTTTTGGGGACCAAAAAGAACCTTGAGTAGATTCCGGGCTCTGAATGGTCTATTGTAACTGGCTGAATGGCTCTTTTTTGCAGTAGTTTTGCGATTTCTGACTCTGCAATGTCCCTTAGACCGGGTGGTACATCTGGAAGGGAACTTGAGGGAAGGGACTTTCCTCGAAAGGAATTATGTAACCCTTGGATATGATCGACTGTACCCATCTGTCTTGAGTGAGGGAATGCCAGGCTTCTGGGTACAGTGATAATCTTCCCGACTGCCTCCAAGGAGGGACAGCCGGGCAACACCTCAGGGATGCTGAAAGGGCTTGTCAGAGAGAGGCTCCCTGTTTCCCTGGTTCTTGGACCCCTCTGCCTCTAGAGCGTCTGTTATTGTTACCCCTCTGCCTCTAGGGGTAAACTGACCACGTGAATCCGGCGTGACTCCTTGGGATTTACGGAACCACATCTTCCCACCCTTCTGTCCTTTGGGATAAGGCCTAGAAGGGGTGGAAAAACGGACTCCAACAGCAGAAAGAGTCTTGCCGTCCTGCTCGCACCTGGTCAAGGTTTCCTTCACCTGAGGGCCAAACAAAGCTGACCCATCAAAGGGAGAATTTGTGAAGGACGCCTTAAAGGGATCCGCAAAATCACATAGCCACATCCAGGCTTGGCGTCTAAGAGCCACACCTGTGCCTGCGGCTCTACTCGCTCCATCCGCAGCATAAGATATTAGCCGCATGGAGGAGTTAACAACGGAATTGAGGGTTCCTAGCTGCGAAGCAATCTTTTCTTGAGCCCCTGCAGCTGTAGGATCCTGAACTACTTCTCCCAGCTCCTTCAGGATATCTCTCTGGAGTCTGGTGAAGTGACAAAGATAATTCAGCGAACGCATAGCAAAGGTCGCTGAGGAAAACATCCGCTTGCCGTACCTATCCATGGTCCTAGAGTCCTTATTAGGAGGATGGACAGGCACGGAAGGATCTGCAAGTTCCTTTTGGTGGGCGCAGCCACCACCATGGCATCAGCGGGACACCCTTGGTAAGGAATTGTTTGTCACTCGGGCAGTGATAAATTTTGAAGGCCTCCTAGGGACTGGCTCTACAGAGTCAGGAGCTGCCCACTTCGTGCAATAACCTGCATAAGGGGGTCGAAGGCGGAGACACCCAGGAGGTGGAGGGCCGAGATCCAAACGCCTCTAGGTATACTGACTCATCCTCAGAGGGATTGTTGGTGGGCCAGTTTCCCTCTGTTTCAGAAGTTCTAGGATGTCTGAGAAGGAGACATACTCAGAGGGGATCTAGGGATCCCTCTGACTCATCAAAGTCAGTATCCAGTGACAGACTCGGGGAGTCTACATGCTTCCTCTTACAAGTCCTCTTCCTAGGAGGATCTCCCAAGCATCAGGAGAATCCTCGGAAGAGGGGAAATTCCCAATGGGGAAACCTGAGGCGGAGGATCTCTGGGTCCTGTAGCAAGAGAAGTGGCAGAGATGTCGACAGGTACTATAGAGGGAGGAGCTACGGAACAGACTGCTGACTGATACCAGTGGCCAGTACACTCTTCATCACCTCGAATGCTCCTCCCAGGCAGGTCCGAGAGAACCCGCTCCAAGAGCTAGGAACTCCAGGGACCACCGAAGGGAAGTCTCCGAGGCAGATGTCGGAGCCGAGCTCACCAAGGCCGAGGCTCCAAGGGGAAGAGCGGGCTCGGACAAGGGTCCGATGCCACTCACCCCCTCGGAGGAGACCATGGAAGCCCGACCACGAATCCCTCTAAGGAAGGTCTCAAGAGGAGATAAGAGTAGAGGCTGAAGGAACAGAAGGGGTATCCGTCCTCCAGCCGTAGCAGTAACCATGCCCGAAGACTCCAACTCCAAGCTCTGGGGTAGAGTTGAAGGAGGAACTGTAACGGGGTGTGGACCAACAGTCGTCTGCTGAGACGGACTGTGTAACATTTGGGCCAGTACCTGTGACTTGAGTAATCTACTGACCACTCTCTCTAGGTCATGATCTGACAACCTGGATGACCTTGAAGATCGGCTCCGATGGCTCCGTTCCGATAGAAGAGGTGAAGCCGGAGCAGAAAGTATCGGCCCCAAGGAGGGAGACCTCGACCTCTTCCTGGAATGAGCCATCGGAGCCGATACTATAGATCCTGTCGGCGCCGACTTCGGAGCCGACAGGAAGCCTCGATGTATCGGCTCCAGCGGAGCCGATACAGCCACCAAAGTAACGGTGTCGGAGCCGATCGGGCCGACACCGATGCCTGTGCCACATGGGTGTCGGAACCGATCGGAGCCGACATCGGCGGTCAATACAGATTCGGCACCGATAGCCATCGGTGCCGAGCTTTGTCAAGCCAGAATCGGCTCCAGCGAGCCGATCTCGACTCAATGCAGTCGGGCGAGGCCACAGGCTTAGATACAGAAGCCTGGGCCTTGGCAGGTTTTGCTGATTTTGGTGGAGCCGACTTAGCCGGAGAGCCCTCCGCAAGAAGGCCCCTAAGAATCAGCTTATTCTCTCCTGCAGGACTCTCTGGCTGAAGGAGTGACAAATAGCACAGGAGTCCTGCAGGTGAAGAGGGCCCAGACAATACAGGCAAGAAGTGTGACCGTCTGTCAGAGACATCTTCTGACAGCACGAGTCACACTTCTTAAAACCTGAGACCCTCTCCTTTGACATGGTGCTGAAAACACAACACACACACACACCAGTCAAAATTAACTTAAACAAAATACCAAAAGGTATTCTATAAAAACCAACACACACACACACCCTAACAGGGGGGGGGATGGGATAGGGAAAGATTGACTAACAAAAAATTAAAAGAGACAGGGAATTTCTGTCAGAAAGGGTAGAAATATAAACTTAAACTATCAATAAGGGTGTTTTTGACTAAAAAGGGGCTTAAATATCACAAAAGTGAACAACTTACCAGGAGCTGGTAAAAAGAAGACCTCCTAAGCGAAGCGGCAAACGAGATCTGGGTACTTACCGCCTTGCATCATGGGATATGGGGCTGCCTCGAGCTGGTAAAAGTGACTCTCGAGCTTTAGCAAGTGCCGAGTCGGAGCCGAGGGATCGGCTCCGAACCCATCAAGCAAGAATGAAGGCGAGATTGACAACTTAACATCTATAGTTTACAAATACAGGGCTAAAGAGGCCCACAGAGAAAAACCCTGCCTATTAGAAAAAGATTAATAAGTCTAAATAGAGACAAAGGCCCACACAAAACAACTAAGCCAACAGGGCACTAACTATCCAAAACTATAGATTCTATTATCAAATTTGCAGACACTAACACACAACTATCTTATGAAAAAAAAGAAGTTTTTTTTTATCAAAACTTGCTGTTTTTTTTTTTATCACAAATGGTCCGAGCTAGCTGGATCACCAAGATATCGCTTGGCACGGCAAACTAGATCCGAGGTAATTCCAGCAGTGCAATAAGGGGCTTGGTCTCGAGCTACTGGCAAACCTTGAGCTTAGCTATCGGCCATGACGGAGCCGAGGATCGGCTCCGAAACCATCAGTGAGAATAAACGGCAAGATTTAACAACTTCACATATTACGTTGTGTGTAAATAAAGGTCACACAGTCCTTCAACCATCTAGCTAATGTGACCTTAGCAACAGCCGATCCTAATCTAGATCCAGAAAAGGCCAAGAATAACTGGTCAGAATTACAAAAAGGTTTAGTCCTGTTGAGGTAAAAACGGATTTGTCTGTGTATATCAAGGGTATGTAGGCAATACTCTCCTCTGTTTGAATGATTGGGAAAGAAAACTGGCAATTCAATGGCTTGATTAATGGACATTTCAGAGATCACTTTAGGCAGAAATGATGAATTAGTTCTCAGAGACACTCTATCTCTATGAAAAATCAAGAATGGACTCTTGATACATAAAGCTTGAAGTTCAGAAATACGTCTGGCAGAAGTAATAGTGAGAAGAAACAAGGTTTTCCATGACAAATACTTGAGGTCGCAAGAAGAGGCTGGTTCAAAAGGTGCCATTGTCAGCTTGTAGAACTAGTGATAAATCCCATGGTTGAACAGGTTCTCTAAAAGGTGGCTTCAGATGATTCACGCCTTTTATGAAGGCCTTGCACAATTTATGGGACATAAGAGAGGAATCTTGGACACCCTCATGAAAATTAGAAATTGCAGCCAAATGAACTCTAATGGTAGAGGCCGATAGACCCGATTGAAAAAAGTCGGCCAGATAGTCTAATATTATCAACACTGGTACTGAAAAGGGGTCTACTTTTTTTATATTTCGGCCAACAGGTAAATCTCTTCCACTTGCTCAGATAAGTAATTCTAGTGGAGGACTTATGAGAAGCAATGAGAATATCACGTACTGGTAAAGAAAGATCATTCTGCCTGACAATCAAGGGAACTGGAGTATCCAAGCCATTAGCTTCAGACTGCTCAGGTTGGAATGAATCAGGTTCTGTGGGTGTGAGATCAACTCCGAGATTGGATGGAGAATCCATGGCCAATCTAGCAGGTGAGGCCAAAGGAATGGGAACCAAATCTGTTGTGGCCAATATGGTGCTATGAGGATTACCTTGCTCTTCAACCGCTGGGCTTTCTTCAGAAAGTGGGGAATGAGAGGAAAGGGCAGAAATGCGTAGAGAAGACCCAAGAGCCAATCATGGACTAGAGCATCCCTGGGAGACTGTCCCGGAGGAGGAATCAGGGCGAAGTAGTTGCTGCATTTCTAGTTGGCCGGGGATGCAAAAAGGTCGCAGCAAGGACGGCCCGAGCAGTAGAAGATCTCCGCCGCTATCAAGGGATTTAGGGACCACTCATGAGGTTGCAGAATGCACCTGCTGAGTCTGTCTGCTATCACGTTGGAACTCCCGGGAATGTGCGCTGCTGAAAGAAAACGATTGGTAGCTATCGCCTATTGCCATATCCTCATGGCCTCTGGACAAAGGGGGTAAGACTTGGTTCCACCTTGCTTGTTGATGTACCAGACAACCGCCATGTTGTCTGATTGAATCACAATTGTCCCAGATGGCAGCAGGGGATGGAATGCTTGCAACGCCAGAAGCACTGCCCTCAGCTCTAGAACATTTATATGCAGATGGGCCTCCAGTTAGGACCAAGAGCCTTGGACTGTCTGTCCCTGACATAGCCCCCCCCCATCAAGGAGGTGTCCGTGGTCACTGTGGCCTTGGGTTGCTGGGGGGAAAAAGGGCGAGACCACTGAGAGAGATTGTGCGTCATCCACCAATTTAAATCTTGTTTGCATCTGTGGGTTACTCAAATCATGGCTGAAAGAGGATGCTGAAAAGGATACCATTGGGTGTGCAGTAGACATTGTAGAAGCCTGATGTGAAACCTGACCAGGGGGACAATGGTGATAGAGGCTGCCATGGAACCCAACAGCTGCAGAACCGAGTGAGCCATGGATTTTTCCTTTGAAAGGATTGGAAATGAGAAGTTATGTACCTACCATAACGTTCCATGTTAGTGGTCTTCTCTCACCTTCTTTCTTGCTGGATGGGTTCGGAGCCGATCCTCGGCTCCGACTCGGCCACTTACTAAAGCTCGAGAGCTAATTTTACCGGCTCGAGGCAACCCTATATCCCATGATGCAAGGCGATGACTACCCAGATCTCGTTTGGTAGCTAAGGAAAATTATGCAATATATTCCTCCAACTGGAAAAGAGGAGGAAGAGGTAATAATAATAATAATCCCCCGAAAAAGATCAACCTGATCTAGTGACACTAGTAAGCTGATTAGCTGGAAAAATTGGATCAAGACTCTTAAAGGAAGAGGAACAATCTTCTCGGTCTGACCAGACTAGGGGGATGGTGGGCGGGACGCAAGAAAGAAGGCGAGAGAAGACAACTAACATGGAACGCTATGGTAGGTACATAACTTTTCAATGTTAAGTTGTCAATCTCGCCTTCATTCTTGCTGGATGGGACCGAGTCCCTAGCACCTCTATCCCGGGTGGCTCAATGGAACAGACTCTTGAGAACGGTGGAACCAAAATTTGCTCTGTCTCCGGAGGCCAAGTCTAATTTGTAATGCAAAACAAAGGTATGAGGAGAGGCCCATGTGGCTGCTGCACAAATAGTGTCTACTGGAAGTCTAGCCTGAAAAGCTGTAGATGTAGCTAGTGCTCTGGTAGAATGGGCTTTTGCCTAGAAATCAACTCTTTACCTCTGAGCTGATAAATGCATGTAATCACAGAAGACAGCCATCTAGATAGGGTGAGCTTGGATACTGGAAGGCCTTTTCTGTTCTCTGCATAGGATAAAAACAATTGATCAGATTTCCTAAAATGTTTGGTTCTGTCCAGATAATATCTGAGTTGGCGGTGAACATCGAGATAATGTAGTTTTTGCTCCGCTCTATTAGAATAATTTGGGAAAAAAACTGGAAGATCAACAGATTGATTTAAGTTCGTCTGCGATGCCACTTTGGGTAAGAAAGACGTATTAGTCCTTAGTGAAACTCTGTCTTTGTGGAAGATTAAGTAGGGAGGACGAATGCAGAGGGCATGAAGCTCAGATACTCTCCTGGCAGAAGTAATGGCGACTAGAAAGAGTGTCTTCCAAGAAAGAAATTTCAATGAACAGGTAGCCGCAGGTTCGAAAGGGGGAAGAATCAAGGATGTTAAAATTAAATTTAGATCCCACTGTGGTGGGGGGGTCTCTAATCGGAGGTTTAAGTAAAAATATACCTCTAAGGAATGCCTTGCAAAGTTTATGTGACATGATGTTGTGGTCCAACAAGCCGATATGAAAATCTGAAATGGCTGCCAGCTGAACTTTTACTGTGGAGGAAGAAGATCCTGAATGAAAAATCTCGGCTAGGAAGTCCAAGACCGAATGAATCGGAGCAGTAAAGGGATCTATGTTCCTAGCTTTTGCCCAGAAGGAGAAACGTTGCCATTTACTAGTGTAAATCCTTCTGGTGGAAGATTTAAGGAAGCTACTATGATATCCCGGACGGGATTAGAAATCATAGGAAGCCTGGCTAGGGATGGAAGTGGAGCAACCAAGCAGTGAGGTTGAGAGAAGGTATGGATTGGTGCAGCTGCCCCGACTGGTGGGTCAGAAGATCTGGAACCGGGTCCAGATGCCATGGCTGTACCAAAAGATAACGATGTAGGAACGGAAACCATATCTGTCGAGGCCAATAAGGGGCAATGAGAATCATCTTGGCTCTCAAGGCGGTTGCTTTCTGAATTACTTGTGGTATCAGAGGGAAAGGAGGAAAGGCATAGAGAAGTCCCCGGGGCCAATCTTGGATTAAAGCAACTCGGGGGGATGGCCTGGAAGGGGGAAGAGAGATAAGAAGTCGGGGCATTTGCTGTTTTGAGGGGTAGCAAAAAGATCGCAGCAAGGAAGGCCCCACTTCTGAAAAATCTCTTCTGTCACAGATTGTTTGAGAGACCACTCGTGAGGCATGAGAATAGCTCTGCTCAACCTGCCCGCTATGATGTTGGATTTCCCGGGGATATGCGTTTCTATCAGAAAACGCTGAGAAGAGATTGCCCACTGCCAAAGTCTGAGTGCCTCTCGACACAGTGGATAGGACTTGGTTCCGCCCTGCTTGTTGATATACCACACTACGGACATATTGTCCATTTGGACTGCAATAGTTCCCAGGGGAAGAGAGTCGTGGAGGGCTTGCAACGTTAAAAGCATTGCTCTCATCTCCAGGACATTTACGTGCAGGTGGCATTCGAAAGGTTGCCAAGTGCCATGGACAATCGTGCCCTGATAATGCCCCCCCCACCAGATCAGGGAGGTGTCCGATGTAACCGTGGCGACCGGGGCGGGAGGAACAAAGGGTCTGCCCTGATGGACTTGAGGGGACAATATCCACCAGGTCAGATGCCTTTTGCAAATTGGAGTTATTATGATCCTGTGACGCATGGGAAGTCGTTGAAAGGACCATTGGGCGAACAGTATCCATTGTAGGAGACGCATGTAAAAGCGGGCAAGGGGAAGAAGTGTTATGGCGGCCGCCATAAGACCCAATACTTTCAGAGCAAATCTGGCCTGAATTTTGTCGCTGTGAAGAATCACATGGATGGGGTTTTGAATATCCAAGATCCTTTGGTCTGTTAACTTTGCTGAAAGTTGTACGGTGTCCGATTTGGTACCTATAAAGGTAATAGATTGACAGGGCGACAAGGCAGATTTTTCGAAATTTATAGAAATCCCTAGCCCTCTGCAAATGTGAATGGTGTAATCTCTGGCTTGGAGAAGTTGATGCCTGGTGGTGGCAGTGAGGAGCCAGTCGTCTAGATATGGAAACACCTGGAATCCTTGACGTCTCAGGTGAGCCGTAACCACTGCCATACATTTGGTGAACACTCTGGGGGCTGTAGTGAGTCCAAATGGCAGGGCTCTGAATTGGAAGTGGCTGGCCCCCAGCGGCGGAGAAACCTTCTGGAGCCTGTGAATTTGATGTGATAGTACGCATCCTGAAGGTCCACCGAGCACATCCAATTGTCCTTGCCCAGAAAGGGTAGAATGGACTGAAGCGTGACCATCTGGAATCTTGTTTTCTTTACAAACTTGTTTAGTTTGCTGAGATCTAATATTGGTCTCCAGTCCGCTGTCTTTTTGGTACTAAAAAGAACCTTGAGTAGATTCCGGATCCTATTTGGTCTGCTGGGACTGGCTGGATGGCTCTTTTTGCTAGCAGTTTTGATATCTCTAGTACTGCTAGTTCCCTTAGACCGGGTGGAACGTCTGGAAGGGTTCCCTTTTGCTGAACTGGGGTTTGAATAAAGGGAATTTTGTAACCCTCGGATATAATCGACTGTACCCATTTGTCTTGAGAAAGGGAAAGTCAGGCTTTTGGGTACAGCGATAATCTTCCCCCGACTGCCTCCGAAGGTGGACAATCGGGCAACATCTCAGGGATGCTGGAAGGGTTTGTCAGAGAGAGGCTCCCTGCTACCCTGATTCTGCAGACCCCCTCTGCCCCTAGGGCGGCGTCTGTTGTTGTTACCCCCTCTGCCTCTGGGGGTAAACTGACCTTGTGAGTCAGGTGTGACTCCTTGAGATTTGCAGAACCACATTTTCCCTCCCTTCTGACCTTTTGGGTAAGGTCTTGAAGGGGTGGAGAAATGGACTCCTACGGCAGAAAGAGTCTTGCCATCTTGTTCGCATCTAGTCAAGGTGTCTTTCACTTGAGGTCCGAACAAGGTCGAACCATCAAAAGGAGGGTTTGTGAAAGACGCCTTGAAGGGGTCTGCAAAATTACAAAGCCGCATCCAGGATTGACGCCTTAAAGCCACTCCTGTGCCTATGGCCCTACTCGCTCCATCGGTTGCATATGAAATGAGCCGCATGGAGGAGTTAACAATGGAGTTTAGGATTCCTAGCTGTGAGTTCATTTTATCCTGGGACCCAGCAGCTGACGGATCCTGTAAAACTTCTCCCAACTCTTTAAGAACATCTCTTTGAAGGCGGGTGAAGTGACAAGTAGTTCAGCGACCGCATGGCAAAGGTCGCTGAAGAAAAAATCCGCTTGCCGTACCTATCCATAGTCCTGGAATCCTTGTTAGGAGGATGGACAGGTACTGAAGGATCAGCTAGTTCCTTCTTGGTGGCTGCAGCTACCACCATGGCATCAACCGGGACACCTTTTGTCAAATATTGTCTATCAGGTGGGGCCGTGATGAATTTAGAAGGCCTCCGAGGAATGGGTTCCACTGAATCCGGGGCCATCCACGCCTTCCGAGCCACCACGTCCATAAGAGGGTCGAAAAGCGGAGACACCCATGAGGTAGAGGGTAGAGACCCGAACACCTCCAGGTATACTGACTCGTTCTCGGAAGGATTCAGGGAAGGCCAGTTCCCCCTCTGCTTAAGGAGTTCAAGGATGTCTGAGAAAGAGACATCCTCAGAGGGGGACCTTGGGGATCCCTCCGACTCATCCAAGTCAGTATCGGATGTAATAGACTCGGGGGAGTCTAGATGTTTCCTCTTACATGTCCTCTTATGCAGAGGTTCACCTGACGGGTCAGGAGAAGCCTCGGAAGAGGAAGATATTCCCAGTGGGGAAACCTGAGGCGTTGGATCTCTGGGTCCGGGAGCAAGAGAGTGGGAAGAGACGTCAGCAGGCATTGTAGTGGGAGGAGCTGATGGAACTGACCGTTGACTACGCCCTGGGGCTAGTACACTCCTCATCACCTCAAAGGCTCCCCCGTCAGAGAGGCCAGAAGGCTCCCGCTCCGAAAAGATAGGAACCCCAGGCCGCACCGACAGGGACGGCACCGAGTCTGATGTTGGGGCTGAGCTCACAAGCGCCGAAGCTCCGAGAGGGAGAACGGGGTCAGACAAGGGTCTGATGCCACTCTCCCCCTTGGAGCTGACGAGAGAGACCAGACGCTCGGATCCCTCTAATGAAGGCCTCAAGGAGGAAATCGGAGCAGAGGACGACGGAGCCGAAGGGGGGGTGGCATTGGCTCCGAAGTCACAACAGTCACGGCTCCGAGGAGCTCCGGCTCTGAGCTCTGTAAGAGAGTCGAAGGAGGAATGTTAGGTGGATGTGTAATAGCTACCGTCTGTTGAGACGGGCTATGGAACATTTGGGCCAATGCCTGAGACTTTAATAGTCTACTCACCACTCTCTCAAGGTCGTGGTCGGACAGCCTGGATGACCGAGAAGACCGGCTCCGATGGCTCCGCTCCGAGAGCAGGGGTGATCTCGGAGCCAAATGTATCGACTCCAACGAAGGGGATCTTGATCTCTTTCTTGAGATAGGTGGAGCCGAAGGAGCCGAGGATACGTCGGCTCCAGCCGGAGCCGACACTGAGTGCCCAGATTTAGCAGTATCGGCGCCGGATGGAGCCGATACTGTAGCTTGTGACATAGAAGGATCGGCTCCGGCCGGAGCCGATCTCGTCACAGAAGGAGAACCAGTAGCCGATGGCTTAGGCCTTGGAGCCGAAGGCTTAACTGGTTTCGAGGGCTTCCCCGGAGCCGACTTAGTCGGGGAGCTCTCAGGCTTTAATAAGCCCCTCAGTATTAATTTATTTCTGTGCTCCTGCGGGACTCTTGGGCTGAAGACATGGCAGACAGCACAAGAGTCCTGCAGGTGCAGAGGTCCCAGGCAATAAACACAAGAAGTGTGACCATCTGTCAGAGACATCTTCTGACAGCACGAGTCACACATCTTGAAGCCTGAGACCTTTGTGTCCTTCGACATAACTGTGTCGAAGAAACACTAAGTGACAAAAAACACAGACAGACACACAATAAACACCCAATCCAATAAAAAATTAAAACAGGGATACAAACACACTCAAACACCACACAGAATCCCTGACAAAAAATTAGGAAAGGGGGAGGCTTAAGGCCTAACTTAGGGGAAGGGATAAATAACTGGAAAAATAGGGAACACTAACGGAAATAGGGTTAAACTAATCGTTAAGAGTTTACACAACAACGGTAGTGACTAAAACTAAAGGGGAGAGACTAAAAGCCTGAAATTTGAAAAAACTTACCAGGAGCCGGTAAAAAAGCACCTCGCAAGCTAAAGCGGCAAATGAGATCTGGGTAGTCATCGCCTTGCATCATGGGATATAGGGTTGCCTCGAGCCGGTAAAATTAGCTCTCGAGCTTTAGTAAGTGGCCGAGTCGGAGCCAACCCATCCAGCAAGAATGAAGGCGAGATTGACAACTTATCAGTTGTTGCTTTATCCTTAAAATTCTGTGCTCTGGAATAGCAGCTGTGCAGTTTTTTGTGTCCAAGATAACCCCTATGAATTCTGTCGACTGAGATGGGGTGAGATTGAATTTTTGCCAGTTTATGGTTATGCCTAGCCTTTGAGCAGCGAGGAGAGAGTATGCCAGGGCTTTTTCCAGTAGATGTCTGGTGGGGGCGGAAATGAACCAGTCGTCTAGGTACGGAAACACCTGGAATCCTTGAAGTCGCAAGTGAGCTGTGACAACTGCCATGCACTTTGTGAACACTCTGGGGGCTGTAGAGAGTCCGAAGGGCAGTACTCTGGAAGCGCAGAAATCTTCGTGATGGCCTGTCCACCTTTATGTGGTAGTACGCATCTTGAAGATCTGTAGAGCACATCCAATCGTCTTTTTCCAAAAGCGGGAGGAGAGACTGTATAGTGACCATCTGGAATGTTTGCACTCTCACAAACTTGTTCAATACACGGAGATCCAAAAAGTACAGTTTTGTACCTACCATAAATGTAGATGTTCGAAGATCCACATTGCTGCAGTCCTAACACTTGGGTAGTCCGCTGTCCCTCGATCGGCCCGAATATCAGAGTATAAGGCTGACGTCGGTCAAGGCGCATTTGACTGACATCAGAACGTCAGGGTACAAATGCGCATGACCGACGTCATATCCTCAGTCTTTTCTTGCCCCAGATGTCAGAAGACCCTAAAAAGAAAGGTCCAAACCCAAAGACAACAACTAAACAACCAACCAGCCAAATACCAAAAATATGTACAATATATACAACATATATACAATATGCACAATATACCTCAGATGGATAACTCAACCCACACAACCACCTCACACTACAGAGGGAAGGAGGGAGGAATTGGACTGCAGCAATGTGGATCTTGAACATCTACATTTATGGTAGGTACAAAACTGTACTATGTTCTTCATCTCACATTGCTGCAGTCCTAACACTTGGGTAGAATCCCAAAGCAGAGGTAAGGGAGGATGGCCAAATCATATAGAAGCAGGAGCTGCCAAAATGCCCTGCAACACGGCAGTGGCAAAACCAGCCCTGGATTTAGAGTACAGTGGAAGGTGGTAATGCCTAGAAAAGGTATGCACTGAACTCCAAGTGGCTGCCTCCAAAATATCCTTAGTTGCCACCCCTCAAAAAGCTGTAGAAGTGGCAGTAGCCCTAGTGGAATGAGGCCTAATCCCAGCTGGAATCTCTTTGCCATGATGGGAATAACAGAAAGCAATGCAAAATCCAATCCACTTAGAAATAGTTTGTTTTGACACGGGCTTGCCCTGAGAGCACAAAGCAAAAGAAACTAATAACTGCTGAGATTGTCTGAACCCTTTAGTTCTGTCCAAATAATATCGCAACTGCCTGTGTACATCTAAAGTGTGCAAAATCTTTTCCCCTTTATTTTGGGGATTTGCATAAAAAGTAGGCAAATGAATAGTTTGGTTTAAAGCCACACTAGAAACCACTTTAGGCATAAAGGAAGGATTAGTACGCAAAGATACCCTGTCCTTATGAAAAATTAAGAAAGGCTCAACCGCCATAAGGGCCTGCAATTCAGAAACCCTTCTTGCAGAGGTAATGGCCAACAAAAAAGCAGTCTTCCATGACAAATATTTCAACTCAGCAGTCGCTGCAGGTTCAAAAGGTTGTATAGTGAGTTTCTCCAACACAAAATTGAGATCCCAAGCAGGAGTAGGAGCTCTTCGTGGGGGTCTTATATTCTTTGCCCCTCTAAGAAATTGCTTGAACAAAGGATGAGAAAACAATGGTGGGTCACAGTCATAGTGAGCTGAAATTGCTGCAGCATGAATCTTAATAGAAGAAAAGGACAAACCTTTGTCCAATAACTCAGTAAGATATTGAAGAGCCACACTTAAATCAGGCTCAGAAACATCCAAATCCTTAGCTGCACTCCAAAACAAAAATCTCTTCCATTTATCTGCGTACACTTTCCTTGTACTAGGCCTTCTAGCTTCCAAAATCACATTCAAAACTTGTTGTGGAAGTTGAGACCCTCTATGGTTTAAAACAGAATATGCCATGCTGTTAGGTGAAGAGAGTGAAGTTTGACATTGAGCAAATGACTGTCCTCCTGGGACAACAGATGTGGAATCAAGGGCAAAGGCCATGGAGGCTTCCATACTAGACTTCTCAGTAGTGGGTACCAGTGCTGTCGAGGCCAATCTGGAGCTATCAAAATCATCCTTGGCTTGTCCTGTCTGACCTTCAGAAGTACCTTTGAGAGGAGAGGCAGAGGTGGAAAGGCATACACATGAAGATTTTTCCAACTGAAAGAAAGAGCATCCACTATCCAAGCTGTGGGATGAAACCGCTTTGTGCAAAACTTTGGCAGCTGGTGGTTTAGTGGAGAAGCGAACAGATCTATGTCTGGAGTTCCCCAGGACATTGTCAATTTCTGAAATACATGAAGATCCAGTTTCCACTCGTGGGGATCCATGATTTGTCTGCTTAACACATCTGCTAAGGAGTTCTGTGCTCCCGGCAGAAACCTTGCCTGAAGACTTAGATGTAAACTGAGAGCAGTCTCCCACAAAATCATTGCTTGCCGGCATAGAGGATAAGAATGTGTTCCCCCTTGCTTGTTGATGTACCACATGACAGTTGTGTTGTCTGTTAGAATCAACACCTGCCCTGGAAGAAGTAAATCCTTGAAAGCTATTAATGCAAACTGGACTGCTAACATCTCCTTCATGTTGATATGTAGATGTTGTAGTCTGGCAGGCCACTTGTCTTGTATCCACTTTCCATTTAGATGAGCTCCCCAAGCTATGTCTGAGGCATCTGTCGTTAAAATCTGACTCGCCTCTGGCCGGGTCACAGAGAGTCCCTTGTTTAGGTGACATTCCTGAGCCCACCATAAAAATTCCATTTGAATGCAAGGTATTATTGGAATGACAGTGTCCAGATCCTGGCAGTGCTGTGTCCATACATTTTTGAGATACCATTGTAGCTTCCTCATATGCAGTTTGGCATTGGGAAGCACCAGAATACAAGATGCCATGAACCCTAATGCTTGAAGGACTGTCCTTGCAGTCAGCACGGACTGATGAGATAGTTGATGGAAGTAAAGGGATAGACTCTTTTGTTTGTCCGGGGTTAAAAAGGCCATCTGGGATGCTGTATTCAGTCTCACACCCAGAAAGCACATGTCCTGAGAGGGTACTAGACTGGACTTTATTTCGTTCACAGAATACCCCAGGCATCTTAGCACTGCTATCACATATTCCAAATGATGAAGAAGCTCTTCCCTTCCTTGAGCCAGAATCAGGCAGTCGTCCAAATAAGGATAGATCTGTATTCCTTTTAGCCTGAAGAAAGCTATCACTGGAGCCAGAACTTTCGTGAACACTCTGGGCAGTAGATAAGCCAAAGGGCAATGCAGAGAACTGATAGTGAGAAGTCCCAGCTCGAAAACGCAGATACTTCCTGCAACTTAGTCTGATGGGAACATGAAGGTAAGCCTCCTTGAGGTCCAAAGTTACCATCCAATGATCTTTGCCCAGCAGAGGTAAAAGCTGCTGCAACGTCAACATTTTGAACTTGGGAATGTCCAGATAAGTGTTGAGGATAGATAAATCCAAAATTGGTCTCCACGTGTTCCCCTTCTTTGGTACTAGGAACAGGCGAGAATAAAATCCTAGGCCCCTTTCTGGCATAGGAACCGGCTGTATGGCCCCTATTTGGAGTAACAGTGAAATTTGCTTGTGAGCCTCTATTCTTTGTGGAGGAGGAATGTCTGGCATGCCTTTGAAAGGAGGCAAGGTATGGAAATAAAACCTGTAACCGTGATGTATGATATCCAGTACCCATTTGTCTTGGGTAATTAAACTCCAATTTTCTTTGAAAAGTGCCAACCTTCCTCCCAAAGGTGCTGCCAGGCAGGAAGGGTCTGGCAGCTGAAAAGGTAGGTCATTGGGTCTGTTTACGAAAGGACTGACCCCTGCCCTCACTTGAAGACTGTGCAGGAGAACTCCCTGTTCTAGGCCTGAAAGAGCCCTGACCTCTGCCCCTGCCACGTCTAGATCTACCCCTAGACTGGGAATCATAAGAAGGATACGTCCACCCCTTAGTAGGCCAAGTTCTACTAAACTTTGGAGGCTGAACCTGCAAAAAATCTTTAACAGTCTGCATAGACTTAGCCTTGTCTTCCATTTTCTTTAAAACTGCCTCAACAGGAGAACCAAACAAGACATCAGATTGCAAAGGGGCATCCAAAATCCTAGTTTTAACATGGTCAGATAAATTTTGATCCCTCAGCCAGGCATGCCTGCGAAGAACTGACCCAGTGGCAGCCACCCTAGAGGAGGCCTGTACAGCATCAAAACCACATTGCAAAGAATGCTTACCCACCTGTTCAGAAACATGCACTAAATCCTGTAACTCTTTACAATCAATACCTTCCAGAGCATCAACCTTAGATTTCAACTGTGAAAGCAGATAATTTTGATATTTTAACATATGAAACTGGCAATTCAAAGCTCTCATGGCTAGGGTGGAGGAAGTATAAACTTTCTTTCCCAATCTATCCAAGGCCCTGGCCTCTTTATCTGCAGGAACCGGATTCTTGACAACAGAAGCCTTAACACCCTTAGGCCCCTGGCTAACAGTTTCTGGGTCTGCCCTAGGACTCTTAAAAAGATACTTATGAGCTTCAGGCACCCTGTAATACCTATCTGGTTTAACAGGAGCAGGAGGCAAAGAATCAGGATTAAGAGAAGCCTCTGCAAACACATCTTCCACCACAGTCAAAACAGGAGGTATAGCCAAAGGCCTATGCTGGGGTAAAAACAAAAATTCCCTAAGCCTTTTCCTGGTGTCAGAGAAGTCCTGACCTTCCCATTTAAAGTGCTCTCTCATGGAGTGAAGGGTCTCAGAAAAAGAAAAATCCTCAGGAGGAGAAGCAGAAGGAGTAGAATCATCAACATCAGAATCAGAATAATGAGAATACTCCTGCAAGTCTTCAGCCGAAGACTCAGACACATCCGAAGCCTGCTCATAATCCCCCAACACTGGCTCCATCCTAGGCCTCTTATCAGGAGGGGGCATAGAGCCTCTAATTAAAGTAATTAAATCTTCTGCCATTTTAAGCATGTGCTTCTTGGGCACAGAACCTGAAGAACTAGGAGTGACACCCACAGCAGCTAAACTAGACCTGCCTCTAGGAGAAGCCTTGGAAGCAGAAAGAGAGGGCCTATGCACCTTAGGAAGGGAGGGGAGTAAAGTAATCTGAGAAGCCCCTGTAGCCTGACTTGCCTCCTGGGAGGCCACATCCTGTAAAATCAAAGTTTCTCCCTGGGACTCCAGAGAGGCCTCCGTCGGAACCACCGGTTCCCCTGACGCCTCTAAAGAACCGGCGTCCGGTTCGGACGACTCGTCTACCCTAGTTTTAACTGCCTTGTCCTTGTGCTTCTTTGAGGAAGCCGGCGCCGGTGCATCCGACGGCATATTGTAATTGCACCGCTTCCCAAAGACCAACCTGGCACAATCCAACCTTTGCTTTATAGTGCGTTTATTAAACCTAGCACAAAAGCGACACCCAACAACGTCGTGCTCAGGTCCCAAACAAGGTATACACAAATTATGGTAGTCCCTATGCGGAATCTGTTTCCCACAAGAAATACAGTTATTCACTTTTTCTGACATCCGGTAAACCACTGAGGCAAGAAAAAACCAAAATATTCTAACGGAGTACTTAACCAACTCTGACTTCGGTCTGAAACTCCGAATTCGAAAAATTTCAGAACGCCGAACGGCACTTGCAACACTGCTTCTGCATCGGACCATGCGGCAAAAAAGACTGAGGATATGACGTCGGTCATGCGCATTTGTACCCTGACGTTCTGATGTCAGTCAAATGCGCCTTGACCGACATCAGCCTTATACTCTGATATTCGGGCCGATCGGGGACAGCGGACTACCCAAGTGTTACGACTGCAGCAATGTGAGATGAAGAACATCTGGTCTCCAGTCCCCGGTTTTCTTTGGCACCAAAAATAATCTTGAGGGGGCGTGGCCAAGGATGAACACAGGATAGCAGCAGATTTCTTCAGCTCCACCAATTTCATTACACTGACAGGAATTAATTACTTAAAAAATTATTTTTTGAAGTAATTTTCTTTCTAAATATGTTTGTTTTATATAGTTCTTGAACTATATCTAAAAAAGAAAGGAAATCTTAACAATATTCCTGTCAGAAATCACTTTGGAAATTTTCCTGTCAGTTTATCAGTCTGAAATGAGTTCCAGTAAGACAAATTCTCAAGACTCCAGCATCAAGAAAGAACTTCAGTCTCTGATAATTATAATCCAGCAACTTACTGCTAAGATGGATAAAATGGATACTAAAATAGACACCTTCATAGAAAAACTACAAAACAAATAGACTTGTTACATATAGACCTGCAACAACAGAAGATCCAGATGACAGGCATAGAAGAAGCTGTGAATGACATGGAAAATAGAATACAAGAGGAGGAAATCAACATTGAGTTTCTGCTGAAACAAAATACACATTTACAAACAAAGCTGGATGACCTGGAAAATAGATCTAGGCGCAATAACATTAGGATTTTGGACTGCCAGAAAATATTGAAGGTAACAATATTACTTCTTTTTTAACAACATGGCTCCCTAAAACTTTAGACTTACCAGAAGCATTCTCTTTTGGTATTGAAAGAGCACATAGATCTATAGCTAATACTAACTCTAACAAAAACTATCCTAGATCAGTTATAGTTAGATTTCTATCATCTTTTGATAAAGAGATGGTTCTTAAATCTGCTTGGGCTAAAGCTCCTGTTAAGATTAATGAGACAACTCTGCGTTTTGACAATGACTATTCTTCCATGGTAATAGCTAAAAGAAAAGTTTTTCTGCCACTAATAAGGGAGCTTAAAAAAGCACAGTTTAAAACATACCTTCTGTTTCCTGCCAAGCTTAAAATCTTCCTTCCTGATGGTCCTAAAATTTTCGATGACTTAGACTCTGCCTTACTCTTTATCAAAAAAAATAAGATTTTGGATAAAATAGAAGAAATGGAATGGGCTAGTCCTTCATTAAAGAGACTGGCAACTGAAACTTCGTGGAAGACTTCAGAGAAGAAGAAGAGACTAAAAAACAAATGATCTGTTCTATGTTTTTTTTTCTCTCATCATTTTATTTCATTATTAATCTTTTTAAATATAGTTCCTGCATTTCCAAGAAGCAACAAATATTTTGAAAAAGATTTAATCAAAGTTATTCTCTGTGTGCAAAGAAATGTTTTGTTTCATAACTAGTCAAAATATCTGGAGATTTAATGGCAAGTTGTGATTCAACTTGTTTCTCTTTCTGAAAAGGAGAAGTAAGGTCAGTAATTTGTTACATTTTTTTCTTTATCTTTTTTTTTTTCTTCTCCTTTTCTTCTTTTCTTTGTTTAAAAAATGACATTCTATTTAGATTATGTAGTGGGTAAAGGGTGGGGGAGGGCAGGGAGAGAAGAGTAATGAAAATATGATTAATAGAATAATAACATATTTATTCCTTGTAAAAAGTTTATATGTTCTTCAAATGCTATTCCTAATTATACTTTCTTGATTACACTGCTTATGCTTGTTTGTAAATAATCTGTCATGCTTTAACTAATAATAATTAGAACTAAATAATAGTAAATATTATGTTTTATTTTTAACTCTATTAATATAAACAGTAAGCAATATTCCATTGTATATACTTCTTATAGCTTTCTCTTACATTTTTTTATTTCTGCCTTACACCCTTTTACTTTCTACTCTCTTTTTCTTTTCTTTATTAATATATAGAAATGCTTTTGATCATATAGACACAGTAAATAATAAGATTTGCATAAAAATTGAGTTGGGACAAAAATATTGAGTTTTATTACTTATTAATAATTTTGGGCTTAATTTCACTTACATAGAGGCTGTAATAACCTGTAAAATACATTGTGAAGGTTTTGTCATATTTAGATGCATTTACACTGCTAAATGAATGTTTGCCACTAGTTTTAATAAGTTTCCGCCAAAATGTTAAGAGAGACAATCTGGGATGTGGGCTGTCTCATGCACAGTGTCCATGAGCTACTTCAAAAGCTTCAACTCTCAGAATTCTCACAGAGAAGCTGAAAGCAGCTAGTCTCACCTTTGACCTAGATATCACACTGACACATCACAGATTCAGCAATGACACTCTACCAGGAAATAGAAATGATACAAATGCGACTATGTGAAGTAAAATGAACTCTTTAACATCTAAATGTGAGTTATTTTATATAATTACTTAAATATCTATGTTATAATTCATAAAATATGTCAGTTATAATGAGTTTAAATGATACAGTTTCTTGTAGTAAGTAAATGTCTTATTTTAGAAGGCATAGAAAATGAAACATTTATTCAAGTGTTTTTGAAAATCTACTTAACAGCAGCTTATAATCTGTGTTAAAAACTTATGTTCCAAACATATACATTACTATAACTCATTTAATTCATCTGATTGACAAGCATAAATAATTTTATAACTCTATACTGGAAGAAATTGTCATGTGATATATTTTAAAGCAGTAGTATAGCATGGTTGTAAAATCTGGTTACTAAAATGTGTTTGCTGTGCATTATTTTGTATAAAGCAGACAGATTTATTGTAGGGACAGCAAGTAAGATGGTGCTCAGTAAGGACACAACTCAGTGAGATCAGATATATATATATATATATATATATATATATATATATATATATATATATGTGTGTGTGTGTGTGTGTGTGTGTGTGTGTGTGTGTGTGTGTGTGTGTGTGTGTGTGTGTGTGTGTGTGTGTGTGTGTGTGTGTATGCATATGTATATATATATATATATATATATATATATATATATATATATGTGTATGTGTGTGTGTGTATGTATATATATATATATATATATATGTGTGTGTGTGTGTGTGTGTGTATATATATATATATATATATATATATATATATATATATATATATATATATGTGTGTGTGAGTGTGTGTGTGTATGTATATATGTATATAAGTGTTTCTGAGAATCTGCATAACTATGCAGTATGATTTATAACAATTTCTATGAATACAATATTTTATTCTATTGACAATAATGAGTTTGAGTAAATGCTCATATACAAGCAATTCAAGGTTTTTTTTGGAAGCTGTTAATCGCATTTACATGACAGAAAATAGATGCATCTTAATATATGTAATGTCTGAATCATATTAGCCAAAGTTTTTGATTTAAATGAATGTTAGAACTTATTTTTTCTCTCCTCTTGATTTCTAACATCAAGATTATTTGAATGCTATTTGAATACGTTTTATATTACATGGATGTATATAGTAGTATGAACAGTTTTTAAAAAAAAAAAAAAAGGTTTATTTTAGTTTATATGATGCTGTTTTACCAAATGTGTAGTCTTGTCTTGCTAGATAATTGAAATGAAAACTGTTAACCTCAGTTAAATATAACTAGTATTAAATTGATAAGGTGGTAGCTGAGGTACTGCCGCTTAGGGTAGGGGGTTAACTTGAGTGGTAAATATTACTCTAAGTTGGAGTTTATAACTCCAGGCTGGATGCAAGGTTTAATCCTTACATTATTTTCACTTGTTCATTGTTATTTGTATATAGTTTTGACATCCACAATATATTTTGTACATTCATTGTCACTACAAACAAAATTGAATCCTATACGAAATCCCATAAGAGATTCAATAAATACAGCTATATTTAAAGGTACACCTAAAGGAGGAGATGTAACATTACTTATCTTGTTATTTGTTATTTTGATCATAAGATTCTTAAGTTTTAAAAATGCCAAATGACATCTTTAAAAGGAATTTCTTTAAACATTGATGGATTGAATAATCCATGTAAAAGGGCAAGCCTAATAAGATACATTAATTTACATAAGGCCAACTTAGTCTTCCTGCAAGAAACCCATCTCTTGAAAAAAGATATTGATAAACTAGCCACAAACAAATATACAGTATTGGTTAGTTCAGAGCACACTCAGAAAAAAGAGGAGTGGCTATTTTATGGAATAAAAGTATGCCCATTCCTAAAACCATTAAGTCTTATCAGGATGACAAAGGAATGTTTTGTATGGTTACAATACAAATTAATGGGAAGACTTACACTTTAATTAATGTATATTGGATACCTGGAATTGGTATTAATACAGTGAAACATCATCTTGATAAGATCATATCATTCTCTATAGGATATATTATTTTAGCTGGTGACTTTAATTGTATACTACATGAAAGTGATACTACCACTATAGGAAAAGAAGAATTACATCTAATGCAAAACATTTAAATGATTTTGCTAATTCTTATCATTTGAATGATATTAATAATCAGATAGATTCAAAATCATTACCATACACCTTTTTTTCTAACAGATACAAAACTTATTCAAAAATAGATAGGGTCTTTATTTCTAACCAGATGGTAACAGATTTAATTAATTCCAAAATCATTTCATGTCCTATATCTGATCATAATTCAATTGTTTTTGAATTCATGATAAAACATACTCATAATGTTCAGATCAAAAGGATACCAGCATACTTAACTCAACTAAAAGACTATAAAGAATATATACTTTCAGAAGTAAAACATTTTTAGACATAAATAATACTCCTGAAGTCTCCATTGTTTATGTTTGGGATGCCTTAAAATCATATCTATATGGACAAAGTATCAGATGGTATAATAATAAAAGGAAATCTTGGGATAAGGAATTGTTAGATATTCAAAGTAAATTAGACTCTTATAAACATAATAATAAAGAAAATATTATGGACAAGAAAGTTATTGAAGAAATAAACAAACTAAATGAGAAATACAAAGAAATTTTAACTCATAAAGTTAAAATAACTTTAGAGAAATACAAGTTTTGTCTTATTCAATAAGCCCCAAATACTTACATAGACTTAAAAATAAAACAAAAGGTTGAATAAACAAAACCATATCAAAGAAATCTTTTCTCTAAGGAAAAAGAAGAATGTTTCTAGTATACCAGAAATACTAGATGAATTTAGAAATCACTTTCACAAAATTAACCATAATAACATTAACATGGAACCTAAAGATAAAATAAAGGAGTTTATAACCACAAACATGAATAAAAAGCTTAATAAACAACAGATTAAACTATTGGACAAAAGTATTTCATATACAGAGGTTATTACACAAATAAATAAGCTTAAATCAAACAAAGCACCGGGTAATGATGGTATTATACCAGAGATATATAAAATCCTTTCTAAAAGTACATATTCATTAATAAATAAGGTTTTTATTTTGGCCCATTCTGAGTTAATAACCCCCCCCCCATCTTGGCAATATACATTTATTTCGCCAATTTTAAAACCTAATAAAGATCCAACTAGATGTTCTTCATATCGGCCCATCTCATCACTTAATGTCGATTATAAAATGTTTATGAGTATCTTTGCTGATAGATTGAAGACAATCATTCCCGGCATTATAGATATAGATCAGACAGGCTTCATTGTAAATAGAAATACTTTTGATAATATAAGAAGAACTTTAACATTAATAGATTTTGCAAATAGGAAAAAGAAAGATTTAACACTTATTAGTCTTGATATAAGTTCAGCATTTGATTCAGTAAGTTGGGACTATCTGTTTACCTTAATGAAGTGCACAAACTTCTCAGATGCATTTGTAAATCTAACTGAGCATTTATACAAAGGAACGTTGGCTTATATTAAGGTAGGAACATATGTTTCACAAAAATACCCATTCTTAAAGGTACAAAACAAGGATGTCCACTTTCTCCACTATTATTCACTTTAGTAATGGAGCCTTGGGCTAATTTGATCAGAAACAGTACTGACATAGAGGGTTTTGAAATAGATGAAAATACAACATCCAAAATTCAACTTTTGCAGATGATGTTCTAATTACATCAGCAGGATCTAATTCTTCTATGCAGTCTCTATTTGATAACATGATGAATTTTAAAAGTATTTCTGGTTTAATATTCAATGAAGAAAAACTAAAATACTACCTATATATACACGAAAAAATATTCTCATTAGTGATTTTACTAAATATGTACCCAATTCAGGTCAGATAACTTATTTAGGTATAATACTATCTAAAGATATTAAATCTATTATATATAATAATTATAATACCTGTTTTCTTAATATACAAAATCTTTTAATACCTGGAATAATATGTTTTTACTATGGAGGAGAGACTTACAATTATTAAAATGATAATATTCCCCAAGATTTTATACTTAATACAATCAATAATACTTCCACCTACAAAAATAATTATCAAGAAACTGAATACACTAATGTTAAATTTCCTATGGGCACCTAATAGACCTAGGATTGCATTAAAGAAACATACTAATAGCTGGTCTCAAGGGGGTATTTCTTTTCCAGACTTTAATTTATATACTATCTCTTCTATTGTAAAAGTTATTACTTTATTAATAGATCAGTCATATGTCGCAAAATGGAAAGATTATTGGGAGCTAATTAGTATGCACTTCATGAAAATCTCCTTAACACATAAAAATATGATTGTAAATAACTCCATGTTATGGTTACTAAAGGAATTTTGTACTTCACATATTACACCTAAACATATGGTCTGTTACCCATTAAATATTATTATTAGTTATCGTAACTTTATATTCATGCACCCTAAGTATAGGGAATGGAATTTTATTGTATTCCCTATAATGTATACTCAGGGTATGCTTTTGTCATCTACTTCTGAAGGAACTCATTTAGCTATAGATAATGATCTAAAGTACTGGTATCAGTTGATATCTGATAATAAAGTTAAAAATCTAGATTTCTTAAAACAAGAATTTGATCTAAGAGAAACTTGCTGGTTAGAGGTTCAGACCTTTAGACAACATCTCATTAATAAAATAGATCTAATGTCTATAACGGTTAAAGAATCTATTCCAACACTGATTGATTACTTGATATTAAATTTACAACATAAAGTTTCTGATAAAGGTAAACTTTCATACATACATAAAATTATCAGACAAGAAACTTTTTACAGTGTAGATTCATACTGGAATTATTTCACTTCTATTAATGGGGACCCACCAAATCAACAAGATAAACAATATATATTGGAATCTGCTTATAGAATTACGTCTTCCATTGTCTGGAGACTTTATACATGGAAATTTTTACATAGATCTTTTTATACACCTTTGATGATGAATAAAATAAATAATAAAGATAATTTATGTAAGAGATGTAATGTAGAAATTAATGCTGACTGGGCTCATATGTTTTATGACTGTATAAAATTGAAAGAATACTGGAAGTCAATTAATGAATTTTTGCAGGCTCTTTTACAGATAATTTCATTATTTCTAAATCTCTTATATTATTCAACACACCTGTACCTCAAAGTGTTAAAAAGGTTAAGCTTCCCTTGTTATGGTCTATTCTAGCAGTGGCTAGGAAAATAATAACTAGAAATTGGATTTCAGATACACCTCCTTCGTTCAATGAATTTAAAAATGTTATGAATATAGTGTGCCATATGGAAATAAACACAATTAGGACAAGAACAAATAGAAAAACATCTTATTATATTGTATGGGATAATTTACAAAATTTGTTAAAAAAATTTTAATTTCAATAGCATGGTATTTTAGTTTAATTAATTGATCTGATTGTAGTGGATGTCTTTGTAAATACTTTAGTTGTTTTGTTGAATATTATAATAATACCTATTTTTAATTACTTGTATAAAATTTTTATGATATTTCTCTTATATATTAAAACAATAAACCTGTTTTGAAAAAAAATAATCTTGAGTAGAATCCAGATCTGGAGGGACCATTTGGATGACTCTTTTTCTTATCAGCATTTCTATCTCTAGTGCTGCTTCTTCCCTTTGACTGGGTGGAACGTCGGGAAGATTTTTTGAAGGGACAGGACAAAGACAGAAGGGGATATGATAACCTCTGGTTATGATCCTTTGTACCCAAGAATCGGTGGTGATGGTTAGTCAGGCAGAAGGGTACAAGGAGAAATGTCCCCCAACCACCTCCAGAGGAAAGGAGTTGGGCCGCTCTTCAGGAGCGCCGGTAGGATTGACCAGGGAAAGAATCCCTGGAACCCTGGTTACGTGGTCCCCCTCTGTCCCGAAAGGGGCGTCTTCCCTGTGAGTTTCCCCCTCTGCCTCTGAGGGAGAACTTGGCCTGTGTGTCACGGAAAGGACCCTGCGATTTCTTGAACCATATCTTCCCACTCTTTTGGTTTAGGGAGAAAACACGCTGAGGGGAAGAATAATGGACACCTATGGAAGAAAGGGTCTTACCGTCTTGACAAAATCCACCAAAGGAAAGCAAATGATGTGTAAAAGGAAAGGCAACCCAATACACACATCATTTGCTTTCCTTTGGTGGATTTTGTCAGTTCTTGGTTTTTTTGAGCACCTCCGTTGCTGTTCGGTCTTACCGTCTTATTCACATCTGGCCGGTGTGCTTTTAACTTTGGGCCCAAACAACGAGGAGGGCTCAATGTGGGCATTAAGGAAAGAAGACTTAAAGGGTTCTGCGAAGTTGCACAAGCGCATCCAGGCGTGTCGTCTCAAGACCGCAGCTAAACCCGCCACTCTAGCTGCTCCTTCTGATGCATGAGATATCAATTGCATAGAGGAGTTAGATATAGACTCAATGGTGGCTAGCTGAGAGGCCACTTTGTCATGGACCTCATCAGACACTGCACCAGCCAAGGTTTCAGAGAGCTCAGAAACCAGATCTCTTTGAAGCCTGGTGAAATGTGTCATATAATTCAGGGACCTGACAGCAAAGGTCGCTGAAGCAAAGGTGCACTTCCCTATTCTGTCCAGGGCCCGGGACTCTCTGTTAGGCGGATGGACAGTCTGGCTTTCTTCTTCTGCCAGATCCTTTTTTGTTGCGGCCACCACCACCAGAGCATCTACAGGAAGACCTTTGGACCAATGGGGGTCAGAAACTGGAGGGGACAAGATCTTATCTGGCCTCCGGGGAATAGCTTCAACAGTATCAGGGGCCTTACAAGCATGCTGCACGATGAATGCTGCACGATGAACTTGACAAGTTCATCGGCAGGTGGAGTAACCCAGGAGGTAGGGGGCCAGGCGCAAAAAGCCTGCAGGAACACAGATTCCTCAGGGGTCGGATTAAAGGGCTGCCAGTCACCTCTCTCTGTTTCAGGATTTCAAGGATATCGCCAAAGGATACCTCAGAGGGTGACCGAGGGGATCCTTCCCCCTCATCGAAATCTGTGTCTTCGGTGAGAGACTCCTCTGTGGAGTCCATGTGCTTCTGCTTACACAAACTTTTCCGGTGTACCTCCTCAGCAGGAGAAGCTGGGGAAGACAATGGAAAAGGGGATTCCTGAGGGAATATGTCCTGAGGCCCTTGCACCCGGTGTCTGCTAGGTGCAACTTGTGAACCCAGTGTACCAGAGGAGGGCGGAAGTAAAGACAGTCCGGTATCGCCAGCAGTAGCGAAAGCCTTCTCCCTCAGCTGGAAGGCTGGTCCACCCGGAGAGGAGTGTATGTCAAGGACAGGGGGCACTCCACCCCTAAGTGGCTCAGCCTGCCGACTCGGAGTCCCTGGATGGCTGTGGAGCAGCAAGCCATGCGTATCACAGCTGACATCCTGGGTCATAGCAAAACTTTCCTGCCACAAAGGCAACTGCGGTTCCTTAGTGAGATCCATAAAGGGAACCGCAGAAAGGGAAGACTGTACTATATACAAGGGCTTCAAAGGCAATGAAGGAGGAGAATAAGAAAGTGTCTCTGGAGATGGGTGATCACCTCCCAAAGAAGGATAGTTCCTGGGGGGTGGAATACCTCTGGCCAAGAATGCCTGGCCCACAAGACGCAACACATCATGTTCAGAAAGACTACTAGTGGACCGCACAGAAATTGAGGGAGAAACAGGTCTGTCCACAAAGGAGGCAGACTCGATGCCCATCTCATCTGATCGCACCGAGGACAATGGTGCAGATAAAGACTGAACTACTGTAGTCTGCACCGATTAAATTTTTGGTGCCGATGTGATTGCACCGACACAGGGATCAGTGCTGAAGTGGTTGTCAGTGCCGAAACTGGAACCGACAAAACTGGAGTCATTAATAAAGGCTTCGGTTCCGAGGAAGATCTCGGAGTTGATGCGGCCAAGGTCTGTACTGACTGAACGGTTGGTGCTGATGCAATGGTAAAGGTCTGAACCAAGGAGCCCCTCGGTGCCGATGTGTAGAAGGCTGCAGGAGAGGATGCAGCCAAAATTACTAGCGGAGCCGAAGGCCTCGGTGCCAAAGGTCTGGGCACTGGAAGGACTGGGGCTGACTGAATTTTAGCCTTTTTTGATTTTGGTTGGTGAGAGTCCCCAGCCGAGGATAGAGGCAAGGATTTAGCCTTAGTAGAAACATCCATTTTCTTATGGGCTTTGGGAGGGGTTGAGACCTCTGGCCCAGAAATAGCCTCTGAAAAGGGAGATTTTAGAAGTCCCTTCAGTAACAGTTTATTTTTCCTTTCTAACAAAGTTCTATTAGAAAAGTTTAATATATATATATATATATATATATATATATATATATATATATATATAAATAAAGGAGGTTCAACAGATAAATGAGAAGCTCCCAAACAATAAACACATAAAGAGTGTGCATCAGAAGTAGGTAGTTTGTGTCCACAATCAGAACACCGTTTAAACCCCGGACTACCCTTTTTTCTGCCATATTAAGAAATAGAAGTACCAACAATGGTACAAGAGAGTACCCAAAGGTATGAAAGGGAAAGGGATTACCAACGAAGGTAAGAAGAAATTGCCTCACGGTAAAAAGGTTAAGTAAAGGACAGATGAAATTATGAACGCTAGATGCGATAGGGCAAGAGACAATAAAATATCAACTTTTCTGACAGAAAAGTAATTTGTAAAGCAAATAAACAACAACTGACTGTACTTAGCTTAAGAGAAGTAGCTTGACACGACCGGATGGCAATGCGGCAAACGAAATCTGGGGTAACAGGGAGAGGGGAATTGTGGGTAAGAGTTTAGCTCGAGAGTTTGAAGCTGATGCGAGCTTGGAAAATGGCTGGCTCGGTTCCGAGCTCGGAACCAATACCCATATGTAAGGAATGAATGAGGATTAACAATATCAGATTGAATAATGCAGCACAGAGTCACTTGTATTTAGGAAATCTGGGACTGCTGAGTGTACAAACATAGTAAATGTTGGACTGGTAGCACAACTGAAATTCTTCTGTCTAGAAGCCCCTGAGATCAGCTACTGCCCCCTTCACTCAGTAGGAAATGGGAGAGAAGCAGGTCCCTCCAGTCTAAATGTCCCTTCACCAACTAACACCAGAGGGCTAGTCCAGAACAGTAAAGGACTTTGTTGCCGAAAATGTCTACTCTTCAAATTACTACTGACTGACAGCACTTACTCAGACTAACTTGCTCGGCAAGCTGTGTTCACTAGATATCAACAAAACCTGCCATGTGTCTGTCAAGTGTCACCATGTTTTGATGAGAACCAGGTTTCTCTCACAATACAGAAAACCATCACAGAAGAATGCAACTAACCCTGGCCACAGCAGAAGGAGAACAAATTCTCTCCAGTAACAACAGTGCCATTAACTCAGCAGCAACACAAGAATGTGAGCTGAAGTCACATTCTCTGTAGGCTGACCAAAGTGACCTGGATAAAAAGTCAAGCCTACAGGTTAACCTTAAAACTTCAGGATCCCAGAAGGCAAAGTCCAGGAAAGATGTAAGGAAAACAATAAGCTTCTCTGGAACAAGGCCATGCACTACCATGTGTGAATGGCAAATTGATGCCCGTCAGTACAAAATCAGAGAATGAACTATGCTCCATGAAGGCAAAATAAATGGTCACACTCTGATCAAAAAAGTAGTAAAAGACAAGTAATAACTTGCCAAGGAAGTCTGTCAGTTCCGCTGGTATATAAAGATAAAGTCTTATGACTGACTCAGGTGACCCATGTTCAGTTAGCAGCTCTCATGCCTGTTGCAGCTGACAGGGGAAAGGTAAGAGGGATGTGGCGGGTCTATATTACATCAGACTTTTGGGTTCGATATTACAACATTCGAACTTCTACAAGTTTGACGTTGTAATATAGACTCGATGTAGCTGAGCTGATATGGCTTTCTTTGCGGGGGAGAAGGGGCGGTTGCATGTCCAAGGTGCATGGTCCCACGGTACAGTTCCTGGAGGAGACTGGAGACCACACTGGAATTCTGGCTTCCAGGAAGTAAAGGCAGTCCTGAGGAATTGCGTTACTTGTGGAATTGAGTGACACATCCTCAGCGACATCCATTTTATGCTAAACACTAGACTGTGTTACTGAGCACATGCTGAGGAGTTAGGGTTAAAGAGAAAGGAAAAAAAAACTGGTGGCTGCCTAATGGAAGGCCACTTTTGGTCAACTGTCACCCTTCCTTTTAGGAAGAATGAATGGACCAAATGGCCAGTGCCAAGGGGTGGAGGTGGGGGTGAGGGTAGGAAAAAAAAGACAGACAAAAAAAAGTAACTGGGAAGTCTGCCCAGCTCCCTAACCATAAACAGGAAGATACATCAAACAACCATCTGCAAGTACTTACCTGAAAGAAGGGAACATCAAAATTGGGGCAGTGAGACAGCAAGGGAGAATGAACTACCCCCTGCCCTGGCCCAGTTATGCTCTGCAAGTTGAAAATCCAACCTAATCGCCAGCTCATGGGGCCAAGAAGAAAAGAGGGTAAAGGAGGAGGTAAAACCAGCACTCCAAGCCCTGAAATGACAAAAGGAATGGCAGGAGCTATTGGAAAGTGGTTCAGTGTTTCCAGAACAATGAACCTCACCCCAGCCATCCTGCTGTGCAGCAGCTTGACCAGGAGTCCACTTCATGGACTCACTGAGAGGGGTTTAATCTGCTTCTTAGAAACAACCACCACCATAAATCTAAGTACTGTTCCAAAAGGCCCACACACATAATCAACTATGGACCTGGACAGGCAGCAGAAAGGCATGGGGGAACCTGAAGATTCTCCCCACTAAAAGCTATTAAATAATTAATTCCTGCTGACAGTCAGTTAATGGAGTCTTATATTCCTGACTGCTTGCTAGCTGAACAGCAAGTGCGTAAAGTTCACAGTAAAAACAAAAATTAAATGAAAGCAAAATCTTTTCAGATGTGCATGAAAAGCAGCTTTTTGCCTTTCTTGTAAGTTAAAAGAAATGCTCTCACATTTAATGTGCTTCACCTCAGCATGGAGTATTGCAAATTTAGTAATATACTTATGTAACAGTTGAACAAAGATACTGTGTGGTCTGCCTTTTAAGTCCTGCAGACTTGAACAGGACAATGTAGCCCACACAACTAGCTCAGAGGGCATGAATTTGAACAGTGAGCAATTATCATTCTAGGAGTTAATGAGCAACCATGCAAACACCTGAAGCTTACATTACACAGGCATAGAGACCAAAGGGAAAAAAACACTGTGTCCTTCCTGACAACATGACCTGGCATGTTGCCTACGATTATATAATCCAAGTAGATGCATATACCTATAATTAATATGTCCAGTGGTCTAAGACAAGAGAGAGTACCCTATCTGGATTAATCCAGAAATGCAGGAAAAAGCCAATCAGGAGAATGGCTCTGGTTAATTGCAGGTTATCAGCTATAGAACACCACAGGGAGAGTAACTCCATAGGAAGAAATCTATCCCTCTCCTATGTCATTTACAATTCAATACAGTTAGGCGCATCTGATGGAAGAGGTTTAGGAACTAATACCTTTAGATTCCAATTTCCAGTGGGAAAAACAGACAAATAAAGCAGAAGACTTCTACTGGGCAGTGTTCAGAGGACTCCTCCGTATCAGAAGACAAGGACAGCATTTTGGGTGCTGACAGTCCTGGAGGTGAGACTTCAGGTCTTACCCCACTGGAAGAAAGGAGACCATATGGTCCACAAGGATCAAACTGCAAAGAGGCAAAATACCTTAATGGAAAAGAAGCCAACACCAGCACAATGTAATGGAGTAAAGAGTTTGACTGTGCGTCTCCAGTACCAAAGGGATGTCCAACATATACTTCTCTAATACTGGCCTGGCTAATGACAGGCTGATATGCATTAGGCAATGACTAATGTGCGGATGAATAGACTTTATAACTGCAAAAGCCAGCACAGGGTCCAGCTTAGGTACTGAGCCTGGCTAGGGCAAACAAGACTGCAGAATGTGCACCAGCATCAAACATCCTTAGCGACAGAAGGTGCTGAACGGTGCAAGAGACACACAGCCTGTCAATAGATGCCCTGGTGCCAGATGAACTGACAGTGGTGGAGCCAGTGTCAGGGACCCAGCTTGAATACAAACATTGGTGTTCTGGCACCTATGATGCAGAACAAAGAGGCTTGGAAAAGTACAGTTGTGTACAATTACCATAAATGTAGATGTTCAAGTGTATTCACTGTTGCAGTCATCACATTTGGGTAATCTGCTGGCAGGTTGCCCTCAGTTGGCCTGAATAACAAAGTCTTGTGTCCTGCATCGGTTGCGGTCTTCTCTTCCAGGATGTCAGGTCATCAGGGGTATAAAACATGCAGCCGACGCCATTTTATTCAGTTTTTCTTGCCCCAGATGTCAGGTGCCCCCCAAATGGGGAGCAAAAAAAAAAATATATATATATATATATATATATATATAAATAAACAGAAATATATGTAAATGCACTTTTAGCAACATAAACTTTACCTTCATCTAAAAGCAAATACACCACAAAGGCTTTAGAATATAGTGAAGGGCAGACAAGTTATGGAAAAGGGGGATGGTGGGTGGGTAACCCGGACTGCAACAGTGAATACACTCGAACATCTACATTTATGGTAAGTGTACACAACTGTACTATGTTCTTCGTATTTCACTGTTGCAGTCATTACATTTGGGTAGAATCCCAAAGCTATGGATGGGAGGATGGAACTAAATAGCATTAGGAGCAGCTATAAGGCCCTGCAGAACTGCAGTAGCAAAGCCCGCCCTGGATTTAGAGAAGAGAGGCAAATGATAATGCTTTGTGAAGGTATGAACAGAGCTCCAAGTAGCAGCTTCTAGAATGTATTTGGTCGGAACTCCTCAGAGAAAAGCTGCTGAGGTAGAAGCAGCTCTGGTGGAATGTGACCAGATCCCCTTGGGCACAGGTTTACCATGGTGCAAGTAGCAGAAACAAATGCAGTGGCTTATCCGCTTAGAAATAGTGTGCTTTGATATAGCCTTCCCCTCTGATCCTGCAGCAAATGCCACCAGTAGTTGCATAGACTTTCTTAGAGATTTGGTCCTGTTTAAGTAGAATCTTAGTTGTCTGTGCACATCCAATGAATGCAGAATCCGCTCCCCCTTGTTCTGCGAATTTGGGTAAAATGTTGGCAGGTGAATTGTTTGGTTAAGAGCCACATTAGGCATAAAAGAAGGATTGGTCCTGAGGGACACCCTGTCCGGGTAAAATGTAATAAAAGGCTCCACAGCCATGAAAGCCTGTAGTTCTGAAACCCTTCTTGCTGAAGTGATTGCCAAGAGGAAAGCTGTTTTCCAAGATAAAAATTTTATATCCGCAGTAGCTGCTGGTTCAAAAGGAGGCAGGGTGAGTTTTTCTAGCACAAAATTGAGGTCCCATGCAGAAGTTGATGATCTTCTGGGAGGCCTTAAATTTTTGGCCCCTCTAAGATGCTGTTTAAGCAGAGGATGAGAAAAGAGGGGAGGCTCCGTATTATAATGAGCCGAGATGGCAGAGGCATGGATTTTTATTGAACAAAAAGATAGGCCCTTGTCAAGCATCTCAGTCAAATATTGTACAATCTGAGGGATATTGGGCTTTGCTGTGTCCATTCCTTGTGCTTGGTTCCAAGCACAGAATCTCTTCCATTTTTCAGCATAAGATTTTCTAGTACTAGGCCTTCTGGCTTCCAAAATGACATCCATCACAGATTTATTGAGAGGTGGTGTTTGAATAATTAAATGATCTGCCATGCTGCAAGGTTCAGAGTTTGGAGCTGAATGTGCAGAATTTGATTGTTCTGCTGAGACAGAAGATGTGATATTTGAGGCAAGTACCAAGGAGGGAGGTGAGACATATTACTTAGAATTGGGTACCAGTGCTGGCGAGGCCAGTCCGGAGCAAATAGGATAATTTCTGTTTTTTCCTGTCTGACCTTTAGTAAGACCTTGGAGAGAAGAGGCAGAGGGGAAAGGCATAGACTGAAAGGTTTTTCCAACTGAAGGATAGGGCATCCACTTTCCATGCTTGTCTGTGATAAATCCTTGTGCAGAATTTGTCCAGTTGATAATTTTGAGGAGAGGCAAATAGATCTATGTCTGGGCTCCTCCATTTCTGTGTTAACATGCTGAAGATTTGTGGATCCAGTTTCCACTCGTATGGGTCCAAAAGATTTCTGCTTAGGTCATCTGCCAGAGTATTTTGTTTTCCTGGCAGGAATTGAGCTTGAAAATGTATTTAGTAAGTCAAAGCTGTGTTCCACAATGCCATGGATAGTCTGCAAAGGGGGTAGGAATGTGTACCCCCCTGCTTGTTTATGTATCACATAACCGTGGTGTTGTCCGTCTTTATCAGTAGTTGTCCTGGATGAAGTAAGTCCTTGAAAGCTGTCAGAGCATTCTGAACAACTAGCAGGTCTTTCTGGTTGATATGCAGATGCATTTGTTTTGGGCTCCATTTGCCCTGAATGCATCTCCCCGCCAGGTGGGCCCCCCAAGCATAGTCTGATGCGTCTGTAGTTAGGGTTTGGGTGGCAGGGGGTAGAGTGAATGACAGTCCCTTGTTTTGGTGACATGTCTCTGCCCACCAAAGAAACTCCTGTTGTAGGCAGTGAATGAGAGGAATCATTGTTTCCAGATTGTGACAATGTTGACTCCATAAACTTTTTAGGTACCATTGAAGTTTCCTCATATGCAGTCTTGCATATGGAATTAGTAGAATGCAGGATGCCATGAACCCCAAAGCCTGCAGAATTTGTCTTCCAGATAACTGGGTTTTTGTTGCCATTTGTTTGAAGTATGTTGTCAGTTTCCTTTGTTTGTCTGGCGTAAGGTAAGCCATCTGGGCAGTTGTATTCAAGCTTGCACCCAGGAATGTAATTATTTGAGAGGGTACCAGTTGGGATTTCTTTTCATTTATTGTGGACCCAAGGCATGTTAGAAGCCTTTTTACAAACTCCAGATGTTGAAGAAGAGTGCCCTTGTCCTCTTCTTGAATGAGACAGTCATCCAGATAAGGATAAATTTGTATGCTTCTTTGTCTGCAGAATGCAATCACTGGTGCCAGGCACTTTGTAAAGACCCTGGGCACAGTAGATAAGACAAAGGGCAGTGCAGAGAATTGGTAATGCAAAAAACCTGCCTTGAAGCGGAGGTATCTTCTGCACAATTCCCTTATTGGGATATGCAGGTATGCCTCTTTTAAGTCTAGAGTCACTAACCAAGCGTTCCTGCCCAGCATAGGCAGTATCTGTTGTAAAGTCAGCATTTTGAATTTTGGAATGTCCATGAACGTGTTCAAAATCGATAAGTCCAGTATTGGACGCCAGGCATTGTCTTTTCTGGGTACCAGGAAAAGCCTTGAATAAAAACCTTGTCCTTTTTCCTTTTCTGGTACTGGTTGAATAGCCCTCATGTCCATGAAGGACATAACTTGTTTCTGAGCCTCTACCCACTGATTTTGTGGCAGATCTGGCCAACTGTTTGGAATTGGCAAAGAATGGAAATGAAATCTGCACTCATGGGATATTATGTTTAATACCCACTTGTCCTGGGTAATTAACTGCCAATTTTGAGCATGAAGTGCTTATCCCCCCCCCCCCAAGGGGCTGCCAAAAGATAAGTGCTTGGTGAAGGTAGAGGGAAGTCATTGAGACTACTTACTGTAGGGTTGTGCTTTGTTTCCTCCAGATTTGGAGGTGGAGGCACCCCATTGCTTTGACCTGTAAGAACCCTGTGATTGGTATCTAGAGCCTTTTGAGCGCCTGGATTTGTCTTGAGTGGCTCTGTTGGACACAGGAAAGGACCAATTTTTAGTAGGCCAGTGCCTACTGAACCTGGGTGGCTGCACTTGTAAGAAATCTTTTACAGTTTGCATAGATTTAGCTTTGTCTTCCATTTTCTTTAAAACCTTTTCTGCCTTATTATCAAACAGAGTATCATGCTGCAAGGGGGCATCCAACAATTTAGCTTTAACATGATCAGACAGATTTTTCTCCTTGAGCCAGGCATGCCTTCTAATCACAGATCCAGTAACTGCGGCCCTGCAAGAGGCCTCCAAGGAATCAAAACCACATTGCAAAG
The DNA here is from genome assembly GCF_019279795.1 of Protopterus annectens. NCBI lineage: Eukaryota > Metazoa > Chordata > Ceratodontiformes > Protopteridae > Protopterus > Protopterus annectens. The sequence continues at coordinate 1,177,728,689 of NC_056733.1, read as the reverse complement.
TATGCTTTCCAACCTGTTCTGCTGAATGCAATAATTCCTGTAATTCTTTATTTTCCACACAATCAGAAATCAACATTTTCTGTTTCAATAAGCCCATAACATGCTGTTGATATTTAAGCATATAAAACTGGCAGTTTAAGGCCCTAATTGCCAAGGTTGCAGACGTATAAATTAGAAGTTATGTACTCACCATAACGTTCCATCTGAGTAGGTGACTTCATTCGGATGCAACCTGTGGGTATCGGATCCGACCTCGGATCTGAGCCGGCAATTCAAAAGCTTAGGCTCCGAGCTCCTAGCTCCTCCCTCTTACCCATAACCCCTTGCCAAGCCCTGACTGACCTCAGATTGAGTTTGCCTCAAAATACTGACTACAGTACACTAAAACAGCATAAATACTCGCTCTATAAAGGTCAGGGGGATGGAGGGGGGGATGGTTGCATCCGAATGAAGTCACCTACTCAGATGGAACGTTATGGTGAGTACATAACTTCTAAATCTGAAGTAGGCAGACTTCATTCGTCTGCAACCTGTGGGACAGAGTCCCTAGCTACCTGAATCTTGGGCCGTCATGGAAGGATGTTTCGAGCACCGCTGAGCCAAAGGATGCTCTTCCTCTAGAAACAACATCCACCTTATAATGAGAAATAAAAGTATGAGGCGAGGCCCAAGTAGCTGCCGCAGATATCATCCAATGATACACGGGACTTAAAGGCGGCTGACGTGGAAACTGCCCTAGTAGAATGAGCCGTAACCCTCTGAGGAGCAGGTCTACCTGAAGTGTCATATGCCTGCAGAATACAATTAGCAATCCACTTAGATAGTGTGACTTTAGATACTGCTTTACCCAGAGCAAATTTAGCAAAGCAGACGAACAGCTGATCTGATTTCCTGTGACCAGCTGTTCTGTGAATATAAAAACGTAATTGTCTATGAACATCCAAGGAATGCAATTTGTATTCTCCTTTGTTTGAGTACTTGGGAAAAAACACAGGTAGATTAATTGATTGGTTAATATTGGATTCAGAAGAGACCTTCGGAAGAAAAGATGGATTGGTCCTGAGGCACACCCTATCAGGGAAGAAAGAAAGGTAAGGCGGTTGACGATAGAGCCTGAAGCTCAGACACTCTTCTGGCTGAAGTGATAGCTACCAAGAAGGCAGTCTTCCAGGAAAGGTACTTTAAATCTGTAGAAGCTGCAGGCACGAAGGAGGAGCAGTAAGGGCTTGCAGAACTAAAGACAAGTCCCAAGGTGGTACAACCTCCTTGACTGGAGGCCTCAACAAAAAACCCCTTTGAGAAATGTTTTGCATAATTTAGCGTCATAAGGAGCTGTGTCATGACCAATGTGATAATGAGATAGCTGCCAATTGTACCTTAATCGTGGAAGAACTAGCCCCTTGATGAAAGAGGTCTGTTAAAAATCCAGCACCGCTGACATAGGTGCCGAGAAAGGATCCAAAGTTCTCTGTACCGCCCAAATAGAGAATCTCTTCCATTTACTCCGATAAACCTGCCTGGTGGAAGGTTTATGAGCTGCCACTAAAATGGCCTTGACCGGTGATGAGATACCGGGAGTCCTAATTAAGGATGGAACTGGAGCAGCCAAGCTGTCAACTTCAGGGTCAGATTGGGAACCGACATTCCCAGAGGGTGGGAGATGAGATCCGAATTGGATCCAGAATCCAGGGTGGATTGATTTTGTGAGACCATACAAGGGGAACCAAGGTTGACGAGGCCAGAACGGGCAATGAGAATCATTCTGCTCCCCAAACTGTTGGCTTTCTGCAGAAGCCTCTGCATCAGAGGAAGTGGAGGATAGGCATAAAGGAGACCGGGTGGCCAAGCATGCACCAGAGCATCTCGGGGAACTCCCTGGTGGGGAAGCAGAGCGAAGAAATTGTCGCATTTGGCGCTTGAGGGAGAGGCAAAAAGATCGCAACAGGGTTGCCTCCAGACGGCAAAAATCTTCTTCGCTACTTGAGGATTGAGAGACCACTCGTGTGGAGAAAGAATGGTGCGACTGAGCTTGTCCGCAAGGATGTTGGACTTTCGGAATGTGAGTTGCTACCAGAAAGCGTTTGGTGGAAATTGCCCATTCCCAGACTCTCATGGCCTCTCGACAAAGGGGTAAGACCTGGTTCCTCCCTGTTTGTTGATATACCAGACTACCGACATGTTGTCTGTCTGAATCGCAATAGTCCCTGAAGGAAGAACGTGGTGAAGTGCTTGCAACGCTAGGAGCACCGCCCTCATTTCCAGGACATTTATATGCAATGACGTCTCTGTGGGATTCCACGTGCCTTGGACAATCTTTCCCGAATGCCCCCACCCGAGGCAAGAAGCGTCCGTGGTCACTGTGGCTCGGGAAATGCAGCACAAAAGGTCTCCCTGCCAGGGCTCCGGAGAAAGAAGCCACCAAAGAAGGGAGTCCCTGCACGCCTTGCTGACCGCAATCGGAGCGTTGAGAGAGGAACAAAGAGGGGACCACTGAACCTGAAGGGCCCATTGAAGAACCCGCATGCGTAAACGAGCATGAATGAGAAGCGGAATAGCTGCCGCCATAGAACCTAGGGCCCTCAGGACCGAAGCTGCAGTTGGAGATGGTTGCAGGACCGCTGTCACATGACACTTCAGGTTGGCAATTCTGTCTGGAGTGAGGAAGGCTCGCATTGATCTGGTGTTTAGTCTTCCTCCTATGAAATCTATAACTTGTGTGGGGTGTAGTAAAGATTTCTCCCAGTTGATCGTGATGCCCAGCCTTGGGGCTAGTTGAAGAAAGTAATCCCTGGCTGAGCACAGAAGATGCCTTGATGATGCCGTCAGGAGCCAGTCGTCCAGGTACGGAAAGACCTGTAATCCCTGGAGCCTCAGGTGGGCCGCTACCACCGCTAGCACCTTGGTGAACACCCTGGGGGCTGAGGTGAGACCAAAGGGGAGGACCCTGAACTGATAATGACTGGCTCCCAGCCAGAAGCGAAGAAACCTCCTGGATCGCCTGTCCATCCGAATGTGGTAGTACGCGTCCTTGAGGTCGATGGAGCACATCCAGTCGTTCTCCCTCAAGAGGGGAAGTATAGATTGCAGGGTGACCATCCGGAACTTTTGCTTGGTTACTGACAGGTTCAGCTGGGAAAGGTCTAAGATTGGTCTTAGGTCCCCCGTTTTCTTTGGCACCAAAAAGAACCTGGAGTAAAACCCTAATCCGGTTTGATCTCGGGGGACGCGCTGGATAGCTCTTTTTTCTAGCAGCTGTTCGATTTCGACAGCTGCCGCCTCCCTTTGGTCGGGTGGAACATCTGGGAGGCTGCGAGATTTGGGAACCTTGAATAGGGGAATTGAATACCCTCTGGATATGACACGAAGCACCCAACTGTCTGTTGTTATGGACTCCCAAGAAGTCAGGTGCCTCGAAAACCGCCCCCCGACTGCCTCCAGAGACGGACAACCGGGCAACCCTTCAGGGCTGCTGCGTGGGTCTATCAGAGAAAGGTTCTCTGGACTCAAAGTTGCCAGGAGCCCCCCTGCCTCTAGCACGACGACCTCCCCGTCTTCCTCTGCCACGGAAGGACTGGTTATCCGGAGCAGGTTGGGACTGCTGCGACTTCCGGAACCACATCTTCTTCTGTCCCTTTTGGTTCTTAGAGAAGGACCTCTGGGGAGCTGAGAAGCGGACTCCGACAGCAGACAGCGTCTTCCTGTCCTTTTCGCTCTGGACTAATCTTTCGCGAACAGTCTTGCCAAACAAGGCAGAACCATCGAAGGGGGCATTCGCGAAGGTCGCCTTGAAGGGCTCTGCAAAATCACAGTGGCGGAGCCAGGCCTGTCGCCTCATGACTAGGCCTGCTCCGCTGGCTCTAGCGGCTCCCTCAGTAGCATGAGAAAGCAGCCGCATAGATGTATTGGAAACTGATCTGAGAGTGGCCATTCGGGTGGAGTATACCTGTTTATCCTCACTCGACATGGACTCCGGGGGAGATGCAGCGTATTCTTTAATCAGATCCCGCTGCATCCTAATGACATGTGCCATGTAGTTCAGCGCTCTCAAGGAGAAGGTTGCTGAACTGAAAACTCGCTTCCCAATGCGATCCATCGAGCGGGACTCCTTGCCCGGAGGATGCATGGAGGGACTCTCCTGGGCCAATTCCCTCTTCGTGGCTGCAGCCATCATCATGGCATCTACTGGGGGGCCCTTGCTCCAGTGAGTGCGGTCCGCCCGAGGGCAAAGGATGCGGTCCGGGCGCTTAGGGATAGGCTCAACGGTGTCCGGATCCTTCCACGCTCTGATGGAAATAAGATCCACCAGGGGGTCAGCAGGAGGGGACACCCAAGAGGTAGAAGGGCCCGCCTCGAATGCCTCCAAGAACACAGACTCGTCCGAGGAAGCCTTGGGGGCAGACCACCCCCCCCTGATCCTTAACATCTCCATAATGTCTCCAAATGAGACGTCCTCAGGGGGTGACCTAGGGGAGCCTTCCCCTTCATCCAAGTCTGTGTCTTCAGTAACGGACTCGGGGGAGTCCATGTGCCTCCTTTTGCACTTACGCTTCCAAGGTACTTCATCGGGGGGGCTGTCCGAGGAGTACTCTTCAGCAGTTGGATGTTCCAAGGGAACTACTTGGGACATCGAGGCGGGCTGTCCCTGGGACCGGCTGGTGGGGGCCTGGCCCAACTGCAAGGGAGTGCGGGATGGAGCCGTGGCAGGGACCGGGGGTCCGGACGTCCTCAACAGTGCCCTTTCCACTACGTCAAAAGCCGAGGGGGAGCCAGCTTCTCTAAACCCCGAGAGCCAACCCCCACTCGGATCCGACGCATGGATCGGAGTCGGAGCCGAAACCGTCGGATCCGAGAGACCGGTGTGCTCTGACCTGGACGGAGCCGAAGACACACCAGCTCCCTCGGATCCGAGGCTCGGCCCTCGGCTCCGAGAGGTCGGGTCCGAAGCACTCAAGGGATGGGACGGATCCGAGGTGCGCCGACCCATCGGATCCGACCCACCCCCGGATCCAAGTCTGCCCGGCGCCGACAGCTCCGAACCCGTGGTATGGGTCGGAGAAGGAGCCAAGGGGTCGAAGCCCCTCCCGGATGGGGGGGGGGGGCTAGGAGCACTCCCATTTGCATTTGGGCCTGGATGAATTTCCTCATCATCCGGTCCATATCAGCTTCACTCATGGAAAAAGTTGACCTGGTGGAGGCCACCGAAGCGGACCTAGAGAGCCGCCTCGGAGACCTCCTAGAAGGGCTAGCCTCCTCCTCCTCGGGTCCAGGAGAGAACCGAGGGGAGTGGAGCCGAGGAGGAGGAAAGCTAGAAGGCACAGGGGAGGCCCGCTTAGATGGAGGAGCCGAACTGGAAGTTTCGGCCCTCCGCTTGTGGTGCCTCTCCCTGTGCCTCTCCTTCTTCTCTCTCTCCCTAGAGGACTCTTTCCCCTCCGGCAACTTAGAGGGAGGTTGAGTCCCAGCCGGAGGGGGAGAACCCACAGCAACAGGTTGCTGAGTGGAAGGGGCAGAGGCCGAAGCGGTATCTGGAGGTAAAAGACCCGCCAGCACCAGCTTCGACCTCCGCTCCCTCAAAGCCCGGGGGTTGAACCCTGCACAAATGGTACAACCAGATGACAGGTGTTCAACCCCAAGCATTTAAGACCAAGTGTGGCCATCCGCTGGGGACAGCTTATGGCCACACTCGGTACATTTCGAGAAAACAGCCTTATGGGCTTCAGACATCACAACCCTAAGGCCTAACACAACACACACACAAACAAACTACGCAAAACCCGAGAACTATTAAATAAAAGAGAGAGGAAAGCCTATACACACTCAACACTAACAATATCAATAACAAAAATAGAGATTTTCAAAACTTTTTTAGTCAAAAAATCTTATCTTTCTTCAACAAACGCCAGGAGCTCTAGAATCCGTAGCTACTTGAAAAGCGGCAAACGAAATCTGAGGTCAGTCAGGGCTTGGCAAGGGGTTATGGGTAAGAGGGAGGAGCTAGGAGCTCGGAGCCTAAGCTTTTGAATTGCCGGCTCGGATCCGAGGTCGGATCCGATACCCACAGGTTGCAGACGAATGAAGTCTGCCTACTTCAGATCTTTCTTTCCCCATCTATCCAACGCCCTGGAATCTCTATCAGAGGGGGTAGGATTTTTGGCTGTAGAGGCCTTTACACGTTTGGGACCCTGTGAGATAGTCTCAGGATCAGCAGCAGGATTTTTAAATAGAAATTTGTGGGAGTCAGGAACCCTGTAATATCTGTCTGGCTTACTAAGAGCCGAAGGTAGGGAATCAGGAGCCATGCTTGATTCTGAAAACATCAACAATGTCTAACACAGGAGGTATTGCCAAAGGCCTATGCTGAGGAAGAAGAAGGAAATCCCTAAGCCTCTTTTTTGATTCAGAGAAATCCTGACTCTCCCAGTGAAAATGCTCCCTTAAAGTATGCAAGGCTTCTCTCCAAAAGAGTAGTCCTCAGGAGGAGATGCAGATGGGATGGATTCTTCTGCATCAGAATCCTCTTAGGGTGGAACAGAAAATTCCTGATCAGAAGAGGAATCAGAGGAAATGGAAACCTGATCTGAAGATTCATAATCAGTGCCTTGCCTAGGCCTCTTAGCGGGGGGGGGGGGGGGGTCCTCAGCCATTTTGATCATCTGTTTTTTAGGCATAGGGCCCAGGAACACATGGCTCATGCATCAGTTTTTTTAGAAATAGAAGATGTTTTTGATCTTGTTTTTGAGGCTAGCATCAGTTTTATATGAAAATGTTGAGGCCTGAAGACACCCACAGAAGCCGGTGACTGCTCAGCGGCTCCAGACCCATCCAAGGGAGAGACAACCGCGGGTTCAATACTCTCAGAATCTCGCGGCATACCGTACTCCACATGGGTCTCGGAAAAGGCCTGCGACTCAAAAGTAGCGGGTGTCAGGGGCTGCGAAAGCGCCTCACTGTGTACTGGCAAACTGGCAGCTGGCTTAGGAGAAGTTTAGTCGGTTTTGGACCTCGACGGTATGTCTCTGTCTTTTTCTTTGTGTTTTTTGTGAACTCCAGTAGTTGGATTGCTAATTGATGACAGTTCAGGGTAATTAAATCTTGATCCAAAATATTTAGAAGCAAAAATATACCGACGCTTAACAGTGCATTGGTTAAATCTAGCACAAAACCGACAGCAAGGCACGTTATGATCTGAGCCTAGGCAAGCAATACAGTACAAATGAAAATCCTTATGAAGTATTTGCTTCCCACAAGTAATGCAATTATTAACTTTTACTGACATTGGTAAGGAGCAAGAAAAAATTTCCCCAACGAGGTACTTAGCTTTAGTTGAAGACTTCGGTTCTGAAACTCGAATGCAAAAATTTCAGGAGTCGGCTGACCGGCACTTGCAAACTGCTTCTGCTTCGGGCACCGCGCGGCAAGAAAAACTGAATAAAATGGCGTCGGCTGCATGTTTATTACCCCTGACGACCTGACGTCATGGAAGAGGAGACAGCAACCAACGCAGGACCCAAGACTTTGTTATTCAGGCCGACTGAGGGCAACCTGGCAGCAGATTACCCAAATGTAATGACTGCAACAGTGAAACACGAAGAACATCACTGTTGAACCTATACTTTAAATAAAAGTTCCTAAAAGATCCACCTGCAGACATTTCAAAGGGCTGTGGTAAGGCAGGGATCAAAGCAGCCTGCTGTTGATGCACTCATGCTACAACATGGAAAATGTTTCTAAAATCCTCACTGGAAAGGCTTAAGCATATATGTCAGGAGAAGGGGACAACTACCCTCAAACTGGGAAAGCAAACAATATAGGATAAATGTGAAGTTTTGTGAAGCTCTCAACCACAAAATGAGGCAGAAAGGAGGAGAGAGTGTATACTATCAAAGAACTCTGGACATCAGCAACTGCAGAAGAAGGCATGCTGCATACAAGTTGAAACGGGAATGTGCATGATCAAGACATGCCAAAAAGCTGTCCAAGTAAATAAAAGTTATACTGTGAAATCCTGTAAGGACGGAGAGAAAAAAAATAAAACAGCTAACTGGTGGCAAAATCAGGCACATGATGAGCAGAAAACTAAACTAACTGGCCATTGTTTAGAAGCAATAAAAAGAAGCTACTCAATTGGCTAACAATCCAGAGAGTAGGACAGCCTGAGGAAAAAGAAGGGTTAAGAAAAACTAAGTAACTGAAATAAAGTGGAGGAGAAAAATATGAATCGCAAAGATGGCCTCTAATTTATATTTACTACCTAGAAACTATGGAGAGGGGAAAATTACTTCTAGAAACAAGAAAACATGCAAAGTGACCTGGGTCATTTTCAGCATGAGAAGAAACTGAAAAGTGGAGGAGAGACATGCAGGTATCACGGGAAGGGGAGTTGCTTCCATAGACTAAGAAAGTTACATCTGCCAAGAGCGTGTGTGGAGCAATTCAGTCCCACGGGTTAATGAAAACTTCACTCTCCCTTGCTGATTGTTTTAAGAGTTTCACTAGTAAACAAAACGTTATGTACTCACCATAACAATGCATCTGTGTTGTCCATTTTTCATTCTTCCTCAACTGACAGGTCTCAGATCTGACATTAGATCGGACTTGGTCACTTTTACCAGATTCAAGGATCCAGCTCTCAAGCTCCTCCCTTTACCACTAATAATACTCTCCTGGTATAACCCAGATCAAGTTTGCTGCCCCAACAGTAACATATACATGACACTCTACTATAAAAAAAGAAACAAGATAAGAACATACAGGGAGGCTGAAGGCAAAATCAAGGAACAGGTGAATTCCCAAAAAGACATCTCCTAGCATTTACGAAGAAATAGGGAAGGGGTTGGAAGGTGGGCAGTTGAAGAATGAAAATGGACAACACAGATGCATTGTTATGGTGAGTATATAACTTTTGTAACTAATGTTGTCATTTTCATTTATTCCTCAACTGATGGGACAGAGTCTCTAGCTAGATAAACCTTGGGTGGTCCTCATGGAAGGATTTTCTGGAGTATAGTGGAACCAAATGGTGCCCTATTTCTGGATAGTATATCTAACTTGTAATAAGCAATGCAGGTATAAGCATTGGACCAAGCGTCAGCTGCACAAATCATCTATGGAAGCTCTTGATCAGAAAGCTGACAAGATGGTCACAGATCTCATGGAATATGCTTTGTGGGCCTTGGGTAAAGCTAGAACTCTTTCTGTATAAACAAAGGATATACAATCAGTTAACCATTTGGCTAGATTCATTTTAGAACCTGCTTTACCCAATTTGTTCTTTAAAAAAAGATTTTTACTTATTTATTTAACATTTCTTTACCAGGAAAGTCCAACTTGGAATGAGCCAAGCCAATTTTCAGTGGAGGCCCAGGGAGAAATGCTCCAGACGCATGTCTGTGTAACATGGGAGGTATAAGAGTAAGACTATTCTGTTCTCATTTATTGTTCCATTTAAACATTTGCTAGCAAGATTATTAGCTTGGAAAAGAAGCTGCAAGAATAATATAGAACAAAATGAGATATAAAGGGTTAATTTAGAAACAGTATGAAATGCTGAAAATTAGAAAATTGTATAAGTGTGCTGGCAAAAAGCTTAGTTAGATTTTGGCACCATGCAAAAGGAGTATTGAGAAACAGAATTTGTATGAATAGCCATGCAGATAGTGGTCAGAAGACATCAACAAGATAAAAATGAACAACAGTAAGATAACGTAGGAACAATGACGTTTTAAATAAGGACTGAGTTTCCAAAGATTACTGAAGATTCAAAGAAGAAAAGGACAAGGGAACAAAGAAAAACTGTTATACAAAGAGAAAACTGTTATACATCAGACTCTGGGGAAAACAAACATCAGACTTTGGAAAAAAAATATCAGACTATAAATACAAGTGTGTATAAACAAGCTTTGGGAATTTGCCATAGAGAACTGACAGTATCTGTATAGCATGCTTGTAGACCCAACAGAAGAATGTAATAGTAAAAGCTTATTAACTGAAGCAGTTTGTCTCAGTGTATTCATTGTACTTAGTACAATACAGTAATAAAGTAGCTGGTCACAATAAATGGTTAAGTACTGTGGTATGTATGCATGCAAATGCAAGTAACAGCAAGAAACCAACAGAAGACATACATATAATTTTTCAGGAGGAAACCAGAGCACCTGAAAAAAACCCACATGGACACAGGGAGGACATGCAGACTCCGCACAGAAGGCATCCCAGCCAAAAACTGAACCGGAGAACCTCTTGCTGTGAGGTGACAATGCAAACCGCTGCACCACAGCACCGTCCACACAACTGATCAGACTTTCTGAAATCCTGCATTCCATGTAAATAAAAAAATAAGTTATGTACTCACCATAACTTTCCATCTGAGTAGGTAACTTCATTTGTCAGCAACCTGTGAGTATCGGATCCGAATCGGATACGAACCGGCAGCTTTATTCAGCTAAGATCCGAGCTCCAAGCTCCTCCCCCTTACCTATAACCCCCTGCCATCCTTCTCTGTCCTCAGATCGAGTTTGCTTAGCATCATAGAATACTACAACCAAAGGATCAACTAAACATCTTAACCTGATGTCATCTGGTACAGAGAGCACAAGGATCCTAAAAAGGGATGAACTACAGGTTAGGGGGACGGAGGGGGGGGGGGTTGGTTGCTGACAAATGAAGTTACCTACTCAGATGGAACGTTATGGTGAGTACATAACTTCTTTATCTGAAGTAGTTAACTTCATTTGTTCATCAACCTATGGGACACAGTCCCTAGCTACCTAAAAAACTTGGGAGGTCCTCATGGAAGGATATTCCGGAGCACTGCAGAGCCAAAGGACGCCCTCCCTCTGGAAATTATATCCAGCTTGTAATGGGTAATAAAGGTATGGGATGAAGCCCAAGTGGCAGCTGAACAAATGTCATCCAAGGACACCCTGGACCAAAAGGCAGCAGAAGTGAAAATCGATCGAGTAGAATGGGCGTGAACTCCGACAGGTTCTGGTCGGCCAGAACTCTTACATGCAAGAAGTATACATTGTGAAATCAATCTGGACAATGTAGCTTTTGACACAGGTTTATCCAAAAAGGGTTTAGCAAAGGATACAAGGAGTTGCTCAGATTTCCTATGATCAGCAGTCCTGCGTAAATAAAACCTCAATTGTCTGTGCACGTCCAAAGAATGTAATTTGTATTCAACTTTGTTTTGATAATTTGGGGAAAAAAACGGTAAATTGATAGATTGGTTAATGTTGGACTCAGAGGTGACTTTAGGTAAGAAGGAGGGATTGGTCCTGAGGGAAGCTCTATCTTTATGTAAGACCAGATATGGAGGTTTGGCGCAAAGGACTTGAAGCTCTGAAACCCTTCTAGCCGAAGTGATGGCAATGAGAAAGGCCATTTTCCAAGATAAGTATTTAAGATCCACTGAAGCTGCAGGTTCAAAGGGAGGGTCAGTAAGAGCCTGAATGACAAGGGTTAAATCCCACAGAGGAACTGCATCCTTAACAGGAGGCCTTAACAAGAAAGTACCTTTTACAAAAGTTTTGCAGATCTTGGAAGAAGCTAATGAACCGAGATCACTTCCCACATGAAAGTGTGAAATTGCTGCTAACTGGACTTTGACGGTGGAGGAGCTGGCACCTTGATCAAATAAGTGTGACAAAAACTCTAATACAGCTGGTATAGGGGCTGTAAAGGGATCCATATGTCTATGGTCCACCCAGATCGAAAAACATTTCCATTTGCTCTTATAGACCTTTCTGGTAGAAGGTTTATGAGCGGCTACTAAAATAGCTTTAATAGAGGAGGAGATACCGGGAGTCCTAGCTATGATTGGAACTGGATCAACCAAGCTGTGAGCTTGAGATTGTCCAGGTTTGGAGTTGTCAACTCCAGGGGTTGAGAAATCAGATCCGGAGTGGGATCCAAAATCCATGGAGGATTGACCAGATGAGACCATAGGCAAGGGAACCATGTTTGACGAGGCCAGAATGGGGCTATGAGGATCACTCTGCTCCCCAACCGACGAGCTTTCTGCAAGAATTTTACCATGAGGGGGAGATGTGGATAACCATAAAGTAGACCGGACGGTCAAACATGGACTAGAGTGTCTCTGGGGGATTCCCCTGGTGGGGGAATACAGCGAAGTACTCACTGCACTTTGCGTTCGAAGGCGACGCGAAAAGATCGCAGCAAGGTTGACCCTACTTGTGGAAGATCTGCTTCACTACTCTCAGGTTCTGAGACCACTCGTAAGGTGAGAGGATGGTTCGACTCAGCTTGTCTGCCAAAATGTTGGACCGACTCGGAATGTGCGTTGCTATGAGAAAGCGGTTGGTGGCGATCGCTCATTCCCAAACTCTCATGGCCTCTCGACACAGCGGATAGGATCTGGTTCCTCCCAGTTTGTTGATATACCAGACTACTGACATGTTGTCTGATTGAATTGCAATTGTCCCTAAGGGAAGAAGGGCCTGTAGTGCTTGCAATGCTAAAAGCACCGCCCTCATCTCTAGGACACTGATGTGCAACAAGATCTCTGAGTGTGCCCACGTGCCTTGGACGGTTCTGCCCATGCAGTGCCCCCCCACCCGAGGCCAGAAGCGTCCATGGTCACCGTGGCTTGGGGTGGGGTCATAGAGAAGGAGCGCCCTTCCCGGAGATCCAAGGATTGGATCCACCAGAGTAGGGACCTCCTGCAAACCTTGCTGAGGGGGACAGCTGTACTTAGCGGATGTTGCAGGATGGACCATTGGACCTACAAGGTCCATTGCAGGACCCTCATGTTTAGACGAGCTAGAGGTGACAGATTGATGGCAGCTGCCATGGAACCTAGCGCCCTCAGGACCAATTCCGCTGGGGAAGTCGGGGATTGTAAGAGGGCCATTACGTGGAATGTCAAAGTTCGAAGCCTGTCCGGAGTTAGGAAGGCCCTCAACAGGTTTGTATCTAGCCTGGCCCCTATGAAATCTAAGGTCTGAGTTGGTTGAAGGGAGGATTTCTTGAGACTGATTGAAATTCCCAGATGAGAGGCCAAGTGAAGGAAGTAAATTCCTGGCTGAACAGAGTAGATGCCTGGTGGGGGCGGTCAGGAGCCAGTCGGCTAGGTACGGAAAGACCTGTATTCCCTGAAGCCTCAGGTGGGCCGCTACAACTGCCATCACTTCGGTGAACACCCTGGGGGCTGTGGTGAAACCAAAGGGAAGGACCTTGAACTGATAGTGACTGGCTCCCAGCCGGAAGCCAAGAAACCTTCTGGATTGTCTGTCCATCAAAATGTGGTAGCACGCATCCTTGAGGTCTATAGAGCACATCCAGTCATTCTCCTGCAGGAGTGGGAGAATTGATTGAATGGTGACCATCCGGAACTTTTCTTTGGCAACCGACAGGTTCAGAGTGGACAGGTCGAGGATTGGTCTTAAATCCCCCGTCTTTTTTGGCACCAAAAAGAACCTGGAGTAGAAGCCTGATCAGGACTGATCTTGGGGGACAGGCTGGATTGCTCTTTTTTCCTCCCTTTGATTGGGTGGGACATCGGGGAGGCTCTGGGGTCTGAGAGAGAGATTCAGAAAGGGGATAATGTAACCTCTGGATATGATTCGAAGCACCCAGCAATCTGTTGTAATGGACTCCCAAGCTGCTAGGTGCCTCGAGAAATGCCCCCCCCCGACTGCCTCCAAAGTGGAGCAGTCGGGTAACCCCTCAGGGCTGCTGCACGGGCCGATCTGAAAAGAGTTCTCTCAACCCGAAATTCTTCGGTTCCCCCTCTGCCTCTGGGCCGGCGTCCACCCTATCCTCCTCTGCCTCTGAAGGATGAGGGGTCCGGAGCGAAACGGGACTGTTGAGATTTCCGGAACCATATCTTCTTTTGTCCCCTTTGGTTCCTGGAGAAGGACCTCTGGGGGGCCGAGAAGCGGATCCCGACGGCAGACAACGTCTTCCCATCTTTCTCGCTCTGGACCAGCATGTTGCGAATGGTCTTGCCAAAGAGCGAAGAGCTGTCAAAAGGGGCATTTGCGAAGGATGCCTTGAAGGGTTCCGCAAAGTCACAGAGACGGAGCCAAGCATGCCGCAGTAAGACAATGCCCGCTCCGCTAGCTCTAGTTGCCCTTACGTGGCATGGGATAGAAGTCGCATAGAAGTGTTCGAAATGGACTTAAGAGAAGCCATTCGGGCTGAGAATATTTTCTTATCCTCGGCCGACATGGACTCTGGGGGCGACCCTGTGTATTCTTTGATGAGATCCCACTGGAGTCGTATCACATGTGCCATGTAGTTCAGCGACCTTTACCGAGAAGGTGGCTGAAGCAAACATCCACTTCCCTACGCGGTCCATCATCCAAGACTCCTTGTCGGGAGGGTGGAACGAGGAACTCTCCTGGGCCAGTTCCTTCTTGGTGGCAGCCGCCACCAACATGGCATCTACTGGAGCACCCTTGCTCCAAACCATCCTATCCGTGGGTGGACTGAGAATTTTGTCTGGTCTCTTTGGTATGGGCTCCATAGTGTCTGGCTCCTTCCATGCCCTGGTAGTGATCAGATCTACCAGGGGATCGGCAGGAGGGGACACCCAAGAGGTAGATGGGCCTGCGTCAAACGCCTCCAGAAACACAGACTCATCAGAGGAAGGCTTTTGGGCTGACCACCCCCCTCTAATACGAAGCATTTCCATAATGTCTCAGAAGGAGACGTCCTCGGGGGGGGGTGACCTTGGAAAACGTTCCCCTTCCTCTAAGTCTGTGTCCTCTGTCAGGGACTCGGGTGAGTCCAAGTGCCTCCTCTTGCACTTATGTTTGTGAGGAACCTCCTCGGGGGGGGCTGTCCGAGGATGCCTCAACAACCACATCCTGTTCCTCTAAGGGAACCATCTGGGTAGTAGGCACAAGCTGTCCCTGGGGCCGGGTGATGGAAGGTAGGCCCGTCTGAGAGGGAGTGATGGGTGGAACCGCAGCAGGAGCCTGGGGCATCGAATCCCTCTACAAGACCCTCTCCACAACATCGAACGCCGAAGGAGAACTCTTCTCTCTAAGCTCTGAGAGCAGCCCCTTCGGATCAGAGGTGCGGACCGGAGCCAGCGCCGATGCAATCGGATCCGAAGGGCCAGTATGCTCACGACAGAGCCGAAGACACAGTGACACATCCGGATCCGAAGCTCAGCTCACGGCTCAGAGAGCCCGGATCCGAAAAAGGACCCAACAAACTCGAGGGTGCGGTCGGAGTCGAAGTAGGGTGTACTGTCGGCGCCGAGCCTCCCCTGTCTCCAATGCTGCCTGGATCCGATGGCTCCGAACCCTGGAAGTGGGTCAGAGAAGGAGCAATCGGGGCGAAAAAGGGGGTGGAGCTCCCCCCGGAGGGGGGGAGGCAGGAGCACTCCCATCTGCAGCTGGGCCTGGAGAAACCTACGCATCATCCGGTCCATATCTGCATCTGACAAACTTCGGGTTGATCTAAACGAGGCCACCGAGGCAGGCCTGCAGTGACGCCTCGAGGACCTCGAAGGTGACCGGGTCTCCTCCTCCTCCAGCTCCGGGGAAAAGCGGGGTGAATGGAGTCAGGAAGGAGAAGGCCTGGGGGCCCTAGGAGAGACGAATTGCTTGGCTGGCAGAGCCGAAGAGGAAGCTTCAGCCCGCTGCTTGTGGTGCTTCTCCTTTCTTTTCTCCCTCCTAGATTCCCTCTCCTCCTGAGCCACGGTGGGAGGGTGAGTCCCGGCCAGGGGAGCAGGGATAGAAGGCGGGACGGCTGCAGTAGCAGCCGGTGCCGCCGAGGGAGAAGAGGACGAAGCAGAGTCCGGGGGCAGAAGTCCCGCCAGAATCAACTTCGACCTCCTATCCCTCAAAGCCCTGGGGTTGAAGGCTGCACAAATTGTGCAGCCCGAAGAAAGATGGTCAACCCCAAGGCAGATAACACACCGAGTGTGGCCATCCGCCGGAAATAGCTTATGGCCACACTCGGTGCATTTAGAAAAGAAGGTTTTAGGGGCCTCGGCCATAGTAATAAAATAGGCCCAACCCAAACACACCTTCACACACACAGGGAGAGGGAAGACTAACTAAAAAATATATAAATTTTACCAACAAAACTAGCTTAATAAACTACAAAAGGGAACAACACTCACTCGCTTAACAATTAAACTGAAAAACTAGGTGAAAAATGAAAATTTTTCTGAAAAACTCACAAAACCCTACGCCTGGAACTCGTTCTAGGTGCTTGAATAAGCCGCAGCAAATGAGATCTGAGGACAGAGAAGGATGGCAGGGGTTTATGGGTAAGGGGGAGGAGCTTGGAGCTCAGATCTTAGCTGAATAAAGCTGCCAGCTCGGATCCGATTCGGATCCGATACCCACAGGTTGATGAACAAATGAAGTTAACTACTTCAGATCCTATGCTGCCGATGTACATCCAGAAGATGCAGCACATATTCTCCTTTGTTTGAGAATTTAGGGGAGAATACAGGTAAATTGATGACCTCATTTAAGTTGGATTTGGAAGCTACCATAGGTAAAAAGGATGGGTTTGTACGTAACGCATCTTAATACCCTGTTCAGTTTCAGCCTCTCCACAGGATATGTGCCCATAGAATGGCGCATGGCAACAGTGGTCCCGCTACACAAGGGTGGGGCCACAACTGACCCTGGGAACTACCGACCAATAAGCCTGACCAGTCTGATCTGTAAGGCTATGGAGCGAATCATTATGGAACTCATAAATGGAGAGATTGGGAACCTCCAGTCACTGGACCCCACACAGTTCGGCTTCGTCAAGGGCAGATCATGCCTCCTGAACCTGGTGGATTTCTTTGAGACAGTTACTCAGGCTACAGATAAGGGAATGGAGGTACACACGGCTTACCTTGACCTTGCTAAAGCATTTGACACCATTCCCCATTCAGGTATTATTGATAAGCTCACCAGCCTGGGCATAAACCCTTATGTCACAAGATGGATCGCAAACTGGCTCTCAGACAGACCCCATAAAGTAAGAGTAGCGGGATCTATGTCCGAATCCAGACCAGTAACGAGTGGTGTGCCTCAGGGCTCTGTCCTGGGGCCCCTCCTGTTTGGCATATACTTCTCAGAAGTACAGGCAAGCATGGAAGGGCTGTGGCTGACTAAGTTTGTGGATGACTGCAAACTGGGTGCTATAATAGAGTCTCCGGCCAACATGGAGATCCTCCAGAAGGACCTAAATGAGACTGATGCATGGTGTCAAAACCATGGTCTCAAGCTAAATGCATAAAAATGTGTAGTAATCCCGTTTGGAAAAAACAGAGTACCCGCAAACTACAACATAGGAGGTAATCCCCTGAAATCTGAAGAAGAAATAAGGGATCTAGGGACCCAATTAGATAGTCAGCTTTCCTTTGATAATCATGTTGCCAAAGTGGTTAGAAAATCCTTCTATGTGACCCATCTGATCACGAAAGGGTTCGCATCAAGATCTAAGGATGTAATGGTGCCCCTCTACTCTTCCCTCATCAGACCCATTATTGAGTACAATGCACCAATTGGAATGTACCTGGCTAGACATCTCCAGCAGCTGGAGAGACCACAGAGGTACCTAACCAAGAGGATTACTGGCCTCAAACAGTTGCCCTATGCAGCATGATTGAAAAAGCTAAGACTGTTCTCTTTTGCATATCGCTTTCTCAGAGGCAGTCTCTGTCTAACATGCAGAGCCATGTCCAACCCAGAATTGTTGAACATGCTCCATCTTAGCAAAACCAAATCTACTCGAACTACACGCTCTAGGGATATAAACCTCAACACAACAATGAATAGAACATGCTGGAGGGATAGATTCCCTTCGCAGAGACTTCCCTTACTATGGAACAGGGTCCCGATCTGCATAAGACAGAGCCCCTCACTATCACTCTTCATGAGGAACCGTGATGAGTGGATGGGTAAAAGAAAGTTCACACCGGGGATCACACCAACAGCACTACTAGATAGGGGCCAAGGGTACTAGCTGCCAGTACAAGGGTCTAAGGAACTACTAAAGGGGCGGTGAATACCGCACAACGTGGCTGGGCTAATATATGCCTTCAGGCAGATAGCCCAGTACCAACCTATGAGCATCTATGTTTATAGAATATCAAGTATGGAAATCTCGCAAAAAGAGCTTGAAGTTCGGATACTTGTCTAGTGAAGGGTATAGCAACCAGAAAAAGAAGTTATGTCTCACCATAATGTTCCATCTGTGTTGTACATCTTTATTCATTCATTACTGTTAGGACTCTGGTTCAGTCCTCGGAACCAGCACGGCCGTTACCAAGCTCATGCCAGAAAAAAACTCTCAGCTAAGACCTACCCACAATGTCCCTTTCATAGTATCTTCAGATCGAGTTTGCCCGCCATTATAGTACAGAAGTAATAAAAGAGTCAGTAGAAGGATCTGCCTGAGCAAATACCTTAACTAATAAAGAGATCCTAAAGTCCACCGGGAGTCCAGGCAGAGGGAAGGAGGGCGGGAAGTAATGAATAAATAAAGATCTACAACACAGATGGAATGTTATGGTAAGACATAACTTCTTTATCTGATGATGTAAATCTTTATTCACTCCTTACTGTTAAGATCGAGTCCCCAGCTACTTGAGTCCTGGGTGGCCCTAAGGAAGGACATTCCTAAGCAACATAGAACCAAAAGATGCTCGTCCCCCTGCAGGCCAAATCCTATTTGTAATGAGTGATAAAGGTATGAGGTCTTGCCTGAGTGTGCAGATGTCATCCATAGAGGCTCTGGAATGAAAGGTCACTGAAGTAGCCATCGATCTAGTAGAGTCAGCCTTTAATTCTGTAAGGTAAAGACACTTTGTTCTGATGGCAGATGAAAGGAATTGCATTTCTGAGCCAAGAAGATAAAGTCATTTTGGAGACAGGCCTACCCAATCTGGGTCCTGCAAAGGCCACAAACTTTTAGTTATGTACTCACCATAACTTCAGATGTTTGGGATCCATCTCGCCTACATTCTGACTGATGGGCTCGGAGCCGATCCCTCGGCTCTGACTCGGCACGCTTATGTTATAGAGCGAGGCCTCTAATTGGCTGAGCTATCTTTATCCCAGGATGCACCACCACTAATCCCCCAGATCTTGCTTGTCCGCATTCATGCACACATGCACAGCTTGATTATATAACATTGTTAGATGTTTCAAGATGAAACAACAGGATTCGGACCTTCTGATATCCTCTGATCTCCAAGGAAGGGGGAAGGAGGGTGGGTTATAAGGAATGTAGGCGAGATGGATCCCAAACATCTGAAGTTATGGTGAGTACATAACTAAAAGATGTTATGTGATCCTATCTCGCCTACATTCTGACTGATGGGACAGCGTCCCTAGCACCTAAATCCCGGGAGGCTCATTGGAAAACACTCCTGAGCACTGTGGAACCAAATGAAGCTCGTCCTCTAGATGCCACATCTAATTTGTAGTGAGAAATGAAGGTATGCGGGGAAGACCATGCAGCCGCAGCACAAATGTCACTAATAGCAAGCTTAGAATGAAATGCTACCGAAGTAGCCATAGCCCTTGTAGAATGAGCCTTGACAGAGGTGGAAAGCTCTTTGTTAGAATAAATATAAGCTTGAGTAATACAGTCCCTGATCCATTTGGCAATAGTGACCTTTGTGACCGCGTTGCCCAATTTGTTTTCTGCAAAGGACACAAACAACTGATCTGTCTTCCTTGATTGTTTGGTCCTATCCAAATAAAAATGTAACTGCCTGTGGACATCTAGTGCGTGGAAAATAAATTCCGCTTTATTGGAGTATTTTGGGAAAAAACCTGGGAGCTCTAATGACTGTTGCAAGCATAAAGTAGAACAGACTTTAGGAATAAAAGAAGGATTTGGTCTGAGGGAAACACTGTCTGTATGAAAAACCAAGTACGGGGGTTTCACTGACAAAGCTTGAAGTACTGAAACCCTTCTGGCTGAAGTAATTGCCACTAGAAAAGCTGTCTTCCATGATAGAAACTTTAAATCACAGGTAGCTGCCGGTTCAAAGGGGGAAGACGTCAAGGCAAGTAAGACTATATCGAGATCCCATGGAGGTGCAGGATGAGAAACCGGAGGTCTTAATAGAGCAGCACCTTTCAAGAAGGTCTTACACAACCTGTTGCTCATTAAGGGTGGGTCTATGGATTCATGAAAATTAGAAATCGCTGCCAATTGTACTTTGATGGTAGAGACAGAAGAGCCTTGGTTGAAAAGAGAGGTCAGGAACTTGAGTACTTCTGCCACGGGAGTAGAAATGGGGTCCAGGCCCCGGAGTTGAGCCCAGATAGCAAACCTTTTCCATTTGCTAGAATACAGTTTCTTCGTAGCAGACTTGTGGGCTGAAGACAATATGTGCACTACATCTGGGTTTAGTGCATGTCTCCTGACTATGGTCGGAAGAGGAGGAGCCAGGCCGTCAATTTTAATGTGTGTAGGGACTGGTGTAGTAGTCCCGACTGATGAATCAGTAGGTCTGGGACCTGGTCCAGGAACCATGGACCTTCCAGAGCAATTGTTTCCGAAGATAGGGAAACCAGACTTGACGAGGCCAGTAAGGAGCAATTAAGATCATCTTGCTCCCTAAGAGAGCCTTCTGAATTACCCTGGGTAGGAGAGGAACTGGAGGAAGGCATAAAGCAGGCCGGTGGGCCAAGGATGGACTAACGTCCATAGGGCTCTTCCCGAGCCGGGTTAGGGAGAAAAATCTTTGCACTTGCATTCAGAGGAGTCGCGAAGAGGTCGCAGCACGGAACTCCCCATTCGCTGAAAATCTGTCTTGTAATAGTCATGTTCAGAGACCATTCGTGAGGAGAGAGGATGGTTCTGCTCAACCTGTCGGCTATGACATTGGATTTGCCCGGTATGTGAGTAGCCACTAGGAAGCGTTTGGTCGAGACTGCCCATTCCCAGACCCTCATCGCTTCCCTGCAAAGAGGATAGGATCTGGTCCCTCCCTGTTTGTTCAGGTACCAGACAACTGACATGTTGTCTGAGTGAACAGCAATTACGCCCTGAGGGAGGTAATAGTGAAGGCGCCCTGAGGGAGGTAATAGTGAAGGGCTTGAAGGGACAGGAGTACTGCCCTCATTTCTAGGATGTTGATGTGGAGAGAGGTCTCTTCCGGATGCCATTTGCCCTGGACTGACCTGCCCAGGGAATGCCCCCCCCCCACCCCCCCTGGGAGGCGTCCGTGGTGAAAGTGGCCGGAGGAGGAAGAACAAAGGGTCGTCCCTGATCCAAATTGGAGGACACTAGCCACCAGCGAAGGTCCCGTCTGCAAGATTCTGTGATCCATATTAGATGATTGAGAGGGAGTTCCTGAAAGGACCACTGAGTTGAAAGAAGCCACTGGAGGATTCTCATGTGTAACCTTGCCAAGGGAACTAGCAGAACTGTGGCAGACATCGATCCCAATAGCTGCATGACCATTCTGGCTGGGGCTTTGGACCTGGGGAGTAAGGCTCGAACCTGATTTTGTATGATCTGAATTCTGTCTGCAGGTAGATAGACCCGCATCTGGTTTGAATCTATCTCTGCCCCTATGAATCTTATTCTTTGAGATGGCCGTAACACAGACTTTGGCCAATTGAAGGTGATTCCGAGGAATTGCCCAGTGATGATGTGGCTTGCAGGCTCCGTAGAAGTAGATGCTTGGAGGTGGCAGTTAGAAGCCAGTCGTCTAGGTACGGAAACACCTGGAATCCTAGACTCCTCAAGTGAGCAGTCACTACTGCCAAGCATTTGGTGAACACCCTGGGGGCTGTGGTGAGACCAAAGGGCAGTGCACGGAACTGAAAATGACTGCCTCCTAGGCTGAAGCGCAAGTGTCTTCTGGACGTTTGATGTATTTTGATATGGTAATATGCGTCCTTGAGGTCTATGGAGCACATCCAAACACCTTTCTCCAACAATGGGAGAATGGTTTGTAAAGTGACCATTCGGAACTTGGACTTCTTGACTGAACGGTTTAGGTTGCTTAGGTCCAAAATGGGCCTCAAGTCCCCAGTCTTTTTTGGCACCAAAAAGAATCTTGAGTAAGTCCCTAATCCGATCTGGTCTGCGGGGACCGGTTGGATGGCTCCTTTTTGCAGCAGTTTTGAAATTTCTATGGCTGCGGTATCCCGTTGACTGGGTGGCGGGTCCGGGATTCTTTTGGACTAAGGGGGGGGAACAATAAAATGGAATGGAGTAACCTCCGGCGATAATTCGAAGCACCCATCGGTCCTGAGTGATCCCTTCCCAGGCCTTTAGGTGCTTCGAAAAACGACCCCCGACTGGCTCCGGAGCAGCACAGTCGGGCAATCCCTCAGGGACTATGAAAAGCTGAAGAGCCACGAAAGGACTCGCGGTCTCCAGTGTTGCGGGGGCCTCTGCCACCTCTGGGACGGCGTCTTCCTGATGAATTTCCCCCTCCTCTGCCTCTGGAGGGGGAACCTTCCTGCTGAGAGGGGTAAGACTTCTGCGATCTCCGGAACCACATCTTCCCTCCTCTTTTAGCCTTGGGATAAGGCCGAAAGGGAGTGGAAAATCGTGCCCCTACGGCAGTCAGGGTCTTACCCTCCTGTTCACAGCGGTAAGTGTGTCTTTCACCTTGGGCCCAAACAGGGAGGACCCATCAAAGGGCGCGAATGAAGACTTGAAGGCCTCCGAAATGACACAGGCGGAGCCAGGCTTGTCTCCGTAGAGCAATGCCTGTACCCGCTCTACTCGCCTTCGCCACATACGAAATGAGCCTCATGGACGAGTTCAAAATGGATGACATTGTAGCCAGCTGAGATCCAACCGTCTGGGCCAGCTCCTCAGGCAGGTTACCTAAGAGGGTATCGGATAGCTCCTTAATCAGATCCCTCTGGAATCTCGTAAAGTGCGTCAGGTAGTTCAAAGACCTCAGGGTAAAGGCCGCTGAACTTAGGGTGCGCTTGCCGTACCGATCCATGCTCCTAGACTCCTTATTAGGAGGATGGACGGACGTAGAAGCCTCTGCTACATCCTGCTGCGTAGCAGATGCCACCACCATAGCATCCACAGCCACACCTTTCGTAAGGAACTCTCTATCTGGGGGCGCCGAAAGAAATTTATTTGGACGAGCGGGCACCGGTTCCACAGAGTCCGGGTGTTCCCACACCCTTCGACAGATCAAATCCAGGAGCTCGTCGAAGGGCGGAGACACCCAGGAGGCGGAGGGCTGAGCCCCGAAGGCCTTCAGGAACACCGACTCATCAGCAGAGGGAGATTTGGACTGCCAGCCGCCTCGTTGTTTTAGGGCTTCCAGGATGTCTGCAAAGGAGACATCATCCGAGGACGACTTGGGGGACCCCTCTGCATCATCGAGATCGGTCTCAGATGTCAAAGACTCGTCAGGGGAGTCAACGTGCTTCCTCTTGCACGTTTTCTTCCTGGGAGGTTCTTCCGAAGAGGCTTCAGAAGGACCTCCAGGAGGGGGAGAAACCCCAGCGGGGGTAACCTGAGGCCCAGGGGCTCCGCTGTCTGCGGACAGGGGAACTGCCAACGACCCAGTCTCCAAATGTAGGGAAGGAGCTGGGGAAAATGTGGAGGTAGCCAATGAAGATTTGGCTAGAGCACTCCTCATAGCCCTGAAGGCGGGACCACCAGAATCCTGGGAAGGTCCCCCCTCCATGGCCACGACAGTGGATGGTACTCCCGCCACCGCCGACGCACCAAGAGGGAGACTTGGGACCGAAGGTATCAATCCCGAAGCCTCCCCCCCAGGGCCGAAGGAAGAAGTCCGTGCACTGAACTCTGACCCAGGAGCCAGAGTCGGAGCAAGGGTCGGGCCTGACCCTAACACCTCCACTGGTTCCACCAACACCTGCTCCAACGGTGCCGAAGCTGTTGGAGGAGGAAGTACAGTAAGGGAGTGGACCATCGGCTCCGAAGCCAAATGGGCTGGAGCCGAAACCATCTTTTGGAACACCGGAGACTGGAAGAGTCGAAGGAGCACCCTGTCGATGTCTGAATCAGACATCCTGGAAGATCTCGAGGATACCGATCGGGCCCGAACCGATTTCTCCATCGGCTCCGAAGGGCTCGGGGACTGGCTCGAAGGACTCAACAATTATCGGCTCCGAGGAAACCTTCAAGGAAATTTCCCTCGGCGCCGATAAGGACTTCGGCTCAGAGGGGGAAGTGTCTGAGCCGATGACCCTTATCGGCTCCAATATCAGTGGAGCCGATGAGGGTGACCCGCCTCTCGATGCCCCAGACCTCGGCTCCGAAACCAGAGGGGTCGAGGCTGGAGGCATCGAGGCAGGCCGTTCCGACCTCGGCTCCGAAGTCCGTGGAGCCGATGGAGAAGTCTGCTTAGCTTTTTTAGCCATCGGTTCCGACTGACTGGTCGGAGCCGGCGCTTTTCTCTTCTTAGGAGACGGAGAGGAAGATAAAGCCTCCTCGAAAGAAGGCTTGATTAATCCTTTGAGGATTAATTTGTTTTTCCTCTCCTGAAGGACTCGGGAGGAAAACGCATGGCATACACTGCACGATTCCTGGAGATGTTTGGCGCCAAGACAATAGATGCACGAGGAGTGGTCGTCCGTTATGGACATTTTGAACCCACACCTCGTGCACTTTTTAAACCTGGAGGGTTTATGTTCCTTAGACATAGTTCTACAAGAAAAAACAGACCACAACAGTAAATTTTAAGACACAGGTACAAATAAGTATGCCAGAAACTCAGAATATTTTAAACTGAAAAACTTTTTTTTTTTTTTTTTTTTTTTACACACAGAAAGAGAAAGGGAAAAACAAGGAGGGTCAAGACCCTCTAACTCAAACGGGTACTTGACCCACACACAACCACTAAGGTAGTTAGTACAGGGGAAGGCCCCTCTAACTTAAACGGAACCTTCTCTGACAGGAAAATTTAAGCAAAACTCAATGAAACAACAAGAAACACACTCGTACACAAAAAATAGCCGTTAAAACAGCTTTTGGGTTGAAATCAGTGAACTACTGACAGGAAAAGAGACTATAAATATAGTACTTAGCCCAGCCAATGTTGAGACCACGTCCAAGCTCTGTAAGCGGCAAACGAGATCTGGGGGATTAGTGGTGGTGCATCCTGGGATAAAGATAGCTCAGCCAATTAGAGGCCTCGCTCTATAGCATAAGCGTGCCGAGTCTGAGCCGAGGGATCGGCTCCGAGCCCATCAGTCAGAATGTAGGCGAGATAGGATCACATAACATCGATTGATTCGTTTTTCTGAAAGATTTAGTTTTGTCCAAATAGAAACAAAGTTGCCTATGAACATAGAGGGTATGAAAAAGATATTCCCCTGTATTTGAATGATGAGGGAAGAAAACCGGTAGGTCAATAGATTGATTAATGGAAAACCCAGAAATGACTTTGGGCAAAAAGCAGGGGTCAGTACGTAGGGACACTCTTTCCCTATGAAAAATCAAGTAAGGTCTCGACACACAAGGTCTGCAACTCAGATACTCTTCTCGCTGAGGTAAGGGCTACTAGAAGTTTTCCAAGACAAAATTTCATATCATGAGTTAGAAGGCTCGAAAAGTGGACTTGTTAATGACTGAAGCACCAATGTCAAGTCCCAAGGCTCTATAGGAAGCTTGACAGGAGGTTTAACATGTAATACTCCTTTCACGAAGGTTTTGCACAGTCGGTGTGACATAACAGAAAAATTGTCAATTCCATTGCTGTAATGGAGTAGTCAGGTATTGTAAGATCTTCTGAATAGGCATGGAAAAGTGGTCTATGTTATGATCTTTGGCCCATCTAGAGGACCTAGCCCTCTTACTAGAATAAATGTTCCTGGTGGAAGGTTTGTGAGAAGCCAGAAGAATCTCACGAACAGCAGATGAAATACCAGGTAGCCTGGCAATCATCGGAAGTGGAGAAACCAAGTTGTGAGCTTGAGGCTGTTGAGAACGGGATGAATCAGTCCTCAAGGATCAGACAGCAGACCTTGGGATTGATCCAAGATCCACGGGCTGTGAATCAGATGAGGCCATAGAAAAGGGAACCAGACTTGACGGGGCCAATAAGGGGCAATGAGGATCACTCTGCTTCTCAACCTTTGAGCTTTCTGGGGGAATTTTGGGATGAGAGGAAATGGGGGAAAGGCATACAACAGACCCGGGGGCCATTCGTGCATCAGAGCATCCCTCGGTGACTCCCTGTGTGGGGGATCAGGGCAAAGTAGCTTCTGCATTTGTTGTCTCGGGAAGAAGCAAATAGGTCGCAGCAAGGCCTGCCCCAACGGCAGAAGATCTGATCCGCTATTACAGGACTAAGGGACCACTCGTGAGGCATCAGAATGTTCCTGCTCAGATTGTCCGCAATAAGACTGGAAATCCCAAGAATGTGTGCTGCATTGAGAAAGCGGTTGGAAGCCATCGCCCAGTGCCAAATTCTCATGGCCTCCCGACACAGGGGGTAAGACCTGGTTCCGCCTTGTTTGCTGATGTACCAGATGACTGACATGTTGTCTGATTGAACTGCAATGGTCCCAGAAGGAAGAAATGTGTGAAATGCTTGCAACGCTAAGAGAACTGCCCTCAATTCCAGGACATTTATGCACAAATTGGCCTCCATGGGGCACCAAGTGCCTTGCACTGTATTTCTCTGGAAATGCCCCCCCCCCCCCCCCCCCCCCAAAAGGGAAGCATCTGTGGTCACCGTGCACTGGGCTGGGGAAGGTAGAATGGCTGACACTAAAGATTTGATTCTGGCTTCATCCACCAAAGCATTTCTTTCCTGCAAAAGTTTGTAAGGCATATCACGTGGTTTAGTGGGTGGGTTAAAATCGACCATTGTGATGAAAGGAGCCACTGTACTAGTCTCATGTGCAACCTCGCCAGTGGAACCAAGGTAATGGTTGTTGCCACAGATCCCTATAGCTGTAGTACAAGGCATGCTGGTACTAACGTCTGTGGGAGGAGGACTTGAATCTGGCTTCTTATTTTTGAGAGCCTGTGAGGAGGAAGGGAAGCTTGATAGGACGTTGTGTCGAAGATCGCTCCAATTAGTTCCAGTGCTCTTGTTGGGAGACATCTGTGATTTGTCCATGTTGATCGTGATATCTAAGCAAAGAGCAAGGCCTTAAGTGTAAGAGAGACTGTGAATGAGAAGATTACTGGTTGTGGCGATCAGGAGCCAGTCGTCTAAATATGGAAACACCTGGAATCCTTGTAGTCGGAGATGAGCTACTACGACTGCCATACATTTGGTATAAACACTCTGGGGGCTGTCGAGAGACCAAAGGGCAGTACCCTGAACTGATAGTGATTGGCTCCCACCCAGAAGCGGAGAAATCTCCGGGAGCGTTTGTCCATCTTTATGTGGTAATACACATCCTGGAGGTCTATAGAGCACATCCAGATGTCCTTCCCCAGAAAGGGGAGGATGGACTGTACCGTGACCATCCAGAATTTTTGAGATTTTATGAATTTGTTTAGGAAGCTGAGATCCAGGATTGGTCTCCAGTCTCCTGTCTTTTTTGGCACTAAAAAGAACCTTGAGTAAAACCTGGATCCTCTCTGGTCTGGTGGGACTGGTTGGATGACTCTTTCTCTTAGAAGCTTTTCAATTTCTAAGATTGCAGCCTCCCTCTGACTGGGTGGGACATGGGGGAGTCATTTTGCAGGTCTGGGAGTAAGATCAAATGGAATATGATAGCCTCTGGATATTATTCTCTGCACCCACACATCCATTGTTATGAGTTGCCAGGCCTGTAGATGCAGGGAAAATCGACCCCCAACTGCTTCCAGAGGAAAGCAATCAGACCGCTGTTCAGGAGCGCTGGTAGGGTCAGCCAGTGAAGGAATCTCTAGTGCCCTGGTTGCATAAACCCCCTCTGCCCTGAAAGGGACATCTTCCGGATGAGTTGCCCCCTCTGACCTGGGGGGATTGATCATCATGAGTGTCACGAAAAAATCCCTGGGACTTCTTGGACCAAAATTTTCTTCCCCTCTGGTTCCTGGAATAGGATCTCTGGGGGGGGGGAAATGTATGCCCACAGCAAGACAAGGTCTTTCCATCCTTCCCAATACTTGATAGTGTGTCTCTTACTTTGGGACCAAAAAGGGAAGATTCGTCAACAGGCGCATTGACAAAGGAAGATTTAAAGGGGTCCACGAAATCACACAAACGCATCCAACCATGCCGTCTCATAACGACGCCTGATGCGGCTGCTTAAGCTGCACCCTCGGTGGTGTGAGAGATCAAGCGCATCGAGGAGTTCGAGATGGATTCCAGGGTAGCCAGCTGAGAGGCAACAGTATCACGCACCTTGTCGGGCAGTACCCCCGCTAAAGAGGCAGACATTTCTGAGATTAGGTCTCTTTGGAGGTGAGTAAAGTGTGCCAGATAATTCAGCGATCGAATGGCAAAGGTCGCTGAAGCATAAGCCCACTTCACCAGTCTGTCCACAGCCTGAGACTCCCTGTTCGGGGGATGAGCAGTGGAACTATCTTCTGCCAGTTCCCTCTTGGTGGCCACAGCCACAACCATGGAATCAACTACCAGCTGCTTGGACCAATTGGGCTGGTCTTCAGGGGTGGATAAAATTTTATTTGGCCTTCTAGGGACAGGTTCTACGTTGTCCGGGGCCTTCCAGGCACGATGTACAATAAGTTTAAGAAGCTCAGCCGCAGGTGGGGTTACCCAGGAAGTAGATGGCCAAGCACAGAAAACCTGCAAGAACACAGATTCTTCCAAAGAATGGTTGGAGGGCTTCCAGTCTCCCATCTGCTTGAGGATCTCGAAAATGTCTCCAAATGAGACATCTTCTGGGGGAGACTATGGGGACCCTTCTCCCTCATCGCAATCGGTGTCTTCAGTGATGGATTCCTCAGGGGAATCAAGGTGCTTCCTCTTGCACAGTTTCTTCCAGGGTGTCTCCCCAGTGGGATCTTCTGAGAAAAACTCCAGAGAAAGGGTTCCTTTCAAGGGAAGGTCTTGCGGCTCCCGTGCTCGGGATCCCAGAGTAGGGTGTTGGGACAGCTGCATGCTAGAGGGGGTTTCCTGGTGTCGATGCCAATGGTGCTAATTGCAAGCCTGTTGAGGCAAGGATCCTCTCTATCACCTGGAGAGCAGGCCCGCCCGAGGAGGGATGGGAGCCCGGAACAGAGAAGGATAACCTCGGAACCGGGGTCACACCCTGCCCTGAGGAGCTCCGAGAGGACAGGCAGCTGCTGGGGGAGCCGTGGCCACAGATGGCGCCACCGAAAAAATAGGCGCTGAACTAGGAGCCACAGTGCTGACAGCCCAATCACTGCTCTGAGAGTGCGCCAGTTCCAACGAAACCGTTGCACCAAGAGTAATCGGTGCTGACAGAAAAGCCTCCACAGTCGGAGACGAGACAGAATGCACCGGGATGGCAACGGGTACTGAAGTCTCTGGGACCTGGGAGGAGGCCGGAGGAGGATATACAGGTGAATATGCCATGAGAGCTTCGGTTCCAAGAGGGAGGGAAGACCTAGCAGGGGTGGGTAATCCTCTAGCTGCCAAAAGCTGGTCCACAACCCTCACTACATCTTGTTCTGAAAGACTCCCAGTGGATCTGATGGAAGCTGCCGAAGGGGGTTCAGGTCTTTTAAGAAATGGACTAAACTGGTGTCCCAAAAAGGGGTCATAAGAGGGAGAATATCCAGTTCTGGCAGGTGTTTTACCTTTGGGACCAATGGTGTCAGTGGAGCCGTATAAGACATCTGCACATGGCCAGGGATGGTGCCGATGCATGTACAGTAGTTGGAACCTGTGTCAAAACCAAGGTCGTCACCGAGGAGGATGGGGCCGAAGCTGGTACAGTGGTTGGAGTCAGAATTAAGGGCGGCACTGAGGGAGAAGACATGGAGCCTGGTGCCGAAGTAGTTTGTGCCGAAGGCGAGGGAGAAGCCCGGTGCCGACTCGGTTCCGAGGAAGACGGAGATGTCGGAACCAAGTGACTCCGTTTATCTTTATGTTTCTTATGCATAGGAGGTGGTGAGACCTCCGTCCCAGAAATAGCCTCCGAGAAGGGAGTTTTCATCATACCTGTCAGAATTAGCTTGTTCTTACGTTCAGCCAATGTACGATTGCTAACGCTGGAACAAATATCACAAGATACACTGATGTGGTCAACGTCCAAACAATAAACACACTGGGTGTGACTGAGTTGGGCATCTTACGCCCACACTTAGACTGTTTAAATCCTAGTTTTACTTTATCAAACATCATGGAAAACTACACTATAGTCCTAAACTACAATTTAACTAACCAAAACAATAACAGCAAGGTTAAAGAAGAAGAGTTTTTTTTTTTTTTTTAAACAAAGAAAAAGGAGGAGTACCAACAATGGTACTAATACCAGAAAGTGGTAGGAAAAGGCCAACCAAAGAGAGGGGAGAGAGACAGTACCAACGATGGTATGAGAACCTAGGGTAGGTTTTAAAAAGAAAGTATATAAATTTACAGATGAAAAGATGATATTTAGGGGAAAAACTGACTAGACGAGGTTAATGACATAGATAAATCACAAAGACGCTACACTTAGCTTGAGAAAAGGCTTGGCACGTCTGACGAGGAATGTGACAAACGAGAGCTGAAGAGACTATGAGAGGGGCATTGTGGGTAGGTTTTAGCTGAGAGTTTTTGGCTGACGCGAGCTTGGTAACGGATGTGTCGGTTCTGAGGATGGCACCGAAGTCCTAACAGTAAGGAATGAATAAAGATTTACATCATTAGATAAATTGTTTTCCAGGACATAAACTTAAGGTCCATCTTAGCAGAGGATTCAAAGGGAGGTTGAGTAAGAGTCTATGAGAGAATAGTCAAATCCCAAGGGGGTGGAAGATCTTTAACTGGCCTGAGTAAAAAAGTGCCTTTAAGGAAGACCTTGCGTAACCTTGAGGAAGACAGGGAAGAATAATTCTCTCCTGAGTGAAAAGAACTTTAGTAGTAGAATAGCTTGCCCTATTGTTAAAAATGGAGGCCAAAAAGTTGAGAAATGCTGAGATCAGGGTGAAGAAAGGATCCAAATCTCTCTGAAAGGCCCAGATTGAAAATATTTTCCATTTTCTCTTGTAAATTTTCCAAATGAAAAGCTTCTAAGAGTATAAAAGAATCTGCTGAACTGGGGAAGAAAGCCTGGGTTTTCTAGCCATCAATGGAACTGGAGAAATTTGAGGTTGTTGATGTCTGGATGTTGCATCCCTGTCGGGGGAGACAGAAGGTCTGGCAATGGATCCAGTATTCAAGGTGAATAAATAAGATGAGGCTAGAGGAAGGGAAACCAGACTTGACAAGGCCAAAAGGGTGCAATGAGGATGAGTGTGTTCTTCAACCGAGATGCTTTCTGTGGAAATTTAGGGATTAGTGGTAATGGGGGGGGGGGGGTAAGCATAAAGGAGACATGAGGGCCAGTCATGGCCTAGGGCATCCCTTGGTGACTCCCCCTGTGGAAGGACCAGAGCAAAGAACCTGCTGCACTTGCTGTTGATGGCAGAAGTAAAAAGAACACAGCAAGGCTGGCCTTGTCGATGAAAAATCTTTTCTGCCACTCTGATAGACCATCAAAATAGACCTGTGTAATCTGATTGCAAGCATGTTGGTTTTCTTCATTATGTGTACTGCCAAAAGAAAATGACCAGAAGAGATTGCCCACTGCCATACTCTCATTGCCTATCGACATAATGGGTGAGATCTGCTTACCTCTTGTTTGTTGATATATCAGACTACTGACATGTTGTCTGTTATGAATTGCAATCATCTCTGAAGGTAGAACATCTTAAAAAGCCTGCAACACTAGTAGGACATTGATGTGAAAATAGGCCTTTTCCGGGGACTATGCACCTTGGACTGTCCTTCCCAAGAAATGCAAACCCCCAACCAATTTGGGAAGCAACTGGGGCAACTGGCTAAGGGAGAATGAAGGGACAATCCTAAGAGACTTTTTCTGACTGAAGCCACCAAAGAAGATATTCCTTGCAAAATTTGGAAATCATGACCGGGGTGCTTAAAGGATGAAGAAGAACTTTTAGTTATGTACTTACCATAATGATACATGTATGCGATCCATCTCGCCTACATTCGTAACAGATGGGCTCGGAGCCGAGAAACGGCTCCGACTCGGCCAATACACTAGTACTAAGTCTCTGATTGGCTGGGCCAACCCCTCTATCCCAGGATGCACCACACCTAAGCCCCCAGATCTTGTTTGCCCCACACAAACTCTCCCTCACATGCACCCAACTCACGAAGATACGAGATCCAGAGAGAAGAAATAAGACCTTCAGTGGAAACCCCACAAAGCGTTTCCTCCAAATCCTGCAGGTAGGGGGCAGGAGGGGGGTATATACGAATGTAGGCGAGATGGATTGCATATATCTATCGTTATGGTAAGTACATAACTAAAAGATGTAGTGCGATCCTATCTCGCCTACATTCGTAACAGATGGGACCGCGTCCCTAGCATCTAAATCCTGGGAGGCTCACTGGAACACACTCCTGAGCACTGTGGAACCAAAAGACGCCCGACCTCTGGACGCCAAGTCTAATTTGTAATGAGAAACAAAGGTGTGTGGAGAAGACCAAGTGGCAGCAGCACAAATTTCATTCACAGACAGTCTGGCGTGGAAAGCTGTTGAAGTTGCCATGGCCCTAGTAGAATGAGCTCTAACTGGGAATGGAAGGGACCTTCCTGTTGATGAATAAATGAAGGACACACAATCCCTGATCCATCTGGTGATCGTGGCCTTAGTGACTGGTTTGCCAATTTTGTTTTCTGCAAAGGCAACAAATAGTTGATCTGATTTTCTGTCCTGCTGCGTCCTATCTAGATAGAAACGTAATTGTCTATGCACATCCGACTGGTGAAATCTGTATTCTGCATCGTTGGAAAAATCAGGAAAGAAGACTGGAAGCTCAATCAATTGTTGAAGGTAAAGAGCAGAAGAAACCTTAGGAAGAAAAGATGGATTTAATCTCAGGGATACTCTGTCCTTATGGAAAATGAGATAAGGAGGCTTGGCAGAAAGGGCTTCAAGTTCTGAAACCCTTCTGGCCGAAGTAATAGCTACCAAAATTGCGGTCTTCCATGACAAGAATTTTTTCTCACAAGTTGTTGCTGGTTCAAATGGAAGGGACGTCACGGCACCAAGGACCACATTCAAATCCCATGGCAAAACTGGATGCGATATAGGGGGACGAAGCAACCACGCTCCTTTAAGAAAGGCCTTACACAATTTGTGACTCATGAGTGAAGGGTCAAAGTCAACATGGTAACTGGAAATTGCTGCTAACTGTACCTTCAGAGTAGAAACGGAAGAACCTTGGGTAAAAAGAAAAGCCAAAAAGTCCAGAACCGAGGAAACAGGGGCTGTCAGGGGATCAAGGTTATGCCGCTGGGCCCAAAGAGCAAATCTCTTCCATTTGCTAAAATAAATACTCTTGGTAGAGGGCTTATGTGAAGAGGACAATATTCGAACCACCTCAGGTGAAAAAGTATGTTGCCTGACTAAGGTTGGAAGCGGAGCAGCCAAGCCGCCAGCTTGAGAGTTCATAAAGATGGATGGGTCTGCCCCGACTGATGAGTCAGGAGGTCCGGAATCGGATCCAGGATCCAGGGACTGTCCACCACATACTTCCGCAGGAATGGAAACCACACTTGACGGGGCCAGAATGGGGCTATCAAGATTATGGTGCTCCCCAGACGGATCGCCTTCTGAATCAGTCTGGGCAGTAGAGGAAGTGGAGGGAAGGCGTAAAGCAGACCGGAGGGCCATTTGTGAACCAGCGCATTCCTGGGTTCTTCCCCTTGAGCAGGGATCAAGGAGAAGTAGTTGTTGCACTTCGCATTCAGGGGACTGGCGAAAAGGTCGCAGCAAGGCAACCCCCACCGGGCAAAGATCCGATCCGCCACTTGATCATTCAGGGACCATTCATGGGGCATCAGGATGTCCCTGCTCAGCCTGTCTGCTATAACATTGGATTTCCCGGGAATGTGCGTTGCCACTAGAAACCTCTGGGAAGCAATCGCCCATTCCC
This sequence comes from Protopterus annectens, assembly GCF_019279795.1. Classification (NCBI taxonomy): domain Eukaryota; kingdom Metazoa; phylum Chordata; order Ceratodontiformes; family Protopteridae; genus Protopterus; species Protopterus annectens. The sequence continues at coordinate 1,177,694,707 of NC_056733.1, read as the reverse complement.
ACACTCTCATGGCTTCTCTGCAAAGGGGGTAAGACCTGGTTCTTCCCTGTTTGTTGAGGTACCAAACCACTGACGTATTGTCTGACAGAATCGCAATCGTCCCCAGTGGGAGAGAGCCATGTAGTGCCTGCAATGCTAGAAGTACCGCTCTCATTTCCAGGACATTGATATGTAGGCGAGTGTCGTGATCTTGCCAAGTGCCTTGGACAGTCCTGCCCAGATAATGCCCCCCCCATCCTATCTGGGAGGCATCCGTGGTCACTGTGGCAACGGGAGAGGGAGGGTAGAAGGATTTGCCCACGTTCAGGTTGGAGGAGAGAAGCCACCAGTGCAGATCCCGGCGACACGTGTCCATGATAATAATCGGGTGACACAATGGGAGTTCCTGGCAGGACCATTGGCTCGATAGGAGCACTGTAGAATCTGCATGTGAAGTCTTGCCAGCGGAACTAATAGAATGGAGGCCGCCATGGATCCTAAGAGTTGCAGGACTAACCTGGCTGGAGCTTTCCAACGGGGCAATAGCTCCTTGACTTGTTCTGTAAAATCCTTATCCTTTCTATTGGGAGGTAGGCTTGCATTTCTATAGAGTCTAGCTCTGCACCTATAAAGGCAACACACTGTGATGGCAGCAATACAGACTTTTCCCAGTTGAATGTTATGCCTAGCAATTGACCCAATTCGATGGTAGTAGTCACAGCCTGAGTGAGCAGATGTTTGGTGGGAGCAGTGAGGAGCCAGTCATCTAGATATGGAAACACCTGGAATCCAAGACGCCTCAGGTGAGCCGTTACCACTGCCAGGCACTTGGTAAACACCCTGGTGGATGTGGTGAGACCAAAGGGCAGGGCTCGAAACTGGTAGTGACTAGTTCCCAGGTGGAAGCGTAAATGAATCCTGGACGCCTTGTCTATCTTGATGTGATAATAGGCATCCTTGAGATCGATGGAGCACATCCAGACTCCCTCTTCCAGCAAAGGGAAGATGGATTGTAGCGTGACCATCCGGAACTTGGACTTCTTTACGAAGCGGTTGAGACGGCTGAGATCCAGAACAGGTCTCAAGTCCCCTGTTCTTTTTGGCACCAAAAATAATCTTGAGTAGGTCCCTAATCCAGCCTGGCCTTCGGGGACTGGCTGGATGACTCCTTTTTCCAGCAGCTTAACTACTTCTGTGGCTGCTTGAAACCTTTGACTGGGTGGAACGTCCGAGATATCCCTGGGAGTGGGAGGAGGATGAATAAAAGGGATGGTGTAACCTCCGGCGATGATCCGGAGCACCCACTGATCCTGAGTGATGGACTCCCAGGCTTTCAGGTGCTCCAAAAATCGCCCCCCGACTGGCTCTGGAGATGCACAGTCGGGCCATCCCTCAGGGACGTTGGAAGGATGAACCGCGAAAGGATTCGTAGTCTCCTGTGTTGCGGGGGCCTCCGCCACCTCTAGGGTGACATCTTCCAGAATAATTCCCCCCTCCCCTGCCTCTGGAGGGGGGTTCACCTTGATGAGCAGGGAAAGACCTTTGTGATTTCTTGAACCACATCTTTCCTCCCCTCTGAGCCTTGGGATAAGGTCTCATGGGAAGTGAAAAATGGGCCCCGACGGCAGACAAGGTCTTGCCCTCCTGCTCGCATCTAGTGAGGGTGTCCTTCACCTTGGGTCCAAAGAGGGAGGACCCATCAAAGGAAGTGTCTGTAAATGAAGACTTGAAAGCCTCCGCAAAGTGACACAAGCGCATCCAAGCCTACCTTCTTAGGGCTACGCCCGAACTCGCTGCTCTACCCGCCCCCTCGGCCGCATATGAAATGAGCCTCATGGACGAGTTGATGATGGACGACAGGGTTGACAGCTGGGCGTTGACAGACTGAGCCAACGCCTCAGGCACATTACCCAAAAGGGTATCTCCCAACTCCTTCACGAGATCCCTTTGTAGTCTTGTGAAATGGCACAAATAATTCAGTGACCGCAGAGTAAAGGTCGCTGAAGATAGGGTATGCTTCCCGTACCTATCCATGCTCCTAGATTCCTTGTTAGGCGGATGGATACACGTCGAAGCCTCCGCCACATCCTAAGTGGCCGACGCCACCACCATAGCATCTACCGGAACTCCTTTAGTGAGAAATTACTTATTGGGGGGTGCAGACAAGAATTTATTGGGGCGAGTGGGGACAGGTTCCACAGAATCAGGATGTTCCCACACCCTTCGACAAACAATGTCCAGTAACTCGTCAAAGGGTAGGGATACCCAGGAGGCTGAGGGCTGGGCTCCGAAGGCCTTCAGGAACACCAACTCTTCCGCGGAAGGGGTCTTAGAAGACCAGTCGCCCCTTTGTCTCAAGATCTCTAGTATATCCGAGAACGAGAATTCGTCAGAGGACGACTTAGGGGACCCTTCCGCATCATCCAGATCGGTGGCTGAGGTGACGGACTCGTCTGGGGAGTCCACGTACTTCCTCTTACACCTCTTTTTCCTAGGGGTCTCTTCAGGCAAGGACTCTGATGGCCCTTCGGAAACTAGGGGACCACAGAAGGGGGTATGCTCAGGCCTAGGAGCCCCGCTGTCCGAGGACAGGGGTGCAACAGAGGCTCCAGTCGCCGTGTCCAGGGAAGGAGCTACAGATTCCAGAGAAGTAACAAGGGACTTGGCCAGCACACTCCTCCTAGCCTCGAAGGAGGGTCCACCAGATTCTGCTGAAAGACCCACCTCCGAGGCACTGACCAAAGTCGGGGCTCCTCCCACCGAAGCACCAAGAGGGAGACTCGGAGCAGAGACCAGAAGCCCCGATGACTCCCCGTCAGGCCCGACCGAAGAGCCACGAGTACCAGGGCCTGTCGAAAGTATTGAGAAGGTCGGAGCAGAAGTCGGTGCCAACGGATTAGCAGTGGGTCTCGGAACCGACCCGACAACTTCCCCAGGTCCTGTAAACTCCGACTCCGAAGACCCTAAGGTTGTCCAAAGGAGGAAGCAATGATACAGGCAAGGTTGGCTCCGGAGCAGACAGCAATTTGGAAAAGACAGGTGACTGTAGGAGCCTCTGGACAACCCTGTCCAGATCCGAATCAGAGAGCCTAGAGGATTTGGAGGAAACAGAGGGGGCTCAACAAACTGTCTCCTTGGGCTCCAAAATCACCGTAGGTGTTCGGCTCCGAATCAGCTCCAACAACATCAGAGCCGAGGCAGACTCAAGAAACACCGAAACCTCCCCCGGAGCCGATGAAGTAGGAACCTAAGAAAACAATCTCAGAGCCGACCCTCTCTCAATCGGCTCCGAAGCCATAGGAGCCGAGGGAGGAGATCCCAATTTCGAACCCCTTTCCATCGGCTCCGAAGCCTGTGGAACTGAGGAAGGGGAAGCAGAACTTGGTCTCTCATCTGTCGGCTCCGAGGGCAATGGCGCCGAAGATGAAGACATAGATTTTCCTCTTTTGGCCGGCAGATCCGACAGACTGGTTGGAGCCGATGACCTCTTCTTCTTAGCACGAGGCTCTGAAGGTAGAATAGCCTCTTCAAAGGAAGGTCTGAGTAGTCCTTTTAAAATCAGTTTATTTTTTCTCTCCTGGAGGATCCTCGAGGAGAAGGCATGGCAAACACTGCAGGACTCTTGCAAGTGCTTTGCCCCTAAACAGTAAACACAGATGTCATGGCCATCTGTGATAGACATTTTGTATCCACATTTGGTACATTTCTTAAAGCCAGAAGGCTTATGCTCTTTCCCAGACATACTCAGGAACGGAAAGGGGGTAGAGTTCTAACTTAAACACTCTAAAGGTAGGGTTAAGGCCCTCTAAGTTAAAATGGGCCTAGCCCACCCAACACCTGAAATTTACCAAGAAAACAAACTTTATCCTAAAACGACCAATACACAGTCAGACAACAAGATAGCTATGAAAATAGCTGTTTTTGGTCAATTCTTAAGAAAAAGTCCACAAAAAGCCAAAAATTTGACTAAAAAATAGAGTACTTAGCCACAGCCAACTCGAGACCACGTCTTATCTTTAGAAGCGGCAAACGAGATCTGGGGGCTTAGGTGTGGTGCATCCTGGGATAGAGGGGTTGGCCCAGCCAATCAGAGACTTAGTACTGGTGTATCGGCCGAGTCGGAGCTGTTTCTCGGCTCCGAGCCCATCTGTTATGAATGTAGGTGAGATAGGATCGCACTACATCAGACCATTGTACAGAAAGAGTTCACTGAAGGACACGCATAAGATACCTGGCTAACAGGACTACTAAAGTTATCACTGTTTCCATCGATCCTAACTAATGAAGGACTAGTCTTGCGGTCAGATGAGAAAGGGACATTAGCTTCATGACCTGAGATCTAACAGTGTGGACTCTTGTCAGGGAAATGGAAGCTATCTGGTTGGTCATGTCTAGATGAGCACCTATGACCTCCATGGTATGAGTAGGGAAAAACTGTGATTTGTGTAACTGACTGTGATGCCCAAATGATGACATATCTGCAGCAAGTAATCCATCACTTTAATCTATAGATGCCTGGATGGGGTGGTCAAGAGCCAGTTGTCTAGATATGGAAACACCTGGAATACCAGCAGTCTCAGGTTAGCCACCACCACTGCCATACATTTGGTGAACACCTTGGGGGCTGTGATGAGACAAACAGCAGTGCTTTGAATTGGTAATGGCTGGCTCCCAGCAAAAAAGCACAGGAATCTTCTTGAGTGCCTGTTCATTTTGATTTGATAGTGCACATCTTGAAGATCTATGCAGCACATCCAGTCATCCTTTTGTAGTAGACATAAGATGGACTGAGCCATGGCCATCTGGAAATTTGACTATTTTACGTACTGGCTGAGTCTGCTGAGATTTAGAATTGGTCTTAAGTCCCCTGTCTTCTTTGGCACTAAAAAGAATTGTAAGTTCTGGATCCTTGTTGGTCTGCGGGACATTAAGGATGACTTTGTTTTCTGGTAGTTTTTCTATTTCCAAGGCTGCAGCCTTTCCCTGATTAGGTGGAACACCAGGGATATTTTTTATTTTTGTTGGGAGAATTTGAGAAAATGGTATGAAATAATTTCTGGATATGATTTTCTGCATCCATATGTCTTTTGTGATAGATGCCCAGGCTTCTTGGTGCAGAGATATGCACCGCCTCCAACTGGCTCCAGAGTGCAGCAATTGGGTAGTCCTTCAGGAGTGCTGGTAAGGTCAGTCAATAAGGCATCTCTAAATCCTTGGTTCTGATAGCCACCTCTGCTGTGAGGATGGCATCTTCCATTAGACTACCAAACTCTGCCCCGGGGAGGACTATATACTTGTGTTTCCTGGAAAAGCCCTTGGGATTTGAGGAAACCACATCTTTTTACTACCTTGTTAATTCCTAGGGATGGAGCTCTGAGGAGTAGAAAATGGATCCCAACAGCAGACAGGGTTTTTCTGTCTTGCTCACTTCTGGAGAGTGTTTCTTTAACTTTGGGGCCGAACAAAGATGATCCATCAAAGGAAGCACTGATGAATGGCTCCACCAAATTACATAAGCACATCCAGGCATACCTCCTGACTGCTATGCCTGAACCCACAGCCCTAACGGTACCCGCAAGCTGCATGAGAGATCAACCTCATGGATGCACTGGAGATGGCCTGTAGGATGGCCAGCTGTGAAGAAGCTTTCTTCTGGTCCTCCACAGACATAGACCGTGAAAAAGATTTGGAAAGCTCCTTTATCAAATCCCTCTGTAGCTTGGTGAAATGTGTCAATTAGTTCAGTGACTGAAGGTCAAACATCACCGAGGCATACATGTGATTGACAAATCTATCCATGGCCCTATACTATTAGGGGGATGAACAGACGAGTTTTGTTATTCAAGCTCTCTCTTAATGGCTGCTACTGCCACCACTATGGCATTTATAGGGACTCCCTTGCTCCAGTGAGCCCTGTCTATAGGAGCTAAAAACTTGTCTGGCTTCTTAGATATAGGTTCCACTGTATCATGTTCCTTTCATGCTAGCATGAGATAAGATCAAATAACTCATCAGTTGGAGGGACTACCCAAGACGTAGCTGGGCCAGCCATGAAACCTTCCAGAAACACAGTCTCCCCTTGGGAAGGGATACTGGAGGACCATCTACCTGTCTGTTTAAGAAGTATGAGGATTTCTCCAATGGAGACATCGTCAGGTGGAAATCTATTGGACCCTTCCCCTTCTTTGAAGTCCATGTCTTCGGTGACAGATTCCTGAGGTGCCTCCATTTGCATGTTCTCTTCCTAGGGGCATCACCAGTGGGATGGTAAGTATCAGAAGAAGGTGGGAAGTCCTGTATGAGGACTGGCTGAAGGTTTGTATGAGGTGGCAGTCCCGGTGGAAAAGGCAAATCAGGGTCAGTGCTCAAAGCCAGTGGGCAGGAGATTAGGATCCAAAGAGAGTAAAGATGACCTTTCTCTGGGTAAACAGAAAGCCCTCTTTACAACCTCAAACGCAGAAGGACCAGGAGAAACAGCAGCAGGTCTCACTGACGCCAAAGCCATTTTCTCCGACCTCTGCAACTCTGTGGATTCCTGAATCAAGGAGGGAGTCAGGGCCAAGCTATTCAACGCCAAGGCACTGAGATGCAAGGATGGCTCCAATAGCCTCAGAGTCGATCCTGGTGCTGACACTTCATCTCCAAGAGTCATCTTACTCTGAAGAGGTCAGAGCCGGTTGACTCAGAGGAATGGTCAGAGTTAAAGAATGAGCAGTTTTCAGATCTGACAAGAACATCTTCAAACATCTCAGATACAAGTGCCCTGATACCACTGGTCAGACTGGAGAAGGAGATGTGATGTGATGTGATATTGAGAGAAGGGCAAGCTCATGGGTCCAATGACAAACAGAGACAGAACAACACCCATCTAAATCTGGGCCCTCATCATCCTATCCACCTCTGCCTCAAACAAGCTCCTAGAAGACCTTAGGGATGAAGCAATAGGAAGAGGTCTGCAAGATTTTCTAGGTGTCACCTGTATGAAGGGTGAACGCAGCCAGGGGGATATCGTATCCAGAGTTAAAAGTGGGGATCAGATCCGAGGAGACTTGGGTCTCAACGTAATAGAATCCAAGGAAGGAAGATCCGAAGCTGGCAGCTCAGAAGTCGGAACCGATTGAGGACAGCACTCAGGGGTCCATTTCCTGGACACCTTTTCTTTAGGAGCCAACTCAGACTTCCCCTTGTCTGTTTTGCTAGAAGGGGCTTGACCTCAGCTAATGCAGAAAAACAGAGGAATTAAACAAACCTTTCAAAACTAGCTTATTCCTTCTGTCACTTAAAGCATATGAGTTGAACCATGAACAAATGGAACAGTCCACATCTAAGTGGGCAGTGCCCAAACAATACACGCACTCCTTGTGGGCATCCAAGTTAGGGATCTTATTCCCACAGGAGATGCACTTTTTTAAATTCTGTAGGCTTCTCAGCCATAATGACAAAGTTAACCTATTTCTAAAACAGAAGGACGACAGACTTTTTTTCTTTTTTTTAAAGAAAAAAAAAAGAAAATACCACAAATTGTATTCAAAAGATACCCTAAATCAAGTAAATAAAAAGAAAGGATCCCAACAATGGTAAAAGGGAAAAGTACCCTGACAAAGAGTGCTTCCAGAATGCAAGAAACAGTCCAAAAGTCATCTATGGGGCAAAGCATAACAATTGAAATTGTACATGGTGTACATTTATGGAAAACCTGGTATACTAAGTGCTCTTGGTGCATTATTTTGAGTAATGTTCTGTAGCAGAAGTGCTCTTTGCTTGCCCTTGACATTTGTGCCTAGTGGGATTAGAGTGTTAAAACTTGAATAAAAAAAGAAGTTATTTCCTTACCATAACGTTTCATCTGTGTTGTCGATCTTCATTCATTCTTGATAAATGGGACTCGGTTCCAACTCATCGAAACCGGCTCTGCTGTTACACAGCTCGCTCCAGCCAAAAACTCCAAGGTTCTACCCACAATGTCCCCTCTCCACTACCTCAGATTGAGTTTGCAGCCAAAGTATAGGAAATCAGAAGCCCTGTCTAAGATGAAACCTACAAGCCCTCCAAAACAAAGGTCGGATCATCCAGAAGTTAATTGGAGGGGGCAGAAAGGTGGTATGTCAAGAATGAATGAAGATCGAGAACACAGATGGAACATTATGTTAAGGACATGACTTGTTTATCTGATGTTGTCAATCCTCATTCATTCATGATGAATGGGATAGAGTCCCCAGCTACTTTAGATCCTGGGTGGCCCTACAGAAGGATACTCCTGAGTACCATAGAGCCAAAGGATGTTCTTCCCCTGGAGACCATATCTAATTTGTAATGAGTGATAAAGGTATACGGAGTGGCCCACGTTGCGGTTGTGCATATTTCTTCCATGGAAGCCTTGGAATGAAAAAACAGCTGAAGTAGATACATATCTAATGGAATGCACTCTAAATGGTGCAGGTAGTTTGAGTTTGTTACGACTGTAAACAAAAGTAACAATCCCTAAGCCATCTCAATAAGGTAACTCAGGAGACAAGTTTACCCAAAGTGAGGCCTGAAAAGTATACAAATAACTGATCTGATTTTCTAGGTAGTTTGGTTCTGTCCAGGTAAAAATGCAACTGCCTGGGGACGTCCAGCAGATGCAAGGAGTATTCACCTTTATTTGAAAAGTTTGGAAAGAAGACAGGCAAATCTATGGTCTGGGTATTATTAGATTCTGAGACCACTTTAGGAAGAAAGGATGGATTGGTTCTTAATGACACCCTATCCTTGTGAATAAATCATATAAGGGTGTTTCACAAAGCCTGTAATTCAGAAACCCTCCTGGCAGACGTGAAAAAAGAGTTTTCCAAGACAGAAATTTGAGGTCACAAGTAGCCGCTGGCTCAAATGGCTGTAGCACTAAAGATTGTAGAACTAAGGTCAAATCCCATGGAGCTATAGGATCTTTGAATGGGGGTTTTAGATGTAAAGCACCTTTAAGAAAGGTATGGCATAAACAATGAGACATCAAGGAACAGTCATCAAACTTATTGTGAAAATTGGAAATGGCTGCTAATCGGACTTTAATGGTGGAAGGAGAAGTTCCCAGTTCAAACAGTGAAGCCAGGAATTCCAAGACCTTGTCCACTGACAATGAAAAGGGATCTATATTATTTGTACAGTCCCAAATTGAGAATTTCTTCCATTTCTAAGGTAGAGTTTCCTAGTGGATGGTTTATGAGAAGCCAGAAGAATCTTTTGCATTGAGGAAGGTAAACTGATTTGCTGGGCAATTAACGGAATTGGGGATACCAAGCCAGCAGCTTGAGATTGTGGAGACTGTGATGCACCAATCCCTGCGGATGAGACAGCAGGTCTGGAACTGGGACCAGAGTTCAAGGATAGTGAACTAGGTGAGGCAAAGGAAGGGGAGCCAGACTTGATGGGGCCAATAGGGTACAATGAGGATCACTTTGCTTCTCAATCTCTGAGGACTTCCCGTGTGGGGGAATTAAGGCAAAATAGCTGCTGCATTTATTGTTCATTGGAGAGGGGAAAAGACTGCAGCAAGGCTGGCCCCAATGATGAAAGATTTTCATTGCTATGTTGTGATTGAGAGACCATTCGTGAGGCAGGAAAATGCATCTGCTCAGTTTGCCTGCAATCACGTTGGAGCTTCCCGAGATATGCATTGCTATCAGAAAGTGGTTGGAAGCAATAGCCCATTGCCAAATCCGGAGAGCTTCCCAACACAGGGGGTAGGATCTGGTTCCTCCCTGCCTGCTGATGTACCAGGCTAATGACATGTTGTCCAACTGGATTGCAACCATCCCTGAAGGAAGGACTGAAAGGCTTGCAACATTAAAAGCACTGCCCTCAATTCTAGGATGATGATGTGCTGATTGGCCTTTTGCAGGGACCAAGTGCCTTGGACTGTCTTTCCCAGATAATGCCCCCCACCCAATCTGGGAAATGTCCATGGTCACTATGGCTGTGGGCAGAGAGGGAGAGAAGGTGCGGCCCCAGAAGTTTTCTTCTGACTTTATTCACAGGGATAGATTCTTTTTGCAATGATTTGTTATTCGAATTGGATGAAACATCGGATGTGACGGAATTAACTATTGCACTGCCAGGAGCCATTGGAGCAGCCTTATATGATACCTTACAAGGGGTACTAGGGTTATGGTCGTTGCCATAATTCCCAGAGCTTGAAGTACCAGAAGAGCAGGAACCTTGTTTTTGGAAATGATTATCTGCACCTGCGACCTTAACTTTAAAAGCCTGTGGAGCAGAAAAGAGGCTATACAAGAAACTCTATTTAGTCTTCCTCCTATAAATTCTAGAACCTGTGTAAGAGTTAACTGGGATTTCTCGGTGTTGACTGAAAATGCCCAAAGGTTATGAAAGGTGTAACATGAAGTCTGTGGCGTGAAGTAGTAGATGCCTGGATGGGGCACTGAGGAGCCAGTCATCTAGGTATGGAAACATTCGGAATCAGTGTAGCCTCAAGTGAACTATTACCACTGCCATGCATTTGCTGAACATCCTTGGGGCTGTGGTGAGTCTGAAGGGCATCACTTGGAATTGGATATGACTGGCTCCCAGCCAGAAGCGGAGATACCTTCTGGAGCATTTGTCCATCTTTATGTGGTAATACGCATCCTGAAGATATATACGCGGTGGTGGTGCTGCGGTAGCGTTGTCGCCTCACAGTAAGATGCTGTCCGGTTTGATTCTCAGCTAGAGCATCTTCTGCGTGGAGACATGCGTGAATGGGCATACCTTCGTTGAAGGTTGTGCATCAGGCCTGGCAAGCCGGTACGTAAAAATCAACTGCCAATCATTAGCGGACCAGAGTTCTGCTGTGGAGACCCCCAACCGGGAAAAGTCGAAAGGCACAAACAAACGCATCCTGAAGATCTATACAGAATATCCAATCATTCTTCGCCAGAAAGGGAAGGATAGACTGAACCATGACCATCCAGAATTTTGTCTGGTGAACAAATTTGTTCAGAAGGCTGAGATCTAATATTGGTCTCCAGTCCTGTCTTTTTTGGCACTAAAAAAACCTTGAATAAAATTCAGTTCCTTTTTGGTCTGGTGGGACTTCTTGGATGACTCTTTTTTTGAGCAGCTTTTGAATTTCTACTGCTGCTAGTTCCCTCGGATTGGGTGGAACATCGGGGATTAGTTTTGGGGACTTTGGTAAGAGATTAAAGGAAACCTTTAACCTCTGGTGACAATTCTCTGCATCCCTGAAGTCATAATAGCCAGGCTGTTTGTGTAGTGAAAATCTCTCCCAAACTGCTTCCAGAGGTAAACAATCGGGCCTCCGTTCAGGAGTGCTGTTGTCCGGAGAAAGAATCTCTGGAGCCCTGATTACGTGGGCCCCCTGTGCCAAGGGGAAAGCATCTTCCATTAGAACTCCCACTCTGACCAAAGGGGAGTATTCACCATGTGTGTCCCGGAAAGCCCCTTGGGATTTTTTGAACCACATTTTTCCACTTCTCTGATTCCTAGAATCCCCATATAAATAGAACACCATATAAAAGACTCTGAACTAATACACCCAATTACTCTATGACTAGGAAAAATAAAACACATAAAAAAGGGGGTGGAGTAGCTCTCCTCTACTCATCAGCCCTCTTGGTTACCTCCTATACCAAATCCATTCCCAAGTTCGGTAATGCAAAACTAATTCCAGCCATACTTCACATAAACACAAATGTATATCCATAGTCTCCCTTTATATCCCTCCCTGGTGACAATATCTCAACCCTTGAAGATATTGTCTCCTGGTTTTCTGCTAACATTACTAACAAAACTATAATCCTGGGTGACGTTAACATTAACTGGGTCACAATTCAATCTCCCACTAACTCACTCAATATAAACTTGTATAACGTCACTCAGCTGATTAATTCAACAAGTAGGCCTTCCAAGAACTTCCTTACTGGAAGCACCCTGGACTGGATCCTAGTTTCCCATCCTCATTACATTTCTGATAGTGGCACTCTACCTGACCCACTAGGCGACCACTTCCCAATTTTTGCCAATGGTCTACCCTCCTCCATACAATTAACTCATACCTATGTCTCCACCAGGTGCCAAAAAAAACTTTAATCCTAACACATTCACAGATGCGCTAAAAATAAGAAACTGGAACCCACTAAAGACCCTTAGCTTAGAAAATGCTGTTACCTACCTTAACTCAACTTTCCTGAATTTGTTAAACTCCTTTGCCCCACTAAAAACAAAATGCACAATGAGCAATCCCATATCTTGGTTAATCAAAACTACCTTAAGTACTATGCGGCTCCGAGATAAAGCTTGGAAACATTACCACAAAAATAATCCGAGATAAAGCTTGGAAACATTACCACAAAAATAAAACTATCACCACCCTCAACGAATACAAAGCACTTCGTAATAAAGTAAAAAAACTTATTGCCTCAGATCTCAAAACCTACTTCTCTACACTCCAAATAAACCATAACACCAACCCCAAAAGATTTTGGAATGGAATCGCCTCTCTCCTCAACCCTGGAAAAAAAGAAAACCACTCCCCTGATCCAAATGCCTCTGACTTAGATTTAGCTGCACAATTTAACTCTTTCTTTATCAATTCCATAGCTAAACTAACATCATCCTTCACTAACAATTCAGCTTCCCCACCTCCACCTAACCCTTTCTCCCCTACCACCTCCTGCTCCCAACCCCCTCCCTATATCAACCATAAAAAAAAACTTCATCTACAACTGAAACCTAGATCCAAATTCCCTGATGAAACACCATCCTGCTTCCTAAAAGTAGCTGAAGAAGGCATTGCTCTTCCCATCTGCATTCTAATAAATCAATCTATTTCAGAATGCTATATTCTCCAGCTCTGGAAAAAGGCCTTTATCATTACACTTCACAAAGGTGGTAACAACAATGAAATTCCAAACTTTCGACCCATCTCCATCTTACCCCCCCCATTTCTAAACTTCTTGAAAAATGCATCCATCTACAACTTTTACCCTATCTCATAAATAACCATCTTCTAACTCCTACACAACATGGATTCAGACCCAACCATAGCACTACCTCAGCTCTCCTTTCCTTCATAGAAACTGTTAACAAGGCTTGTGACTCTGGCCATATCATGTCCACTCTCCTCTTAGACCTCTCCAAGGCATTCGATACCATCTCACACAACCTTCTTCTTACTAAACTCTCCAAATTAAAATGAGAAGTTATGTACCTACCATAACGTTCCATGTTAGTTGTCTTCTCTCACCTTCTTTCTTGCTGGATGGGTTCGGAGCCGATCCTCGGCTCCGACTCGGCCACTTACTAAAGCTCGAGAGCTAATTTTACCGGCTCGAGGCAACCCTATATCCCATGATGCAAGGCGATGACTACCCAGATCTCGTTTGGTAGCTAAGGAAATTATGCAATATATTCCTCCAACTGGAGAGGAGGAGAAAGAGGTAATAATAATAATAATAATAATAATAATCCCCCGAAAAAGATCAACCTGATCTAGTGACACTAGAAAGCTGATTAGTTGGAAAAATTGGATCAAGACTCTTAAGGGAAGAGGAACAATCTTCTTGGTCTGACCAGGCTAGGGGGATGGTGGGCGGGACGCAAGAAAGAAGGCGAGAGAAGACAACTAACATGGAACGTTATGGTAGGTACATAACTTCTCAATGTTAAGTTGTCAATCTCGCCTTCATTCTTGCTGGATGGGACTGCATCCCTAGCACCTCTATCCTGGGTGGCTCAATGGAACAGACTCTTGAGAACGGTGGAACCAAAATTTGCTCTGTCTCTGGAGGCCAAGTCTAATTTGTAATGTGAAACAAAGGTATGAGGAGAGGCCCATGTGGCTGCTGCACAAATAGTGTCTATTGGAAGTCTAGCCTGAAAAGCTGTAGATGTAGCTAGAGCTCTGGTAGAATGGGCTTTTGGCCTAGAAATCGACTCTTTACCTCTGAGCTGATAAATGCAAGTAATCACAGAAGACAGCCATCTAGATAGAGTTACCTTGGATACTGGAAGGCCTTTCCTGTTCTCTGCATAGGATAAAAACAGTTGATCAGATTTCCTAAAATGTTTGGTTCTGTCCAGATAATATCTGAGTTGGCGGTGAACATCGAGATAATGTAGTTTTTGTTCTGCTCTATTAGAATAATTTGGGAAAAAAACTGGAAGATCAATAGATTGATTTAAGTTCGTCTGCGATCCCACTTTGGATAAGAAAGATGGATTAGTCCTTAGAGAAACTCTGTCTTTGTGGAAGATTAAGTAGGGAGGACAAATGCAGAGGGCATGAAGCTCAGATACTCTCCTAGCAGAAGTAATGGCGACTAGAAAGAGTGTCTTCCAAGAAAGAAATTTCAATGAACAGGTAGCCGCAGGTTCGAAAGGGGGAAGAATCAAGGATGTTAAAATTAAATTTAGATCCCACTGTGGTGGGGGGTCCCTAATCGGAGGTTTAAGTAAAAATATACCTCTAAGGAATGACTTGCAAAGTTTATGTGACATGATGTTGTGGTCCAACAAGCTTATATGAAAATTTGAAATGGCTGCCAGCTGAACTTTTACTGTGGAGGAAGAAGATCCTGAATGAAAAATCTCGGCTAGGAAATCCAAGACCGAATGAATCGGAGCAGTAAAGGGATCTATATTCCTAGCTTTTGCCCAGAAGGAGAAACGTTGCCATTTACTAGTGTAAATCCTTCTGGTGGAAGATTTAAGAGAAGCTACTATGATATCCCGGACGGGATTAGAAATCATAGGAAGCCTGGCTAGGGATGGAAGTGGAGCAGCCAAGCAGTGAGGTTGAGAGAAGGTATGGATTGGTGCAGCTGCCCCGACTGGTGGGTCAGAAGATCTGGAACCGGGTCCAGATGCCATGGCTGTACCAAAAGATAACGATGTAGGAACGGAAACCATATCTGTCGAGGCCAATACGGGGCAATGAGAATCAACTTGGCTCTCAAGGCGGTTGCTTTCTGAATTACTTGTGGTATCAGAGGGAAAGGAGGAAAGGCATAAAGAAGTCCCAGGGGCCAATCTTGGATTAGAGCGTCTCTGGGGGCTGGCCTGGAAGGGGGAAGAGAGAGAAGAAGTCGGGGCATTTGCTGTTTTGAGGGCTAGCAAAAAGATCGCAGCAAGGAAGGCCCCACTTCTGAAAAATCTCTTCCGTCACAGATTGTTTGAGAGACCACTCGTGAGGCATGAGAACAGCTCTGCTCAACCTGTCCGCTATGATGTTGGATTTCCCGGGGATATGCGTTGCTATCAGAAACCGCTGAGAAAAGATTGCCCACTGCCAAAGTCTGAGTGCCTCTCGACACAGTGGACAGGACTTGGTTCCGCCCTGCTTGTTGATATACCACACTACGGACATATTGTCCGTTTGGACTGCAATAGTTCCCAGGGGAAGAGAGTCATGGAGGGCTTGCAACGTTAAAAGCACTGCTCTCATCTCCAGGACATTTATGTGCAGGTGGCATTCGAAAGGTTGCCAAGTGCCATGGACCATCCTGCCCTGATAATGCCCCCCCCCCCACCCGATCAGGGAGGCGTCCGATGTAACCGTGGCGACCGGGGCGGGAGGAACAAAGGGTCTGCCCTGATGGACTTGAGGGGACAATATCCACCAGGTCAGATGCCTTTTGCAAATTGGAGTTATTATGATCCTGTGACGCATGGGAAGTTGTTGAAAGGACCATTGGGCGAACAGCATCCATTGTAGGAGATGCATGTAAAAGCGAGCAAGGGGAAGAAGTGTTATGGCGGCCGCCATAAGACCCAATACTTTCAGAGCAAATCTGGCCTGAATTTTGTTGCTGAGAAGAATCACATGGATGTGGTTTTGAATATCCAAGATCCTTTGGTCTGTTAACTTTGCTGAAAGTTGTACTGTGTCCAATTTGGCGCCTATAAAGGTAATAGATTGACAAGGCGACAAGGCAGATTTTTTCGAAATTTATAGAAATCCCTAGCCCTCTGCAAATGTGAATGGTGTAATCTCTGGCTTGGAGAAGTTGATGCCTGCTGGTGGCAGTGAGGAGCCAGTCGTCTACATATGGAAACACCTGGAATCCTTGACGTCTCAGGTGAGCCGTAACTGCTGCCATACATTTGGTGAACACTCTGGGGGCTGTAGTGAGTCCAAATGGCAGGGCTCTGAATTAGAAGTGACTGGCCCCCAGCCGAAAGTGGAGAAACCTTCTGGAGCGCCTGTGAATTTTTATGTGATAGTACGCATCCTGAAGGTCCACCGAGCACATCCAATTGTCCTTGCCCAGAAAGGGTAGAATGGACTGAAGCGTGACCATCCGGAATCTTGTTTTCTTTACAAACTTGTTTAGTTTGCTGAGATCTAATATTGGTCTCCAGTCCCCTGTCTTTTGGTACTAAAAAGAACCTTGAGTAGATTCCGGATCCTATTTGGTCTGCTGGGACTGGCTGGATGGCTCTTTTTGCTAGCAGTTTTGATATCTCTGGTACTGCTAGTTCCCTTAGACCGGGTGGAACGTCTGGAAGGGTTCCCTTTTGCTGAACTGGGGTTTGAATAAAGGGAATTTTGTAACCCTCGGATATAATCGACTGTACCCATTTGTCTTGAGAAAGGGAAAGCCAGGCTTTTGGGTACAGCGATAATCTTCCCCCGACTGCCTCCGAAGGTGGACAATCGGGCAACATCTCAGGGATGCTGGAAGGGTTTGTCAGAGAGAGGCTCCCTGCTACCCTGATTCTGCGGACCCCCTCTGCCTCTAGGGCGGCGTCTGTTGTTACCCCCTCTGCCTCTGGGGGTAAACTGACCTCGTGCGTCAGGCGTGACTCCTTGAGATTTGCGGAACCACATTTTCCCTCCCTTCTGACCTTTTGGGTAAGGTCTTGAAGGGGTGGAGAAAAGGACTCCTACGGCAGAGAGTCTTGCCACCTTCTTTGCATCTAGTCAAGGTGTCTTTCACCTGAGGTCCGAACAAGGTCGAACCATCAAAAGGAGAGTTTGTGAAGGACGCCTTGAAGGGGTCTGCAAAATTACAAAGCCGCATCCAGGATTGACGCCTTAAAGCCACTCCTGTGCCTGCGGCCCTACTCGCTCCATCGGCTGCATATGAAATGAGCCGCATGGAGGAGTTAACACTAGAGTTTAGGATTCCTAGCTGTGAGTTAATTTTATCCTGGGACCCAGCAGCTGACGGATCCTGTAAAACTTCTCCCAACTCTTTAAGAACATCTCTTTGAAGGCGGGTGAAGTGACACAAGTAGTTCAGCGACCGCATGGCAAAGGTCGCTGAAGAAAAATCGCTTGCCGTACCTATCCATAGTCCTGGAATCCTTGTTAGGAGGATGGACAGGTACTGAAGGATCAGCTAGTTCCTTCTTGGTGGCTGCAGCCACCACCATGTCATCAACCGGGACACCTTTTGTCAAATATTGCCTATCAGGTGGGGCCGTGATGAATTTAGAAGGCCTCCGAGGAATGGGTTCCACCGAATCCGGGGCCATTCACGCCTTCCGAGCCACCACGTCCATAAGAGGGTCGAAAGGCGGAGACACCCAGGAGGTGGAGGGTCGAGACCCAAATGCCTCCAGGTATACCGACTTGTCCTCGGAAGGATTAAGGGAAGGCCAGTTCCCCCTCTGCTCAAGGAGTTCAAGGATGTCTGAGAAAGAGACATCCTCAGAGGGGGACCTTGGGGATCCCTCCGACTCATCCAAGTCAGTATCGGATGTAATAGACTCGGGAGAGTCTAGATGTTTCCTCTTACATGTCCTCTTACGCAGAGGTTCACCTGACGGGTCAGGAGAAGCCTCGGAAGAGGAAGATATTCCCAGTGGGGAAACCTGAGGCGTTGGATCTCTGGGTCCGGGAGCAAGAGAGTGGGAAGAGACGTCAGCAGGCACTGTAGTGGGAGGAGCTGATGGAACTGACCGTTGACTACGCCCTGGGGCTAGTACATTCCTCATCACCTCGAAGGCTCCCCCGTCAGAGAGGCCAGAAGGCTAATGCTCCGAAGAGATAGGAACCCTAGGCCGCACCGACAGGGACGGCTCAGAGGCCGATGTCGGTGCTGAGCGCACCAGCGCCAAAGCTCAGAGAGGGAGAACGGGGTCGGACAAGGGTCCGATGCCACTCGCCCCCTTGGAGCCGACGAGAGCGATCAGACGCCCCGGATCCCTCCAATGAAGGCCTCAAGGAGGAAATCGAAGTAGAGGACGACGGAGCCGAAGGGGGGGGGTGGTATCGGCTCCGAAGTCACAATAGTCACGTCTCCGAGGAGCTCCGGCTCCGAGCTCTGTAAGAGAGTCGAAGGAGGAATGTTAGGTGGATGTGTGATAGCTACCGTCTGTTGAGATGGGCTATGGAGCATTTGGGCCAATGCCTGAGACTTTAAGTCTACTCACCACTCTCTCAAAGTCGTGGTCGGACAGCCTGGATGACTGAGAAGACCGGCTCCGATGGCTCCGTTCCGAGAGCAGGGGTGATCTCTGAGCCGAATGTATCGACTCCAACGAAGGGGATCTTGATCTCTTTTTTGAGATAGGTGGAGCCGAAGGAGCCGAGGATATGGGAGTGCCCAGATTTAGCAGCATCGGCGCCGGATGGAGCCGATACTGTAGCTTGTGACATAGAAGGATCGGCTCCGGCCAGAGCCGATCTCGTCACAGAAGGCGAACTAGTAGCCGATGGCTTAGGACTTGGAGCTGAAGGCTTTACTGGTTTCGAGGGCTTCCCCGGAGCCGACTTAGTCGGGGAGCTCTCAGGCTTTAATAAGCCCCTCAGTATTAATTTATTTCTGCGCTCCTGCACGACTCTTGGGCTGAAGGCATGACAGATAGCACAAGAGTCCTGCAGGTGCAGAGGTCCCAGGCAGTAAACACAAGAAGTGTGAATGTCTGTCAGAGACATCTTCTGACAGCACGAGTCACACTTCTTGAAGCCTGAGACCTTTGTGTCCTTCGACATAACTGTGTCGAGGAACCACTAAGTGACAAAAAATACAGACACACACACAATAAACACCCAATCCAATAATAAAAAAATTAAACAGGGATACAAACACACTCAAACACCACACAGAATCCCTGACAAAAAATTAGGAAAGGGGGAGGCTTAAGGCCTAACTTAGGGCAAGGGATAAATAACTAGAAAAATAGGGAACACTAACGGGAATAGGGTTAAACTAATTGTTAAGAGTTTACACAACAACAGTAGTGACTAAAACTAAAGGGGTGAGACTAAAAGTCTGAATTTTGAAAAACTTACCAGGAGCTGGTAAAAAAAGCACCTCACAAGCGAAAGCGGCAAATGAGATTTGAGTAGTCATCGCCTTGCATCATGGGATATAGGGTTGCTTCGAGCTGGTAAAATTAGCTCTCGAGCTTTAGTAAGTGGCCGAGTCGGAGCCGAGGATTGGCTCCGAACCCATCCAGCAAGAATGAAGGCGAGATTGACAACTTAACATCTATCCCATGCCACTATCAACTGGTTCACCAGTTACCTCACAAATAGGCAACAAGCAGTCAGATGGAAAAAAGCCACCTCCTGTTTCCTCAACACCCCCACAGGTGTCACCCAGGGTTCAATCATACTCCCGCTTTTATTCAATATATTCATAAACTTCTACCACGCCATCCCCAATGCCAACCTCGTCCAATATGCCGACGACTCAACAATAATCTGCTCTGCTTCTTCTGTCTCCACTTTAGCTAAATTAACCCAAAATGCCTTCTCTTCCACCAAACAATGAATGCTGAATAACCATCTAGCACTTAATGCAACTAAAACTAAACTCATGATATTTACCGCTTCCAAAACAGTCACCCTAGATAAACATTCATTGTTAGTCGCTAGTCAAAATAATACTCTTCTCGAAATAGTCTCCAGTGCTAAATTCAGGGGCGGCTCGTGGCATCGGGCTGCCAGACTGCAGCCCCCTCAAAATAAAAAATACAAAAAAAAATGATTTTTCTAAATTTCGCGGACTTCGCGCATGCGCAGTAGTCCAGACTACTGTCGGTCTATGCGCATGCTCAAGGCAGTCCGGCAGTCCCCATAGGGGGACACAAGGAGACGTCTGTGCACTTTTAAAGTGCACAGACTCGCTAGGATTATGGGTCGCATCCGGACTGCAACAGCAGTAGTCAGGACAGTCTCGTCGTCGGGAAGGAGCTTTGGGATCTCGCGGGTCTTTGGAGTATTGCGCGGGCAGGATGTACATTAGCTGGATATATTCAGGTAAGGGTATGGTGCTTTTTACTTTTATTTTACAATGTTTATACTGGATTGTGTATGGTGCTTTTATGTTTATACTGGATTATGTATGGTGCTTTTATGTTTATACTGGAGTGTGTGTGTATGGTGCTTTTATGTTTATACCTGTGTGTGTGTGTATGGTGCTTTTATGTTTATACCTGTGTGTGTGTGTGTATGGTGCTTTTATGTTTATACCTGTGTGTGTGTGTATGGTGCTTTTATGTTTATACCTGTGTGTGGTGTGTATGGTGCTTTTATGTTTATACCTGTGTGTGTGTGTATGGTGCTTGTATGTTTATACCTGTGTGTGTGTGTGTATGGTGCTTGTATATTTATACCTGTGTGTGTGTGTGTATGGTGCTTGTATGTTTATACCTGTGTGTGTGTGTATGGTGCTTGTATGTTTATACCTGTGTGTGTATGGTGCTTGTATGTTTACACCTGTGTGTGTATGGTGCTTGTATGTTTATACCTGTGTGTGTATGGTGCTTGTATGTTTATACCTGTGTGTGTATGGTGCTTGTATGTTTATACCTGTGTGTGTATGGTGCTTGTATGTTTATACGTGTGTGTGTATGGTGCTTGTATGTTTATACGTGTGTGTGTATGGTGCATGTGTGTGTGTGTGTGTGTGTGTGTGTGTGTGTGTGTGTGTGTGTGTGTGTGTGTGTGTGTGTGTGTGTGTGTGTGTGTGTGTGTGTGTGTGTGTGTGTGTGTGTGAAAATGCCCCAGGTGCTCATGGTGGTGTGGTAGGGAATACCTCAGGCTTGAACCCTGTACCCTGTATGCAGGTGTTAAAGACTTGAGTTCCCTACCCACCACCATTTGTAAAAAGATTGCAGATTTTTGCCTCATATTCGATCTGATCTGTTCCTCATAATATCTGTGGTTTGTAAATGTTGCAATGCTTGATATTTGATGGTGTAGTAGTAGTAGCATTGTTGCCTCACAGCTGCAGGTTCTCGGGTTTGATTCTTGGCTGGGGTTCCTTCTTTGTGGGATCTGTATCTTCTCCCTGTGTTTGTGTGGGTTTGCTTTTGTGTCCTCCCATGTTACAAAGACATGTCTGCATTATTTCTTCCTGGGCCTCTGCTGAAAATTTTTTTTTGTTCCAAGTCAGACTGTCCTGATTAAAAAATGTTAAATAAAATTGACAGGCATTTGAATTTCAGACTTAAGGGTTTCTGAATGTTTAATTCCTTGCATATTTGATGGTGCAGTGGTAGTATTGTTGCCTCACAGCTATAGGTTTTCTGGTTTGATTCTTGGTTGGGGTGGCTTCTGTGTGGAGTCTGCATCTCCTCCCTGTGTTTGTGTGGATTTGCTCTGGTGCCCTACCATTTTACAAAGACGTGTCTGCAGTATTAATCCATGCGTCCCTGCTGAAAATTGTTTTTGTTCTGTCCGCAGTAAAATTGACAGGCATTTGAATTTCAGACTTCAGGTTTCTGAATGTTTAATTCCTTGCATAATTGATGGTGCAGTGGTAGTATTGTTGCCTCACAGCTATAGGTTTTCTGGTTTGATTCTTGGTTGGGGTGGCTTCTGTGTGGAGTCTGCATCTCCTCCCTGTGTTTGTGTGGATTTGCTCTGGTGCCCTGCCATTTTACAAAGACGTGTCTGCAGTATTAATCCCTGCGTCTCTGCTGAAAATTGTTTTTGTTCTGTCCGCAGTAAAATTGACCGGCATTTGAATTTCAAACAACTTCATGTTCTTCAGAATACATAGTAGTACAACCTTTTTTTCTAGCAATTTTCTAAGTTTATAAGATGAATATTTTAAATTTGTCCCTATTTTTGGGACTGTATTCCCCCATTATTGGCTTTGTCCAGGTTTTTGTGCTAAGGTTGACAGCTATGGCAAGAACTGAATTCACTGAATATGTTTGAGGGCTGTATTCCCTCATTACTGGGTTTGTCCAGGTGTTTTGTACTAAGAGGTTGACAGCTATGGTGAGAATTGAATTCACTAAATGATAGCCATTTAAGTTTCAGTCTTCCTCTCTTTCACAAAGCAGCTGGTGTGGCGTAGTGGTATGTTACTCTGACTGTTTTTTGCTCAGGGACCTTGGCAGTAAAATATATGGTGGCAACACAACATTTTATTCTAGCAACTTTCCAAGATTATACAAGCAATGTTTAATGTGTCCCTGTTTTTTGGGCTTTTGACCCCCCCCCCAATACATTTTGGCTTTTTCCAGTTTTCTTGAGCTGCGAAGTTGAGATGCAGTTGAGTATTGAGTAGATTTTACAAGGAGCTGAGAGCTGCAGGGGAACAGAAGTTTAGTGCTTTGCCTAGTTAATACTATAGCACAACAGGTTGTGTACTTGCTTTTGATGCAGAAGGCTGTGGGTTCTACTCCCACAAGGGGTGGATGCTGCCGTACTGAGAATGTTCTCCTTGGTGAAGATACTAACTATGAGTTTGTTATCAGTTTGCCATCCATTTCCTCTTGCAATATTATTACTAGCTTATCATTTTTTAATGTAATATAGGCAATTTATTCCTGAGGGGCAACAGACACTTTATTTTTCGATGAAACCATGAAATATAAAGGTGATTGCTAGCAGCAACCGCTTCATTAGTTACAGATTTCTTTAATGTGGAATTATTTAGATGACTTACTTCAGAGATTGTGCATATTTACTGATAATGGACTATAGAATTGTGCATATTTACTGATAAAGGTGGACTGTAGAATTGTGCATATTTACTGATAATGGTGGACTGTAGAATTGTGCATATTTACTAATAATGGTGGACTGTGGAATTGTGCATATTTACTAATAATGGTGGACTGTAGAATTGTGTATATTTACTAATAATGGTGGACTGTGGAAGTCTGAGTAGACTTTTTTATGATAAATGTTCTCAACTGGGCAGTTTTGCCATTATGGGTGCATATGGTTTGTTTCATTGCTTACTGGAAAAGTGTTCAAAACAAATTTAAAACACCCTCTAACAAGTGTACTGTATTGTACAAGGAATATAATTTTAGTACAATGAGGAAGGTGTATCAAAGAGCGCATGTATGTTTCATATGCAAGGGGCCTATGATTCGAAAACAGCCCAAAATTAATCTTTATCTGCCACTGGCAAAATGTATTTTCTTTGAATGTGGGTTTCAATGCTGTTTCAATGAATGTGAGTTTCAAGGGCAGAGAAGTTTTAATGCTATGTTTTCATTGTGAGACTGCATTGCTTTGTTTAACAGATGACTTAGTGTTTGTGCTGTAAAATACAAAATAAAACTTTCAAATGAAGTCCAACTCATCATAGAAGTAAAGCAGTATGCACATTAGTGTTTATGGTAAATGGAGTGAAATAGCCAAATAATGGTTCATTGGAATGGCTGCAGAGGCTCCATTCAACCATTATTTTGTCAGGGGGGAAGGGCAGCAAACTCAGACAGGCCCAACTGAACTATACCTCCCAACTGTCCAGATTTTCAAAGAATGAATAGATTTTTGCTTCTTATTTTTGGTTTGTTGTTCATAAAATTTGTAGTTTTAATTCCTAAATGATTTGCCAGAAGTCACTCAATAATAAGTTTCAGACTTCATAACCTTGAGAAAAATGCATGTTAAAAGTAAGAGCTGTTCTATCAACTGTCTCAATTTATACAAGAGCAATTTTTAGTACTGTTTATATGTGCCCCCAATATATTTGGCCTTGTTCAGATTTACTGCATTAACAGGTTGAGAGGTACATGCAAATAAATTGCTTTATAGAATTAGGCATAGCCAACCTCTCAACTGTCCCCAATTTTTGGCTCAAAATGTTGCTCTTCCCCCTAATAATCCCTCCGCAAAATAGCAATTTTGGAAGAAAACATGGAGGGTTTACAATTAAGAAATAACTGTAATAATCAAAGTTATAGATTACTTGAAATGCATGTAGATTCTTTTATATTTTGTCAGCTGCTCAAGGTAGCAGTACTAATATTAAAGTGTCCCTTCTTTGACAGGTAGCAGCTGTATTGTGTGTCTATTTTATATTTTTGCATCACATTTTGGTCCATTTTTCATAAAATTGTGTTTTTGGCAAATTAGTGACAAATCACTAAAGACTGAAGTTAGAAAATGACAGACATTTGAGTTTCAGATTTTATACCCTTCAGAAAATTCATACTAATGCAAGACCTATTCTATTATCTTTCTAAGTTTATTAGAGCAATATTTAAAAACTGTCCTTATTGTTGGGCCTTTGTCCCACTTCTGTGTATGGCTTTGTCCAGATTTCTTGCTCTTGAGGTTGAGAGGTATGACAAATGTGTCAGGGCCATCACAGTCAGCCAGAGACATTTCAAATTGTGACATGCTTGTTGCACCCCACTCCCCCATGTAGTGACTCTGGATGTGTCCAAGCAAGGCAAGGAGTAGTTGTATCTACCTTGGATGGGGAGGACACACTGCATAAGTACTACAGTGGCTTTTCATCTGTCCTTGATTTTGCAGAATGGTCTGGTTTCTGTCATATTTTTGTACTGTTGATTTATGCTTATTACTCAGATTTATGCTTATTACTCAAAGTGCCTGTTGCTCTGTGTTTAAGTAGCAATGCATTAATGACCATAAGGTAAGCTTGTCTGAGATTGTAAGATGCAAGTAAGCTTTAATAAGCATACTGTTAAAGAATTGCCAACATTGAAAGCCTTTCTGTTGTTGCCATGCAGAGAATACTTGACTAGATAATGTATAAGCCTTGTGTATTAAAGGACAGGATTCCATTATTTTAAAAAGCTCATTACACTTGTTGGAGACTTCCAGTCATCTCTACAGACTTTACCCGTAAACTAAACAGAATGCCAATCATGTGTGGTCCATAACCTGTACAGTAATCCTTTAAGCAATGTATCTTGAGCTTGTTTCTTGTTTGCTTTTCATTTTTTACTTTTATCATGTTTTCCCCATGAAACAAGTTGTCAGGCAGCAGGTCTTTTTTGGATAATAAACATTTTTACAAGTGGGGGCATCACATAGATTTCTACTTTCAGCATGTTACTTGGTACTTTAATAAAGCTGAATATATTATAATTAGAACTGCAGTGCAAGGAGAAGTGGTTTGAGTTGAGTGCTTCTGGTTTTTCTTATACTTGATTTTGACTGGCATTCCAGTAGTGTATTTAAAAAGTAATTTATTTTTTCATGCCTCACAACCTTTTGTTTCCATCTAGATATTAAGTAAGCTGTCATGCAGCCAATGCATTGAAATATTTTTATTCTTCTACACTTATTTTTGTCTTGATTGGACTTTCATAATGATGGTTTGCCACCCAGGGCAGCGTATTTAATTAAAGTTAGTTTTTTGTGGTTTTGTGCATAGCTCCTCCCCTTTCTGGTTGACCACACCCCCTCCCCTTGACCCCACCCATTCAGCTGTCTCCTGCAGCCCCCCCTGTGATTTGAAGTCACCAGCCGCCACTGGCTAAATTACTAAGTCCTTATCGACAATCAGCAAAACTTTGATAACCATCTACAAAAAAATATAAAAAAAACACACAAAAAAAATGGTGTGCTTTATCGTCACATCTCTCCCTCCAGCAATCTCATTCTCGCTAACATTTATCTTAATCCCATCCCTCCTATATGGCACCTCTATCCTTACTAACCTGCAATCCTCCCTCAAAACAAAGCTCTCCTCTTGCTTCAATAAAATATCAAAATTTGCAACCGGTCACAAATCCACTTCCCACTACTGCATTGCCCTACACCAACTGAATTGGCTTCAGCTGTCCAACTATCTCACCTACATTCAACTTGTTCAAGTACACAAACTTATTTTCAGTCCCTCTCTCTGTCCCTCCCCTGCCACCACCTTTAAATTACATCAACCTGACAGACTCCTTAGATCTAATTCCCAGAATCTAATAGAACTACATAAACCTGCCTGACCTCCAGGCAAACACCTAATGTCCTTCTCTCTAGCAAGCTACTGGAATTCTCTCCCTCCACTCATCCGTACCACTAGCAGCCTCTCTTCATTCGAAACCATACTACACTCACACCTGAAATCACAGTGGTCTTCTGGGGCTGATAACATTTTATCTGGTTTCCGTGGAATGGGCTCTATGGAGTCAGAAGCCTTCTACGACCACTGTACAATAAGCTTAATGAGGTCATCAGCGTGTGGGGTCACCCAGGAAGCAGATGGGTGGGCATGGAAAGCTTGCAAGAATACACATTCTTCAGAGGATGGCTTTGAGGGCTTCCAATCACCCTTCTGTGGGGGTGACCGGGGGGAACCCTCCCCTTCATCATAGTCTGTCTTCCGTGACAGATTCTTCTGAAAAATCTAGATGCTTCCTCTTGCAAGTCTTCCTAAGGGGTGGCTCCTCAGTGGGGACCTCTGAAGCAGACTCCAAAGAAGAGGGACCCTGAACAGGGATGTCTTGCAGCTCCAGCGGCCACTGTCCTACGTGAATGACAGTGGCAGCTGCAAACCAGAGGGTACAAAAATGTCACACTCTGACACACATGGAGCCAACTGAGAGCCTGCTGAGGTGAGAGCTCTCTCCATGATCTAGAAGGCAGGCCCACCTGAAGAAGGATGGCAGCGCAGAATGGAGAAAGGCAACCTCGGAACCGGGGTCACATCCCACTCCGATGAGCCGCCTTCCAAAACAGGAGCCGGGGAAGGGTTTGAAACAGTCAGGGCTCTGAGAGGCAAAGATGCAACTGTGCAAACAATCAGTACCGTAATATAGCCCTCAGAACTGACAGCTAAACCACAGTCACGGCTGTCCATTGGTTCCAACAAAGCAGAAGACAACAGAGATGAACTGGTACCGAAGAAGGACCTACTATCAGCACCGAGACAGCTGGAACCAAGATAGCTGAAGTGGTGGACTCCAAACCTTGAAAGGAGGTTAGAGGAGGTGGATAATACAGAGGAGTCCTAGGAGAATAAGCCTCGGCTCCAGAAGGGAGGGAGGTCTGCGTTGGTGTGGTGAGACCCCTGGTCGCCAAGAGCTGGTCCAACACTCTAACTACATCCACTTCGGAAAGACTTCTGGGATGAATGGATCGACATTCCCGAAGGAGACTCTGGCATGTCCACAAAATGACTGGGATGTTGACCAAAAAATGGGTATACAGAAGGGGAATATCTTGTTCTTGAAGGCAGAAATGTTTAGAACTTTGGCAACATAGGCTGTGGAGCAGACGGAGAAGTCGGAACCGAATGGGAGGTCAATGAAGCTGGTACAGAGAGTGTCGGCATCAAGGTGACAGTCAGTGCCAAGGTAGCCTGGATTGGTGCAGAGGCCGTTGGTACCAATGAGGACCTAACTGTTGGTGGCAAATGTTGTTTCTCAATCATTTTTGCAACTTTAGTCCTCAGTTTTGAAGACACAGCTGGAACCGGCAATTTATGAGATACTGACCCCTGTGCCGATGGTGAGGTCAGCAATGAATGGCTTCCCTTTCTGATTCAGGTTTGGACAATTTGGATGACTCTGGCTTAGAGAGGGCTTCTTCAAAAAGAGGATCTCAAAAATCCTTTTAAAATAAGTTTATTTCAGCATTCTGCCAAGGTACGGGCACAAAATCCCTGGCAGATCTTACACCTAGTATCGAAGTGAGGTGCACTCAAGCAGTAAACACATGAAAGATGCCCATCTGAATTGGGCATCCTTCTACCACAATCCTGACATTGTTTGAATCCTGATGTGCCCCTTTCTGCTTTTCCTCCATGTCTAAAAAGACTTCACTACTGACAGTATTATAGACCGGATCTTAGTCTCTCACTCCCACTACTACCCTGATAGTGGAACTCTTCCTGACTCCCTAAGCGACCACCTTCCCATCTTTGCTACACACCTTCCTTCTCCCTTACAATTACCCATAATTACGTCAATTCCAGATACCAAAAGAACTTCAACCCAGAAGCCTTCTCTAACTCCTTAAAATCATTTAACTGGTACCCCCTAAAAACTCTTCCCCTGGAAGGTGCTATCACTCACTTTAATTCTACTTTCCTAAATCTTTTAGATATTCATGCTCCCTTAAAAAACAGAAGAATAAAAAACAAAATTACCCCTTGGCTAACTAAAAGCACACTAACAACCATGCGACTAAGAGACAAAGCCTGGGCACGCTATCAGAAGCACAAATCTCCCACTACCCTTAATGAGTACAAAACTCTTCGCAACACAGTAAAAAAGCTTATTACAGCAGACCGTCAAAACTACTACTCTTCTCTTCAAACTAAATACAAAACTGACCCACAAAAATTCTGGAGAAGTATAACCTCCCTCTTAAAACCTGGTACAACTGAAAACCCAAACCCCAACCCAAACGTACAAGACAATGACCTTGCCACCGAGTTTAACTCTTTTTTTCATTGACTGTATTTCCAAACTAACCTCTTCTTTCTCGTGCAACCATCCACATCCTACTTCCACCTTTCCCACCCCTACACCCCCCCCTTCTCCACTCTATCACCCCACTACCTCTCAACCCTCTACTTTCGCCCTGAAACCAATCCCTACTTCCACTATAAAAAAACTCCTGCAGAAGCTAAAACCATGCACCAATGCCCCTGATAACATCCCCTCACACTTCCTCAGCATAGCTGCAGATGCTATCGCCCTCCAAATTAGTATCCTAGTCAACCGCTCTATCCAAGAAGGTTACATTCCACTAATCTGGAAAAAGGCTTTTATCATCCCCCTTCATAAAGGAGGGAATAATACTAGTATTACCAACTTCCGGCCCATCGCTATCCTCGCTCCTATTTCAAAAATTCTAGAGAAATGTATCCATCTTCAACTCCTTCCCTATTAATTAGACAACAACCTACTAACTTCTACTCAACACGGTTTCCGTCGTAATCATAGCACTATGACAGCCCTCCTATCATTCCTTGAAACTGTGAATAAAGCTAGAGATTCTGTTCTCACTGTATCTACCATCCTACTTGATCTCGCCAAGGCGTTTGACACTATCTCCCATAACCTACTACTCACTAAACTCTCAAAGCTAAACCTGTCACCTTCAACTCTCAATTGGTTCACCAGCTATCTCTCAAACAGGCAACAAACTGTCAAGTGGAAAAAAGCCATCTCCTCTTTTCTAAACACCCCCACAGGTGTCCCACAAGGTTCCATATTAGGACCCCTCCTCTTTAATATCTTCATAAATGATTACTATCACTCTATCCCACATGCTAACATCATCCAATATGCAGATGATTCTACAATCATCTGTGCTTCCTCTTCCATTCCAACTCTCCTAAAGCTGACTCAAGATGCCTTCTCCACCACAGAACAGTGGATAAAAGATAACCATCTTGCATTTAATGCAGCTAAATCAAAACTAATGATATTTACCCCCTCTAAAACCAACACATTGGATCGACAACTATTCTCCATCACCAGTCAAAATAATACTCCATTTGAACTGGTATCTGAAACCAAACTACTAGGAGTTCAAATCGATGATAAGCTTAAATTAGAGTCCCATCTACTACTAAACATTAAAAAAACCCACCAAAAACTCGGCCTGCTCTACCGACACAAGCGATTCCTCTCATCAGCTACCAAACTCACTCTCTCTACCACATTTCTCTTACCCTCCCTTCTATATGGTGGCCCTCTTTCAACTAATCTACAATCATCTCTCAAAACAAAACTATCTACCTGTTACAATAAAATAGCCAAATTCGCCACTAGCAATAAATCTTCAACACATCACTGTGCACCACTCCACAAACTAAATTGGCTTGAACTTCCCAACTACCTCTCCTATACTCAGCTCACATATGCACACAAACTCATTTTTCAACCATCCCTCTGTCCCTCCCTGTCCACTACCTTTAAAATTCACCACACCCAAAGACTTCTCAGATCTACTAATCAAAACCTGATAGAAGTCTACAGACCCCTTCACCCCCAGGACATAACCTCCTCTCCTTTTCCCTAGCACGCCTATGGAACTCCCTCCCTCCCTCCATTCGTACCATCACTAGCCTTCCTACCTTTAAAAAATCAGTCCACTCCTACCTAACATCCACATAGGAATGCTCCTGCTCCCACCCCACATAATCATTCGCCACTCTCTACAGTCTTCCACCTCTCATTTTCTCTATTACAGCCAGTAATCAATTTCTTAATAATACTTATCATCCTGAAAGCCTTCTGCATCTAGCTACTCACTTCCTTATCCTTCTAAAAAAAAAAAAAAAAAAAATGTTTTTTTTTTATGATATAATTTTGTTTCCATTTTTCTATTTTTTTATATTTTGTTGTTTAACTTTACTGATTATAACCTCTGTACCTTGTTATGTCTTGTATGATATGTAATTGTAAATCTCTGTAACATGCAATCTTTGATGGAGCTTTTCTCCCCAGGACTCCATTGAAAAAGGGTTCACTTGGTCCAATGGACTATCCTGGTTAACCAACAGCAAATAAATAAATAAATAAATAAAATAAATCACCATATACATACACACACACAAACAGAACGAAGCCAGAAATTCTACCAACAATGGTAGGGAGAAATACCTAACAAGGGTATAGAAAGGTGAGAAATACCAACAATGGTATCAAGAGATTGCCAAAAATGTAAAGTGTGAGAAAGGGAAACAAGTTACCAATGATAGTAACAAATAAGACCTTTAGGTAAAGGGGGGGTAGAGGAATATCAAAAAACACACACTCAAGGGTACAAAACAGAGAGAAATATTTCTCTTATTCAAAAGTAGAAAAGATTTTGATAGAATACATAGGAAAAATATATAACAAAGGAACTTTGCTGGAGAGCATCAACTGACGCATCTTGTTTTCAGAGTGACAAATGAGATCTGTGGTAATGTAGAGAGAGGCATTGTGGGGAGAGCCTTAGCTCAAGAGTTTTTGGCTGGCGCAAGCTGTATAATGGCCGAGTCGGAACACAGTCCCATTCATCAAGAATGAATGAAGATTGACATCATCAGATTAAATAATTCAGACCTACAGTAAGCATTTAATAGTCTGTTGAAGATATGCACTGTGACGCACAGCAAAAAAAAACAGTTTTATGGCAATCCATTAAGTGACTTTCTGTATTTGCCATTAAACAGAACAGGGTTATATGAGACACACACTACAGAAAGCTCAAAATGCTTTATCTAGAAAAAATGCTTTATCTAACATTAAGACTGCAATGACTTTTTAAAGCAGTACTTAGCAATGGGAAAGAATAGTTGTGTAAAATCTTACTTTAACAAAAGATGTCATTCTCTTCTCTGTTGCAGTATTCATAACAGGAGGGAGTCCTCAGCCATAGGCAACCTGATGTCTGCCAGTATACAAAAGATTTCACTACTGTAGGGCATGTGGTACTTCGCATGTAGGCTGCATTCGGACTTCGGCCATAAAAGTGACATACGTGTGCACCATCCTCAGAACTGACTGCCACAGGAGGAATGCCAACCTAAGGAAGTATGGTAAGAATCATCCAAGAAGAAGCAAGACCAGGCAGAAGGAGAGAAGGAGGGATAGGAATACTGCAACAAAGAAGAGAAGGACATAAAGTAGTTATGTATTCACCATAACATTCCATCTGTGCTGTCCATTTTCATTTATCCTTGACCTGTGGGGGAAAGGAGGGAGGGGAGTAAAGGATACATTAAAATGGACAACACAGATGGCACATTATGGTGAGTACATAACTTCTTTATCTGATGTTGTCAATTTTCATTTAATCCTTGACCTGCGGGACAGAGTTCCTAGCTACCATAGATGTAGGGAGAACTCAGGGAAGAATATTCCTGAGCACCACAGAACCAAAAGATGATCTTCCCCTGGAGACCAGCTCTAGTCTGTAGTGAGAGATAAAGGTATGGGGAGAAGCCCAAGTTGCTGCTGCACAGATGTCATCTAGGGAAGCTCTCACTTGAAATACTGCTGAAGTAGCTACAGTTCTTGTAGAGTGTGCCTTTACAGGCCTAGGCAATTTTAAATTTCTTCTTTCATAGCTATAGGTAATACAACCTTTAAGTCATCTGGCTAATGTTACTTTGTTCACTGATTGAGCAAGTTTTGTAGGAGAAAAGGACACAAACAGTCGGTCAGTTGTCTATGTAAAATATAAAAACAAATGTAAGGAGTATTCCCCTTTATTAGCAAAATTTGGAAAAAATACAGGCAAGTTAATTGTCTGATTGATATTAGTCTCCAAGGCAATCTTGGGCACAAAAAAGGAATGATACTTAGTGAAACTCTGTATTCATGAAAAAGCAAGTAAGGTGGTTTACATGACAAAGCTTGCATTTCCGAAATCCTAGCAGATGTAATAGCCACCAAAACGTGGGTTTTCCATGATAAAAATTTTAAATCGCAATCAGCTGAAGGTTCAAAGAGAGCCTGAATAATGGACTGTAATACTAGGTTGAGGTCCCACGGAGGAGTAGCATTTTGTACAGAAGTTTTAACAAAAATATCCCTTTCAAGAAAGCTTTGCAAAGTCTATGGGAAATTAAGCTTGACTCCAGGGTGGTCAACTGGGAAGCAGCCTTGTTCTGGAGTTCCTCAGAAATGGCTCCTGCTAGGGTGTCCAATAATTCTTTGATTAGATCCCTTTGAAGTTTGGTAAAATGTGCCACATAATTCAGAGACCTAAGGGTGAAGGATGATGAGGCTTAAACCTGCTTTCCAAACCTGTCCATCGCCCAAGACTCTCTGTTGGGTAGATGGAAAGAGGAACTCTCCTAAGCCAGTTCCTTCTTCGTGGCTGCTGCCACCACCATGGCATCAACCAGTAGTCCTGTTGCCCAAAAGGGTTTGTCTTCAGGTGCTGATAAGATTTTGTCTGGCCTCCTGGGAATGGGTTCTATGGTGTCAGGAGCCTTCCATGCCCGCTGAACAAGCAACTGCATTAGATCATCAGTGAGTGGAATCACACAAGAGGTAGAGGGTCGGGAGCCAAAAGCCTGCAGGTACACTGACTCCCTGGGGGAGGGATTCTGGGATTTCCAGTCACCCATCGGTTTTAACATTTCCAGGATGTCTCTAAAGGAGACATCATCAGGGTGTGACTTTGGGGACCCCTTCCCCTCATCAAAATCAGTGTGCTCTGCGACCGACTCTTCAGGGGAATCCAAGTGTTTCCTCTTATAGAATCTTTTCTTAGGGACCTCCTCAGTGGGGTGCTTTGGGGAGGTATCAGAAGAGGACAGAAGTGATATTTGTGGGTCCTGAGGTTTCAGCTTCCTCTGTTCCGGGGGGAGTGCTGGTTGAAAATTTGGATGACAGGATGAAAGGTGAATAGGCTGAGAGGAGAAAGGGGCTAACCGTCTGACAACAGCAGTCAGGGGTGTCTCCATGGCCTCGAAGGCTGGACCCTCCAAAGAGGGAAGGGAGCCCAGAACTGAGAAGGACAATGTCAGAACCAAGATCACTCCCCGCTCCAATGAGACAGCTCCCGAGACCAAAGCCGGAGCCAAGCTGCTCTGTGCCCCAAGGTGCAGAGAAGGCTCTGAAAAAACAATGGCCGAATCTCGCCCCTCAGAGCCAACAAGGCAGCTATGGCTCTTATAGGTCTCCGGTTCCAAGTGGACTGAAGACCTCAGAGCAGAAACCAGTTCTGAGGGGAAAAAAAGTCTCCGGAACCCATACAGTCAGCACAGGAAGATTTGAAGCCGATAACTCTAAGACTTTCGATGAAGTCAGAGGAGGAAAAAAGGGTGGCATCAAGGAAGGCTCTGCTCTGAAGCCAGAGGGGGGTCAAAGCCGAAGAAACAGCTGACAGCCCTCTTGCCCAGAGAATTTTATTAACCAGCCTCTCCACATCGTCTTCTGTTAAACCTTTGGTGGAGCAGGTAGACATCACCAAGGCAGACCTAGGTCTTTCAAGGAAGGGAGAAGATAATCTGTCTGAGGAAGGGTTGATGGATGGAGAATATACAGTCCTGGACATAGATATGAAGGATTTGTCCAGTTTAGATGTTGGTGCCTAAGTGGTTGGAACAGCAGAAGAGGTCAGATCTTGGGATCGCTGCACTGAGGAATCTAAAATAATCTGCACCAAAGGAGTAGGTGCCAAAAGTTTCAGCATCGAAACAGGCTTAGTCAGAGCTGAAGAGGGCCTTGGTACCAAAGCCTCTGTATAAGAGTCAGATACTTCCAATGCCAAAGGAGACGGCAACTTTGATTTTTTTGCTGGTGGTACCTCGGGAGTACTCAGCACTGACAAACTTCTTTTCTTGTGTCTCTCCAAGGTCTTGGAAAAAGTAGAAGACAATGAAAGATAACAGACATCAGCTTTGGCTTTTTCTACCCCAGCTAAGACCTCACTGAAGACAGAGGGAAGCATACCCTTCAGAATTAACTTGTTTCAGCTTTCGACAAGGGCCCTATGGCTAAAGCTGAGGCAGACTGAGCAGTCCTCTTGTAAATGAAGAGGACCTAAGCAGAACACGCAGAGATGATGGGCATCAGAAGTTGAAATTTTGTAGTTGCACTTCTGACACCTTTTAAACCCTGCCAGAGGTTTACGCTGGTCTGACAATTGAAAATGCAAACGGAAAGCACAATGACTCACTCACACTTACCAGAGAGGAAACGGTCAACCACCCAAAGGAAGACAGTAAAGATTTTTTTTTCTTGAAAAGGAGGACTCAATGATGACAGGAGAGATACACAACTGTGCACAAGGGAGAAAGGAAGACAGAATGAGAGGGACTATCAATGAAGATAGTGGGAAATAGACCAAAGTGTATCGGCAGGGAGAAAGGACGTATGGGTAGGGAAAAAACAAACAAATATGATACTGGGAACAAGAAGAGATGCCAAATTGGCAGAAAACAAGGGTAAGGCAAAAAAAACTAACTAAGAAGAAAAGATTTACCTGACAAAAACACTAAATATTGAATTCGCACGAGAGCAGTTGGTGAACGCATCTGTCTACAAAAGTGGCAAACGAGATCTGAGATAAATGGGAGAGGGGCATTATGAGTAAGGGCATAACTTGA